>NW_023458559.1:8210290-8214941 GCF_013731165.1 Rhagoletis pomonella
TTTATTTATTGTTTTAAATGCTGCCCTAATATAATATTCACATATTTATATGCATAGTACATATGTACATACAATTATTAACATACTTTCGTAAATAATCTATTGACTACATTCCCACATTTTTATGCACAAAAATGCATGTGTTGTATAGTACACTCGGAGCGCTCGCTCGTCGCTCACTCGTCTTACCTAGCAGAGCGAGTATGCAGACACCTACTCGCCTCGCACTCATGGTTGCCACTCGCCACCATTTTTTTCTACCAAAATCTCTTAAGAAAAGTTACCAAATCTTCAATAGCAAAATCTGCTAAAACTGCTATATTTCATAACAAATGTGTATATACTTACAGCCCGATTCTGTGCACTTAATAAATTCAATATTTTTGTAAATTGTCAATTTTCGATTATTTATCAAAAACTCCCTGTTCTGTTTCGTTTCTACCAAAAAATGTCGCCTTTTGATTGCCCCTTTCTCTTTTCGTGTTCGATTCTAAATTAAAGGCAAAGGGTGAGAAAATTTTGTGTTCATTTCTCAAAGTGCCACACTCGTGTAAAGGCACCTTTTGTGCCCCTTAAAGCTTTGTCAGGGGAGATGGTTGCCCATGAAAATCAGATGGTTGCTTAAAACGATAATATGATGAAATGCATGAGGTGGACAAGAACTAGAAGGCAAAAACATGCCTTTTCAAAGAGTTGAGTGTAACATCAAACACATTTTGCACCGGGCAAGACAACACTTTTTGGTAGAAACGCAATCACCATAAATCAATTTTCTTGATAAATTATCAAAATTTAAAATGCTATTGACAATTATAATAATTTGATTTTTATAAGAAAATACTTTTCTATCAATTACTGCATGTGCCGATATTCTCGTTTTCGTTGTTGGTGTTTCCGACAGGGTAGGAGTATGATGTAATGTGGAACGATTTTTCGTCATCTTTTGGCAAATTTGCTTTGGAGACAAACCGGTTTCGGCGTTGTTCCATCTTTAGTGTCATTTTTCGTTCGGAATGTGCCGACAGATTTCTGAAACCATTTGGGGATAGATTTTTTCGTTTGGGGATGTGGGGATTTTTGTTTGGTTTAAAATATTCATATTGAAATTAAAATACATACATTTTACTGCCTGCCCTTAAACATTTCTCAAACAAAGATTTTCTTTGTCAAAGCATTATTCGTGGCAAATGCCTGTTTTAATTGGCTTTTGCTTAACATACAATTTTCTCTCACTTCATTACACCAAATTGTAAGAGGGTCGCTGTGATTGGCATTTGTCGAATGGACTGCATATATTTCTGATTTCCTTAGTGTAAAAAGAATTTTACAAAGTGGCAAGCGCGCAAACAAAATTTGACGAACTTACAGACAGCAATGGGAATAGGAACCTTGGGCCGAAGGTATGTTGTTAAATAGTCTCCAAAAACCATAAAAGATAAGAAACCGCTATACGTAAATAACCAAATGATCTCATACACTGAGAAAAAGGATTAGTTTCGACAACTAAAGATATTTAGTTCCCGAATTTCGACAATATTTGGGAACTGTTACCAAGGATTGGGAACTATTACCATCGATTGGTTATTATAACTAAATATATTAAAGCTTCTAATATTCATCTAGGTTGTAACAAATCGTTAATTTAGTTGAAGGGTTTGGTTAATACTAATAAATATTTCTTTGAAGCATATTTCTACAAATTCCATTCAACTTAACGTATGGTTCATAAAAGGATGTTATTAAGCTCTGCTAATGCAGATAAGCTTTCTTTCAACACGTGGTTTAGTCATAGTTACCAAATCTTAGTTGAGACAACCACGATTTGGTTTGAGAGTGGAACATATTCATGCTTGTGAGCCACCCCTAAAGAATGCTGAGCGCTCTCTGAGCACATACGAAGAGCGCCAGCTGAGCAATGCACACAGTCCCACTTATTGAATCGTTTGAATGCGCTAGTATGCCGACCATTGCATTGTGCGTGGAAATCATTGCTCCGCCACCGCTGTTCGTATATGGGTGAAACACGCATGTGGTCCCAGAGCGCTCAGTAAGCTATGGCATGTCGATCGCTGCGCCATGTGTGCTATGACATGCCCATACTTGTTTGTCACAGTTTCAGTTTTGCTATCATCGCGGGTTGTTTCGGTGCGCGCATAGTTTAAAGTTTAATTAAAAATATAAAGTTAGATGCCAACCGGGGTTTTTCAGTGGATATATAATTCATGTGAATTATAATTTGAAAGTGTCTATTTAGCTAAGGAAAAAGCAAAGCAGTATACTTCCAGCAGATATTGACCTGGGTTTTCGCACGACTGTTCCTGTTTCATCGTTGTTTTTTAGGAAATTCTTACCACCATATACATATGTATTATTTACTTTAGTAACTAACTTATGTAAATATGTACGTATTTTTATGCTTAATATATGCAAATAAAAGAAGAAAGTAAACACAACAAACATCGAGTAAATTTTTATTTGTGTCAAACTGAAACTTTTTTCCCAAAAATAAACGGTTAGCTGATTCAAGTCTACGGCAAGTTCACAAGATTAATTGAAAACTTGTATCAACCAAAGCATTGTTTATATTTGCTCAACAATGATTTTATTCAACTAACAATATTGTCCAATCAAGGTAGTCGTTTTGTAATTATTAACAAATATACATTTGTCCCAACTAGAAGTCTTAAGTAAATTGCAGACTTTCGTGAACTATATATTTATTTCGCCATATCCAACTATGCCACTTGATCACTATAACCAAATCTTGGTTATTATAACTAAACCTTTTTCTGGGTGTATATTTGTACACATATACATCTGTGAAAATTTGTAATAGAAAAGTATTCAAAACTGTAATTAAAATGAACTAACAGAAATGAGAATACATATTTTTTATTTCTTACTTAAGGGGATTTAAATGGGGATTTAGCAGAAAAATGCGGATTTTTTGGGTATAACTGCGGCTCGATATGGGGATGCACTATACCGAAATTCTGGCAACACTGTGTGCCGATATTTGAACCTGTGACTCACGGAATAATAGCACCGGCATACAAAAAAAGTGGCGGGTGCTTTTAATCGAACTTTCGAGCTATTTTTTTTTCATAATTTACAGTACGTGTCAAGCGGACCTCAGATTCGGATTCTGTGGGTCGAAATACATGTCGGTATGTGGGACTAGTAAAAAGCACGCGACATTTTTTTTTGTGCCGGAATAATCAAAACGATTTGTGGACCTTACCAAAAATTGCCAGATAGCCGAATTTTTATACCATTTTTACTGTAGAATTCAAAATGTATCGCAAACATTCGAAAGTTGTTTCAGAAGTTCAGCCCGTGGTGCTGACACTGTAATTCAAATATTTCCAGTATTCGAATATGAGATAACTCTAGTTTTATGGAAGTAAGTTTGTAGAAATGTCAGTAGTGCTGCCACTGAAACTCGAAGGGTTTTTATAATTACGCATAGGCAAAAACATAATTAATTTCTTTCTAGTAATGCAAATAGATGTTTGGTTGCAAAAGTTACCAAAATAAAATAAAAGTTACCAAGTTACCAAATCGTTAAAAGTTACCAATTTTGGTAGAAAGTTACCAATTGTGGCAACCATGATCGCACAGCGAGCTCGCTCGCTCGCTCGAACTCCGAGTTTTTGCCCACCCTAGTTACAACTTACTTTCGTGTCGATCTATCCATGGCGATTTTTCAAAAAAGTCTGGGGTTTTATTTGTTTATGTTGAAAATTTTTTTTTCACGTTTGAATGCTTCCACTTTTTTTGGAAAATACTGGAAATTAATTTCAAATGCCTGCAGTTATTCAAAAAACTATTCATAAACATTTTTCCATAGGAAACATTTAATTAAAAAATATTTTTAATTTGCCATCTATACTGATATATATTTTGAAAGCCGTTTTTTTCTAATCGAAAAACTCGAGAACAGCTGTACCGATATTTTTGAAGTTTTGGACATCGACTCTAGACCCTCAAAGGATGGCAATAGAAGAAGAATAATTTCGATATATCAATGGACGTGGCACCTCCTATACAAACTAAAGTCTCTGGAAGTATTCATCGTAGAGTGCTGCAACTTAGTATAGAGACATATAATATCAACGCCAAACTCATGGAAAAAAATGGGAGTTATTGAAAAAGGGGGCGTGGCACCTCTCATACAAACTGAATTTCTCACATTAGAATTTGTATGTGGTGTGAGAAATTCAGTTTGTATGGGGGGTTTTCAAAATATATATTAGTATAGATAACGAATGAAATACATTTTTTAATTAAATGTATCCTATGGAAAATTGTTTATGGATATTTTTTTAAAGAATTGCCGACATTTGAAATTAATTTCCAAAAAAGTGGAAGCATCCAAACGTGAAATTTTTTTTTTAATTTTTCGACATAAATAAATAAAAACCCAGAGCTTCTTTAAAAAATCGCCACGGATAGATCGACGCGAAATTTAATTATCTTTTATTAAAAAAAAAAAAGAAACTTTAAATCGGTTCATAGTTGGGCTCTCAAAATTCATTTGTCCACAACATCCTTTTTTGCCCCTCTGTGCGACCCCACATGTCCGGCGTGTAAGAATCTGCAGCTTTACTTTCGAATAATTCAGGGCTCTTCTGGTGCGAATTGAAGCCGT
>NW_023458559.1:8215041-8216739 GCF_013731165.1 Rhagoletis pomonella
TAGGCCGCAGCGAACACCACCTCTACGTTGCTATCGCAAATGGTCAGCGACGTCTGCACTGCGACTAGGTCCTGTGTTAAAAATTCTGTAATGCAAAAGTAATCAATATTTTCTTTAAGCACTACACACGCTCTGGGCCTCTCACAGGAGAGGTCCCAAATTACCTTGTTCCTTTTATGGTTGAGGCCCCTCACCTGGCCTCTGTAGGTCCACGGCTCTTGGATCAGTAGGACGCCCAGGCCATCCGTGGCGAACCTGCTGGTGATGACCGCCGAAGCAGCCACCGTGTGATGCAGGTTGACATGGGCTACTGCCAAGTGTCGGGGATTCATAGGTGGAGCTCGTCAAGGTCGGAGAGCTGTAGTTCGCTCTCGTTCCGCTTGTCAAGATCTAGTCGCCTCAAGTGCATACCTGATAGCAGCTCCTGCGTCGAGGGCACGTGCGCCGCTGAGGTAGTAGTAGCGGTAGGCCCGAGCGTGTTTGCAGGAGCTGGTGTTACTGCAAGGAGTGGCTCCTCCGCCGGTAAGCCCGAGGTCGACTCGGCCGTCTGGGCAGCAGAGGAACCGGCGACCGCGTCGATATGAGTCTCCTGCGACTCCGACTCCTTGCTGCCTGTCGCCTTTTGTCTCCACGGTCTCACCGTGACGAAGCTGAACCTATAGTTCAGGTTGAAGCCAGCCCTCTTTACACTGACGTAGGACTCCTCATCAATGCCTAGGAATAGCCTGAGCCCGTTATCCTCAGTGGTGCTGGACACTACTTTCCTCGCAGAAGTGTGGGTACCCTCGTTTTGCGCTTTTAGTAGCCCCTTGGGAGGAACACCGTGATGTTGTGCACCGGAGGGATATCGTCCCCTCTCTTCGTGCACATCCCTGGTCCCTTCCAGCGCTCAAGTGCTGGTGCCTTCTCCGCCAGCCAGGTTGCTGTTTTCTCGTCCCTGCAATCTACGAGAAGCATACCGGACCTGAAGTACACCCCGCAGAATGCCAGCGGGTGCGACCAACCTTTGAATACCTCTTCCAAGATGGCATCTTGGAGCCTGGTTAGGTCCTCTGGGCTCAAGGCAGCAGCAGGGTACTCACACGGTAGCACCGCTACCCGGATGCCTTTGAGGGTCTCCGAGTAGCTGGGCTGCTGAGTGGCGCTCTCCTGCACCTGTCCCTGACCGGCCGGCCCAGCCAGGCTCTTAGGCCATGAATTCGGAGTAGGTGGCTGATCCCGCTGCCGTTTGGTGCTAGGTGTCTCAGGAGGAGTGATTTGGTTGCTCCCTCTCTTGACTGCGTCCCCTTTGTTATGGCCAGGGGGTTTCCCGCTTCTCCGCCATCCGGCGGGCGCGGGTCTGTGCTGCTGTTGTTGCTGTGGCCTGTAACAAACTTCCTCCTAAACTGCTGCCCAAACAACGGAAAACGGGTAGGTGTATAAGGACTACAGCGGGTCGGCATACGTAGCTATGCTTCAGCTTAGCGCAGGGAAATGGGAGTGGGCTTGCCGTAGTCTTATGCAGCGGAAGTTGTACATAAAACTTATATGTATGCCGAAAAACATAACAAGGAACATCTTTATAATAGGAAGCTAAGCCAGCGAAATCATTAAAACCTAAGGCAGCAACAAAAAAATAACTTACATCCACACCACAGTGTTCAATTGAATGTAAATAGGGAATCCACAACGACTATAGCTCAAAAGAGGGGAAAAAAA
>NW_023458559.1:8216839-8232247 GCF_013731165.1 Rhagoletis pomonella
CCGTTTTCCGTTGTTTGGGCAGCAGTTTAGGAGGAAGTTTGTTACAGCCTCCTCCTCCGGTGAACTACTGGAGAGGCGCCGACTGCTCTGGGAAATCGACTCTTTCAAGCCCTTCAAGTCCCCTGGACCGGGTGGCATCATTCCTGCGCAGCTGCAAAAGACTGTGGAGATCTCGTGTCGCTGACTCACCCCTATCTATGCGAGCTGCCTAGAAAGAGGGTACATCCCGAAGGCTTGGAGGTGCGTAAGGGTCACGTTCATTCCCAAAGCAGCAAAGAACTCTCATGTATCCCCGAGGGACTTCAGACCTATCAGTATCTCATCTTTTTTATTGAAGATTTTTGAGAGACTGATTGACCTGCACATAAGAAACAGGATTCCTCGAGAGTGTTTTAGCCCCTCTCAGCACGCCTACCTGAAAGGTAGATCCATAAAAAATCTTTCCTGCACTCAATCGTCAAAATTATAGAGGAGTCTCTTAAAAACAAAGATTTTGTAGTGGGTACCTTCCTTGATATCGTCCTTGACCTCTCTGACAGGGTCAAATTCTTGGGCGTGATTCTGGACGGGAAGTTGTCATGGAAACCTAATATCGAGGAACGAGTGAGGAAGGCATCGGTGGCCCTCTACTGCTGCAAGAATACCATAGGGAAGAGATGAGGTGTCTCCCCAAAAGTGATGCACTGGCTATATGAAACCATAATTAAGCCAATAATGTTGTATGGGGTCATCGTCTGGTGGAGTTCACTGGAAAAGACCACTCATGTCAGGAAGATAGAGCGCGTGCAAAGGGCAGCCCTCGTTGGGATCAGCGGGGCACTCCGAACCACTCCAACCTTAGCGCTGAATGCTATGCTCAATGTCGCACCTGTCGACATTTCGGGCAAAGTAGCGGCGGTTCGCTCAGCCATTAGGCTCAAAAGCTCTGGGTTCTCTTTCAATCCAGCGCACGGGCACTCGACGATTCTCGAAAGCTTCGACTTCGTGCCGAAAGAAACGGACCGGAGTCACCCGAGGCTGGCCCTTTAAGGATCCTTCTCCACACACAACCCCACAAGAGATGAATGGAAGAAGGGTAGTCTCTGGAGAAGAGGTCCAATAAACATCTTTACGGACGGATCGAAGCTGGAAGGGAGAGTTGGAGGAGGTGTATACTGTCAGGAACTCTCAGTAGATCTTACTTTCAGACTGCCGGATCTCTGCAGCGTCTTTCAGGCAGAGGTGGCCGCTATAAAAGAGGCAGCCGATTGGCTATGCACCAATGCACTGTCAACAAGGAGGGTAAATATATACACTGAAAGCCAAGTGGCAATCAGGGCGCTGGGATCGCTAATGGTGTGTTCAAAACTGGTTGGGGAATGCCTAGCCTCTCTCTCAAATGCCTCGGAATACATCCAGATCAAGCTGATCAGGGTCCCGGGGCATAGTGATATCGCGGGAAATTGCAGGGCTGATGAAATGGCCAGGCAGGGCACCCTTGAGGCCATTACCTCGGACAGGGATGGCATTGGAGTTCCGTTCGCAACCTGCGGCCTGCTTTTGGACAGATGGGCTTACGGTCGGCTCAGCGAGCGCTGGGAAAAAACCCCGAATCGTCACGGATCCCTACTTCCGCAGTTGCCTGGAAGACGAGGTGGAATCATCTCAGAACTTCCTACTCAACTGCCCGGCATTCGCTAGATTACGGTTCAAGCATCTCGGTGCGCATTTCATCGACTCTCCCGAGGGTCTCTCCGGAGTGGACATCATCTGTTTGAAGAACTTTATTATGAGCACCCAGCGCTGCTTGTAATTTTTACGCAGTTATCGTTCAAACGAATTTCTCCCTTATGTAATGTGGTATCACAATGGACAACCAAATGTCTAAGTGAGTCCCCTTTGCGGGTCTGCCATAACCTAACCTAACCTAACATAAATACATACATATATATGTATGACACAAGTAAAGAAGTATAAGTTAGGACGAAACCGAACTTTATATACCCGGCGCAGGTATCAAATATTGTCGCTTCAACTATCCCTGAACTACTTTTGCATGATAAGTAGGGATGTTCACCCATTTTCAAACGTTTCCGATAATATGCAGAGTTAGACTTAATGATATAATTGAACCTAGTTAGGTACAAATCGATTAAGTGGTTACCGAGGTACACCTTTGTAGTTATAAAGTGGGCGGTGCTACGCTCAATTCCTAAAAGTCTATAGCAGTCTTATTTATTGTTAGGAGATTATTGTAACTATTAACTTGGAGTAAATTAGCGTCCTCATTGAAATGTTGGAGTTTTCGTATTCCTGAAATTTACCGTTATACGGGAAGCGGGTGTATTTTAGTCCGATTTGTTTTCAACAAAATGCTTTTTCGTACCAGGATTATTAAGTGCACCGAGTTTGGTAGAAATTGATAAATCGGTTACAGAGATACACATTTGTGGTCATAAGTGGGCGGCGCCACGCCCATTATCCAAAAATGTATAATATTCTAATTTTGTGCTAAGTGGTTATTGCAATCATCGATTAAGTGAAAATAATTGTATGGGTGTCGTAAAAGAACGTAAAGAGAGTATATTTTACCTTTACTCTGCTTTGATAACCTACATCTGCGAGACTATGCCTTTTTCGCGAAATGAAGATTGAAATCGGTGGTATTTCCATTTTAACTAGGCATTAATATTGGGTACATTGTATAAGGCATTAATAATAGGCATTCATATTTAAGGTTTTAAAGGCATGCAGTGCATCTTCACCAGAAAAGCGCAAGGTAGAGGTATATTACGCGCTCGAAGAAAAGATCGTGAGCAATGCCCGCAATAAATTAAAGGGGTTGGCTATAATTACTAATCCACACCGGCGCATGATGAATTCCAATATCCGAAAATGCCTCTTATCTATCCAGAAAAATCACGGCATTCTCCGAGCGAAAAAGGGCTTTGCAAGATGAAAACCTCATTAAAAAAGAAAGTCCTCTTCTTATTCTCAATCCTTTCTTGGACAAAGACGTACTTCTACGGGTTAATGGCCGATTAGCACATTCCAAGTTGACCTACATTGAAAGCCACCCAATAACTCTCCCTACAGAATCGAGGTTCTGCCAGCTGAATTTGGAGTTTTTATACTCGCTGCGTCTTCCCGCAGAAACACGAATAATGCTCCAAATGGTAAGGCAAGAGTTCTACGTATCAAAGCAATGCAACAAACGCGCGCCCAAATAATGGCCGCTCTACCCCTGAGCGCTGCAGTTTCTCACTCCCCTTTTCCACCACCGGCATGGGCGTAGCCAGAACGAAATTTAGGGGGGGGCCCATACAAAATAAAAAATTCAAAACCAATAACTTACTTATGTACTAAAAATTTTTTTATTATAGCTTAAAATTATTGTAACCAATAAAGGTAAATATGTTGTACAAAAAACAAATAAACAGAAGTTCACAAAAGTTGATATAAAACTATTCGTCGATTTAAATTGTTAACTTTTTACTGAGCATGTTTATTTTACGAGGAGGAAGCATCGAAGCTCTAACCCCTTCCGTGTGAGACTTTAACCCAAACTAAAATTCCTACCGTCATGTACCGTTCCCCTCCCGGTACCACCGTCAAGGATTTCGTCGGGATTATAACACTGTGTGACTGATAAGGTTAGAGATCTATTCTCTTCCTCTTCTTCCATTTTGGAGCTGTAACCGCCAAAGCGATTTTGACCAACTGAAGCCTATTAGAAATGCCAAGTGAAGCCAGAATACTTTCAGAGCTGGGGCGTCGGTGTCCATTCGAACGACATGATCAAGCCAGTTGAGCCGCTGTATTTTAATACGCCACATACCAGCACGGGCATGATGAGTGATTTATAGTGTGGTTTTCGTACGTCGAGAGAGGACTTTACTCCTGAATTGCCTACTCAGTCCAAAGTAGCACTTGTTGGCAAGAGCGATTCTGCGTTGGGTTTCCATCTTGACATTATTACCGGTGTTAATGCTGGTTCCCAAGTAAACGAAATTCTCTACTTCCTCGAAATTATAACTGTCAAAAGTGACGTGGGTGCCAGGCGCGAATCTGCTGATTGTTTGTTTGATGACAGGAGATACTTCGTCTTGTCGTCGTTTACCACCAGACCCATTCGCTTTGCTTCCTTGTCCAACTTGGAAAAGTCAGGACAGACTTCGCGGTTTTTCTTACCGATGATGTCAGTGTCATCGGCATAAGCCAGCAATTGTACGCTCTTGTAGTAAATTGTTCCTAAGCGGTTCAGTTCTGAAGATCTTATTATCTTCTCCAACATCAGATTAAAGAAGTCACATGAAAGAGAGCCGCACTGTCAGAAACCCCGTCTGGTGGCGAAAGGCAACAGAGCAGAGCTGGTGGTATTACTCAACGTCATTTTTCACAGGCGTATGACAGACATAGCGGCATATACCTTTAAGTACTGTCGAAAGCGGCTTTAAAGTCGACAAATAGGTGGTGAGTGCGGATCATTTTCTCGCGGGTCTTTTCCAAGTTTCGGCGTACTGTGAATTCCTGGTCTATGGTAGACAATACATTCGATAAGACCTTGCAACCTATGCTTAGAAGGCTGATCCCGCGGTAGTTGGTACGCATGGCGGGGTCGCCTTTCTTGTGGATTGGGCAGAGCGCACTTGAATTCCAGTCGTCGGGCATGCACCTTATTACCTCCTTGCCATCGTAATTAAATAGCTCAACTGACAGGCCGTCAGCTCAAACAGCTTTGGCACTTTTCTTCATAGTCAGGCCCTGGGATATCGACTCCATCGTCATCGACTGGGACCTCGAAGTGCTTCCGCCATTCAAAAGGGTCGAAAAGTGTTCCCTCCATAATCTGAGTACGTTCTGAACATCGGTCACTAGGTCGCCATGGTTGTTCATACAAGAGTCTTGAAACCTTCCGTAAGTCGTTCAACTCTCTGCTAAAAATTTCGGGTGTTTTTTCTGTCGGACAGCATTTCAAGCATTTTCTCACACTCGTGATCGTACCAGTAATTAGCGGGAAATGTGGTTCCACTGCTCGCGCAAGTCGGTTTGTTGAAGAGTGCTCTCTCACAGCAGGTGTGAGGGTCGAGCGCCGAATCCATTGGCCGTCTGTTTTGATTGCAGCTTTTCGACGTTGAATTTTCCCTGCATTGTTGGGGGCCCTTTTTTTGCTTCTCCGAGGTTAGGTCGTATATTGGATGCATCAATATAGTAGTGCGAGTCGATGTTTGGCCCTCGGAGTGTACGTATGTACATCTAAAACATGGAAGCATGCCTTCCGTCTATCACAACATGCTCGATTTGGTTTCCCATTTTTCGATGTGGAGACATCCATGTAGCTTGAGAAAACGAAAAATGACAAAATGATGGAACAACGCCGAAACCGGTTTGTCTCCAAACCAAATTTGACAAGGGACGACGGAAAATCGTTCCACAATACATCACACTCCTACCCTGTCGGAAACACCAACAACGAAAATGAGAATAGCTTGATGGATGTTTTTATGCTAGAACCCAGTAATACACACTGCCAAGCTTCGGGCCCCGGCGAAGTGGATCATCCTCAGCCCGCCGTTTCTATGTGGAGGCTGATTTTTTCAACACTGGCACCAAAGATCCCTTCGTTGCCCACCTTGGCATTTAAATGGCCAAGCACGATTTTTATACGTGTCGGGGGCAGCGCTAATATGTACGCTCTAAGCTAAGAGAGCCTTGGATGCCTCGTCCTTCTCTTCCATCGGGACATTGGCACATGTGAATGAGATGTTGAAGAATCTCGCTTTGATGCGGATTGTGGCTAGACTTTCGTCCACTAGAGTGAACGCCGGTCTCTCTCCCACCACAAATCCAACACCGAATTGCACTCATTTACGTGGCAACTGTAGTAGACGTCGCAAGGCTCACGCTTACCTTCCTCGCCCCGTCCATCGCATTTCGTGGGTGGAGCTGATGTCAGCCTTTATTTTCCCTAGGACTTCAACCAGCCGGGCAGAGGCATCATCCCGATTAATCCCCAGCCCTCCCACTTTACCTCGCTCCCAAAATAGCGTTCGGTCGCTACCCAGAGTATTCATGGATATAAATATCCGGACGTAGTTAGCTGCGATTTGAACCGTAAGCACACGAATCACTTCTGGCCACTCCCAGGTGAATGGCAGTCAAAAGCTTTGCAGTACTGGGAAATGTACAAAACATAGTGGCCAAAAACGAATATCTCAACTAAACCCTGATGAATTTTTTTAAATTCGCTCTACATACCTGTATAATAAACCAAATAGCCGGACAAAACGTTAAATGATATACATACATATGTATGTGTGTATAAGTATGAGGGCGTATTGAACATTTTGAGTACGCAGATTTTTTAGGCTGGTATATTTATTTATGCTAAATATATTACTTGATTTTGTTTTGTCACACTTTAGAAGTAAACGTCTTGGCTGTTCACCCAACCGTTTAGTAAAGACACAAACCTAAAGACAAAGTAATAAACAATTGAACTATAAATTTATTTATAGTTTCCGTTCAATCAATTTTTGCTCATTGTCGACTGCAGCCAGGTTTTTACCCTTTTAAAATGGAAGTGCTTTGAAGTTAGAGATAATAACTTGATACAGAACCGGGTGATCCACATATCTACTTTTCAAATCAATTTACTAATTATTTAGTTAGTGTTGGGAGTATAATTTGTTATACAGTATATATATAGGAAAAACCTTGAAATTTAGGGGGGGGCCGAAATTATCAAGCAAGCATTTCGTGGTAGTATTTTTGAATATCTAGGCAAAAATTTGAAAGTTAGGGGGCCCGGGCCCCCCTCTGCCCCTACCTGGCTACGCCCATGACCACCGGAGTAGGTTTTGTAGGGCCATTCCAAATTAAAGCATCGGTAATACGGACAGTCATATGTGGTAACATACAAAATATGTGGCAGCACTTTAAATCATGCCAGAATTGCATTCGGTAATTCACCACTGCTGGGAGTAGGAATTGACCTTTAGACCTTTAGTTTGGGCTGAATTTGTTATATCTTTTTGCGACTATTCAAAAAAGCAACAGCATCTGCAAACAGTAAAATGACTATCTAACGAACCTTTTGAAAAACGGTGAATAATCAAAACCGAATCGAAATATTTTTCCCACTATGCGCCAGTGGATAATATGCTCAAATGAGACACATTAAGGGAAATCAAATTTCGTTATGTTTCAAGTGTTAAGCTGTCGGAAAGAAAACGCTTTACTTTCATTTAGTTAACTAGATCATAAGAGACTGCAGTGTAGATTTAAACTACCACATAGTTAAATTTTATGTTTAAAGTCTGATCTTCAAGCTTTGGTGCAAATAAAATTACATTATTCCACTTTTTACCCGACGTTTCGCTAAAATTTTTCTAGTATCTTGTTTATTTTCTATTATTTAGATACTTAAAAATTGATATACATAAATACTTAATCACTAAAGAAATATCCATATCACCCGATATGGTAGTTTTGTCTGTACTGAGATCAGACTAGCCTATAAACATAAAATTAAACAAATTTGAACTGATCGGACAAAAATATATACCACATAGTTCATTAAACTTTCTTGTTTTTGCTTGATAAGAACAGTAGAAAAAATTAAGCAAGACGAAGAAAAATACAGGAAAAATTAATCAATTTTTCTTACATCTAAGCGAAACACCAACGCAAGAACAGCAAGAACCTTGGACGAAAATATTTGAGTTTATAGAAAACAGAATAAACTCAATTGTCGAGCAAGAAACATTGATTTTTATCAATTTTAATCGGTATCCCTACAATAGAATTCATTAAATACTCTAATAGAAATTTGGTGATTTTTTCGAGAAAACACGCGGTTTTCTAGAGTTTTAGTGCTTTTTTAAATTCAACACTTGGCAACACTGCCTTCAAGGCATCAATTGGCAATATATACCACCGAGCATGATACAAATATTTAAAGGTAGTTTCATTTCTTCTTCTTGACGTAAACTGTGCTTTTGGCATTTTCTTTTGAAATTGAGCTACCATATTCTTTGACAAAAGTAAAAAAGTGATTGATTACCTACTTCAAAAAAAAATATAATTATTTAAAAGAAATTAAAGCTTTTAGTGATATTGAGTACAAAACGGAAGGTAATTGAAACATTACATTGTATTCACATAAAATATGCATTTATTGTTGTTAATTTTTTTATTGTTCTTTAGTAAGATAATCTGCATATTTAGGAGCTGCAAAAATAACAGAAGAAATTGCGAAAAAACTAACATACAGTTTTTTCGACTCGCGGCGGTACCATATATGCGGGAAAGGTGGATATCCGTGTGTATGGTAACTGAAAATGCGTTACCAAAAGTATCGTTGTTTGTTCCGCGCACTTTTCCGCGAAAGATTTCAACCGGTGGAACGGATGCGCCCAATTAGAGCGAAACGCGATACCAGTAGGAGTACAGTGAGTATGCTTCCCTATGTTCCTTAAAGGAACAACTGCATATAATATATCATGTAAAAGATAATGCTACATTTTTGGTGTGCCTTACATTTATAGCAATTTAAATCAGCAGCTCGTTTGCTTAGGTCGGTGTTATGCAGACAAACTTTTGTTTGCCAAATTAAATGGCGGCTGCTTAGTTTGCTCGGAGGTGGTTATGTCGAGTTTGGCACAGGGTTGCACGTTCATTATGGTTTTCATGGCTATTGCCAACACGAAATGAGAATTTCAAATATACATAACGCGCACAATTTAAAATTTTTGTATATGACAACACCGAATTTGCTGCAGTTTGACCAAACAAAATTAGTTTGCTGTGAGAGTCGCCAAACTCGCTCTGCCCGAGTTTGGTGCAATAACAATTGCACGCAGTTTGCCAAACAAAATTTCTGCATAACACCAATCTAAGACAGGCAAACGGATTGTTTGGTCAGCAAAAATGTATGGGATAAAAATTGCATTAACTAACAATTTCGAGTAAAGGATTGTACGCACACTTGCAGATCACAGCGAACGGCAGTGCGCGCGAGTGACGAAAGCAGCCACAGTAGCATGCTGAAATGACTCACTTATATATACACGAGATTTGGAAGTTTTTATCCAATATACGTCCAATTGACATGTTTGAGATATCGTTGGAAAGGTCTTTCAGAGTGTGTCCAGAAAATGTATTCAAGCTTCATAAGCGATTAACCGGATTCTTAAAAATTAGGCTAAAGTGTTGCGAAACAAAAAACGTTTTTTTGATTTTGCTGGTTTAAGGGGGCATGTGGCACACCCAACATATTTAGTGTTATTCTATAGGCCAATACCTTTCAAACGATACCTTAAATATTAAGTTCCGGCCACTAGTTGGAAAGATATAGAGGTATATGTGTTTTGGTTCGTGTCTCCACTACGAGATGCTTTGGTATGTATGTGGCGTCTGTACGTACCATCATTTAATTTTTTTCAAACTTTCAGGAATTAAAGCACAAAAAAAACTAAGACGGTTTTGTTCCAGGATGTTTTGATTCGTACGCCATTGTGGGCGTGGCTGCTGCCTGAAATTCGAAAAAATGCAATTTTTTAAACTACAACTGAGGCCGCACTGGTCAGTCCATGTCATCCATGTGGATATCAGTAGAAGGGTATTCAAACAAGCTATCTAACGCTATCTTTTGTGTTTATAAAATATAAATATGTCATAACTTTACCGCCTGAAAACTAAAAATCGGGCTGCTGAAAATATACATTTCGGGTATTTGCTCAAAAACTGGTCAGTCGATTTTATTCTAAGTTTCCACAAATCTAGCCCTAGCTTTCATCTGGCATACAGCTTATATCTGGGAGAAACTCTTGTTGTGGCGATATTGCGATTCAAATGGTTAAAAATTAACATGTCCGTCTAATTTGGTTACTTTAACATATAAAAATAACATACCCAGTTTCCCGAAAAAAATTTCTAATTCCCCGATTGCCACTTAAACCGAAATTCCCTGGAAATCGGGGAATTTCCCGCGAGTTGACAAGTTGAAGGATGCAGCTGCGCTAATCAATTCGTACATGTCTTGGAAACCACAATTTGTGTGTATTTTAGAGTTTTTTTTCCAGTCACATGCCGAAATTGTAACATTTTTCCCCATTTTAATTGCAGGTATGTACACAGTATGTAACTATGCTACATGGGTTTATCACCCGCACTTGACCTACTTGGGAAGACGCGTTACCTACAGTTGTACATAAATATGTATGTATGAATGCATTTAGTTCACCCAATGTGCCACTACTACTTACATATATATGTATAAATTGCCACTGAGCAAAACTACTTGAGAAAAAAGCATTAGTTTAATAGCACGAGTGCAACATCGTACACGCGATAGAAGTAAAACTTCTTAAAAAAGCACATGCGTGCACACCTGGTAGAAATCTTAACGAAAATTTAACTACGTATCAGACGAATACAGTTGTTAATTTTATCCAAAGTTGGTACCAAGTTGATAAGTTTTTATCATTTCTCATAATTCTTTTTATTTTTAATTTTTTCGAAAACAAAGGATGTGATCATTATTTTTCGCTTTATTCCGTATTCGAAAAATTATATGTTTCAATGGACAAATCGATTTGAATACATAATTTAAATTTAGATAATATTTTCAGCAATTTATTTGAGAAAAATAAAACATTTAGATTATTGTTTGTATTTTCACCGATTTTAAATTTGCTACCCCAAAATAATTGATATCAAATAAAACACCTCTTTGAGGTAAAAGTTTCGAGTGACGAAAGCTGAACTAGAAACACAAAATTTATGATATCAATTTCGTGACGAAAATCATACGCATTTTTTAACTGCCTTTGAAACGTACGGAAAATCTTTTTTTATTTATTCGGAACGTTGCGAAATTCCGTCTACTGCTAGAAACACAAAATAAAAATCAGAACTTTTGCAACGATTCGTATGAATAAAAAAGATTTTCCCTACGTTTCAAAGGCAGTTAAAAAAAGCGTGTGATTTTCGTCACGAAATTTATATCATAAATTTTGTGTTTCTAGTTCAGCTTTCGTCACTCAAAACTTTTACCTGAAAGAGGTCTTTTATTTGATATGTATATACTACATACATGTATACACATATGTATAAATTTTTGAAGTGAAACTTCTTAGGCGGCGGTATCGCAAAAATGGAGAGTGAAATTTTTAAAATTGAAAGGGTTACATGAATGAGAAGGAAGATATAGGTAGTATAGGGAAGGTGAAAAAAGAAATAAAGCAACGCATGACGGGTACGAGTACCAACATATGTATATATGTATGTTTGAATGCACGTATGTATATATACATATATATATGTGTACATATACAGTATGTGGAAAAAATAAGTTTCCAATGTGGGTATATGAACTCAAACACAAATAGCATTAATATATGTTGGTTTTAAAAAGAAGTATACTGTTTATTTCAAAGGTTTATTATAAATTGTCAAAACGAATACTAAAAAATAAAAAACAAATTTTAAGCTTTTTTGCCGGGTCTGGAAACTTAAAATATTTTTATGAAAAATCTTGAAAAATTAAGTTTCCAACTTAGTTAATATCCACAGTGGCCCCCCATTTCGCAGTGACATTTTTGCAAGTCGATCTGGCATGGTGTCTACAAGCTTACGACATCCCTCTGGATTAATATTTTTCCAATTTGAAATTATGCATTCTCTCAACTGTCGTAAGTTTTGAGGCGCTGCTTCAGCAATACGAATTTTAAGTATTGCCCAAGCGTTCTCTATTGGAGAGAGGTCAGGACTTTGCGGTGGCCATTTTAAAATAGTAATGTTTTCCTTGGAGAGATATTCCACAACCTTTTTTGCGGTGTGAATAGGTGCATTGTCTTGCTGGAATACAAAATGGTCACCAATTAGTCGTTTCCCTTCAGGGATAGCCGTCTCCTCTAGGATCTTTATGTAGACATCTGTATTAACTTTTCCTTCCAAAACGATTATATCGCCTGTACCTTGAGCACAGAGACATCCCCACACCATTAAACCTTTGTCTACTGCCTTAACGGTAGGAACAGTACACTTATAGGACAAAGCGTCGCCTGCTTTACGCCATACGTGAACCATGCCATGTGAATACTTGAGTCGTATCATCGACTCATCGGTCCATAAGACATTATACCAAAACTCTTTGGGCTTCAGGACATGCTCCACGTAAAAATGCATCCTCTTTTTCATATTAGCATGGCTAACATAAGGGATTTTTCGTGCTACCCGCCCATGCTTACCACTTGCTCTAAGCCTATTACAGATAGTGTATACTGATGGGGCGTCTTTGCCTTCTTGCAGCAAGTCTGACCGAATTTTGTTTACAGATTTTAATGGAGTGGCTTCTGATATTTCAAGAATTCTCTTATCAACTCTTTCAGTTGTAATTTTAGGCCGTCCCTGCCTCTTTTTTGCAGAAACTCTTTTTTCATTCTCAAAGGCGACAATGACTTTACGTATTGCTGTGTGAGATTTTCCAAACTTTTCTCCAATATAAGCAAATTATGACCGTCTTTACGAAGACTTATTATTGCTTTACGTTCCTCTGTTGTGAGTTGCTTGAATTTCCCCATTTTTATTTAAAACCTAGCCACAATATCAGAAAACATATTAAAAAGTAAATAAAACTATAAATGCAACAAATATTACCTCCAATTTATGTAGGCTGATGCTGCACAAAGTGTGTTACGTAAATAAACCAAATTCTATTGATAACCTCTTTTTATGTAGAATTTTTGAACACGTGTTTGCGCTGGAAACTTACTTTTTCCGCATTTATTAACAGAAGTACTCAAATCTAAAAGTACCGCTACTTCTATGAAAGAGCAACTGCTGTAAAACTTCTCTCTCATAATCGTCTATGCCAGTGCTTTCCAGAATGAGTGTGGTTAGGGAGTATTCACAATTTTTAGTATTACCGCACTATTCTGGAATAAAACTATGTGATATTGGAAACTTATTTTTTCCACAAACTGTATGTATGTATGAACGTATTTCAGCTCTGCCGCTACCAAGCAATATATGTATAAATGTTGCAAGAGAGCTTCGCGTAACTACATCCATTCGTACATATGTATATATGTTTGTATGTATATATTTATGATGAAGCAAACGGGCTTCGTTGATGTACTGATGGGCATATGTATACATATGTACTTATGGACAGCAATGTTTTCATGTATGTACATTAAAGTGGTCCAAAAATGTATGTAAAAAAAATAAGGTCGGATTTTTAATGCCGCCACCCCCTATGATTGTTATATACCGAAAAAATATACCCATATTTTTTTATTTTGAAATCAAAAAATATTTAGGAAGTGCTCAAAGCGCTCAAAGTTTTCCATGTATTTTATATGGAGAAAAAACAATTTTTCGTAGAAATGGTATAAAACTTTTGAAAATCAATATTTTTCGACCGGAAAACTGTGGTTCTCTTCAGGAGACTTCCAGTATTAATATCCAATTGTTTATTTAACCATTTTTTATGATTAAAGATTTTTTATTGGTCCCCCATTGCATTTTCTAAGGGCTTTGGAGGACATATAAAATATAGTTACCATGAAAAAGTTGTTAAAGAAACAATTGAGTATTATTACTGGGAATCTCCTGAAGATAAGTAAAGTTTTCCGATCGAAAAATATTGATTTTCAAGAATTCTACACTATTTCTGAAAAGATTTTTTTTCTCCATATAAAATACATGGAAAACTTTGAGCGCTTTGAGCACTCCTTAAATATTTTTTGATTTCAAAATAAAAAATAGGGGTATATTTTTTTTTCGATATAGATCAATCCTAGGATGTGCCGGCATTAAAACTCCGACTTTATTTTTTTGGACCACTCTAATGTACATATGTTTGAATGGTTGTATATATATTTGTATGTATGTACATATGTTTGTGTATGTACATATGTTTGTGTACATGTATATATGCACATATGTAGTACCAACGAAAACAAATCTAATAAGCTGCTCGTTGATACAAATGCAAACTCTACTGATTGTCAAAAATTATGTGTTTGCTGTACATTTGTTCATGTTTGTCATTGTGCGTGTAATTTTCTATAGTTTTGTGCTCTCGCTATCTCCTTCGTTGGTATACTCTGATGAACATATATGAGGATGATAGCAAGGCCAACTTATATAAGGTAGTATTACAGGAGGAGTTGAAATTTTCGCCCAATGTTTCTTAAAGAAAGCCATAAACGTAGCGACCGTTGGTTCAAGGCATCAATGGGCAATATATACCACCGAGCGCCCCACAGTGGGGCAAAAAAGCTGCTGTGGACAAATGAATTTTGACAGCCCAAATATGAACTGATTTCAAGTTTCTTTTTTTTTAAATAAAAGATAATTAAATTTCGCGTCGATCTGTCCCGGGAGATTTTTTCAAAAAAGCTCTGGTGTTTTATTTATTTATGTAAAAAAAATAAAAAAATTTCGCGTTTGAAATCTTCCACTTTTTTGGAATATACTTGAAATTAATTTCAAATGCCTGCAATTATTTAAATTATTTATAAAAAACTATTCATAAACAGTTTTCCATAGGAAACATTTAATTAACAAATATTTTTAATTTGCCATCTGTACTGATATATATTTTGAAAGCCGTTTTTTTCTAATCGAAAAACTTGAGAACAGCTGTACCGATATTTTTGAAATTTTGGACAACGACTCTAGACCCTCAAAGGATGATAATAGAAGAAGAAGAATTTCGATATGGGAGTGGCACCTCCCATACAAACTAAAGTTTTCACACAACATATCTCTGGAAGTATTCATCGTAGAGTGCTGCAACTTAGTATAGAGATATATGTATAATATCAACGCCAAACTCATGGAAGAAAATGGGAGTTAATGAACAAGGGGGCGTGGCACCTCCCATACAAACTGAATTTCTCACATTAGAATTTGTATGTGGTGTGAGAAATTCAGTGTGTATGGTAGGCTTTCAAAATATATATTAGTATAGATAACGAATGAAATACATTCTTTAATTAAATGTATCCTATGGAAAAATTCTTAGGGATATTTTTTTAAAGAATTGCAGATATTTGAAATTAATTTCAAGTATTTACCAAAAAAGTAGAAGCATTAAAACGTGAAATTTTTTTTTCTTTCATATTTCAACATAAATAAAAAAAACTCAGAGCTTTTTTAAAAAATCGCCACGGATAGATCGACGCGAAATTTAGTTCTTTTATTGAAAAAAAAGAAACTTGAAATCGGTTCATATTTGGGCTCTCAAAGTTTATTTGTTCACAGCAACATTTTTTGCCCCACTGTGCGCCCCCACATGGCCGGCTTGTAAGAATCTGCAGTGAAAAGCTTTAAAATCCATCTAAAGGAAACCGCTACATCCCATAAGTTTACTTTCGAATAATTCAGGGCTCTTCTGGTGCGAATTGAAGCCGT
>NW_023458559.1:8232347-8236289 GCF_013731165.1 Rhagoletis pomonella
TTTACTTTCGAATAATTCAGGGCTCTTCTGGTGCGAATTGAAGCCGTCCTCAAACTCGAAGCCTCTGTCTGGACTTTCTTAAGCCCCAGGCCCTCTTGCCAAACTGTGCTTCCTTCCAGCGGCGAATTATCCGCGCAAAGCACGATAAATAGTTATGAACACACTTTCCTATTGTATATAAGAGGGGCCTTACCTTCCCGTTGTAATTATTAAATATTGTACCCAAGTACTTCTCATTTCTCTGCATTTGATTCTCATCATGACTGCGCGAAAGGCATGCCTCCTGGCCCCAACGTCCGAAACGGATAACTGCCTCTAATGTCCACTCTGCCACCGATACCATGCCTTGAGGACGTGTCCAGCATTCAAGGCAATGAAGCCACCGACGCGAATTACAGCACCCCGGGCGTAAAGGTATTGTGTCAGCTGCCTTGCGCTCACCCACACCACCGGTGAATGCGACTCGCCAGACAGCTACAAGAACTGCGGGTTGGCGCATCACACTTTTCTGCATGTGGAAGCCAATAACAACGCGCGCATGGACCAACCAAAAAGCAGCCCAAGCAGCGCGTCTGCATCTGTCAGAAAGACCCCACTGAAGGTACGTAGGCCAGTCAAGGTGCCCGTCAATAAGGAAAAAAAAGGGGCAGAAGAAGGCGCAGAACCACCGCGGGCAACCATCGCGGAAGAGCACCGCTCAATGGACGATCGCAACACCATCCGCGCACTGAAAGAGCTGCAGGAAACGCTTAGCAACGCATTTCTGCACAGCGGGGACGATGTCCAAGCCGCCGCTTAAATCCATTATGACGGCCGTGCGCACAAACCTCGGTCGCAGCTGTTTGGTAGTTTACCGATTACCGAGCGCGCACGGCCGCTTACCAACATCGCTGCAAATCAGCTAAAGTTAGTTCAGCTAACATGGATGGATTTCAATAAATTTGGTATATACAAATTAGAAACGTTGATTTTTTCCCTTTTTACGATCCCAGGATATTCGGGATCTCGTTATCACCATCCCCGGATCTAGATACTCATTATGTTTCAACAACCTAAATGGAAAAAAAATACTTTAATATTGTTTGAGAAGCTCTTCTACGATAAAATATATAATAATTTAAAGTGAAAATTATTTCATAAGTAACAACACAGAAGACGGTAATTAAATGTATACGCAATTAATAATACTTAGCGTGTACATATCTGATAAAGTAACTTAAGGTATGTCGAAAAAAGCTCGATGCAAAAAAATATAAGCAGCGTTCCAATTCCCGTCGCCGTTAAGTTGGTGGTGTAGATGCGGTTGAGAGGACTCCCGTCTTTGCGCTGGTCGGCTCTGAACTCATGACCCCATAAGGGCATGGGTCAACCCTCACCATAGTCTTGTTCAGAGGTAGCTATGGGACCATTTAAACGCGACTACACGCCTGGGTTTTGGATAGCGGCTCTGAGTGGGGACCCAACAGAATAAGAAAGACAATAACAACAAAAAACCAATAAACCAACGGAAAAATAAGCCTTCGAGGGGTGGCGGGGAGTCGGAGCCGACCCCCAAAGCCGGCTCATCTGGGGGGGCTACAGCACCACCTGCGGTATGCGAGGCGAAACCGCCTCGTTCCCCACAAGAAGCCTTCGGGAATGCCTAAACGGCAAATATCGTCGGGCCGAAAGGCTTACTCCAACAGCCACATGGCTACCAAGATTTTGGAGCGCTGTGGCGGTCAAGATGCTTCTCAGCTCACTGAGAAACATTTGAAAACGCTCGAGTGGGCCAAAGGGGTGATGTGTCGCCTGGATGAGAAGGCCAAGAACCCGACGAAAGGAGAGGCGAGTGCGCCTCCTACGGGTCCTAGGAGACAAAGGTCTCAAGAGGGAGAAGGCTCCCTCGCAAAAAGACCCAGGAATGGGGTTGCGCCTGCTCTGTTCAGCGAAATCGCTAAGCAGGCGGGATGAACTACCCTGGGGGTCCTCGATCGAGGCAGAGAAGATGGCACCATATCCAGGGAAAACTGGAGGCGCGTGGCAGCAGCCATCTCCTCTGTCTTTCTGAAGGTGGTCAGAGGAAACCCTGGTCCACCTCCGCGTTGTGAGGATGGTGGGTGGCATCATGGCATCTACAAAATTATTGTATGCGCCGACGAGCGGTCGGTATCATTATACAAGTCTGCAGTGTCTCTGGTGGGGGAGGTTTGGGAGGGCGCCAAGCTGGAAGCCGTGGAGGAAAAGGATCTTCCTGCCCGCCCGCGGGCCCGCGTCTGGCTCCCCTCCGAGCCCTCCGCACCGGATTGAGGAAATCCTCCGTTACTGCAACCCGAATCTGCCCACGCACAACTGGAGGGTTGTCAGATTTGAGGGGTCCAAGGATTCCGAGGAGTCGCATCGGCAAGCGCTGATACTACTCAATGCGATATCCCTCGGCCCCTCGCTGAATCCAGGGGAGTCATCACCTATGGACTCGAAAGGGTTGTCCTTAGGGTTTACCAATCCGATTCCAGGGGTGATGGCTCTCAACCTCCTGAGGTGCCGAAAACACGTGAGCCCGCGGCGGAGGAAGCCCACATGAGTATGGAGGTAGAATCCGTCATGGTGCTGAGGATGCTCTCTCTACGGAGGGATCCGTCGTCAGCATTGGGCGGTTCTACGACAGGGCGGAGGAAGAGAGGCTCTTAGCATCAGTAAACGAGGACGTCGAACTGGCGCGGCTGGAGCGTACTTTGGAGGATGAAGATCCTGCAAATAAACCTCCAACACTCTAAGGCGGCGTCCGCAAATCTCCTTATCCACCTTGAGCAAGGTGGAGCCGACCTAGTCCTGATCCAGGAGCTGTGGCTAAGCTGTAGTGGTATCTCCGGGATCAGGACGCCTAATTTCAAGCTGATGGTGAAGAATCTAGCAGGTAGACCAAGATCCTGCATGCTCATCAGAAATGAATTCAAAGCACTTATTCTACCTAATTTCAGCAACGAGGACATTGTGACTGTAAGCCTGGATAGCGGTGCCAGAAAGCTCTGGATTATATCCGCATACATGGCTCATGACGACGAGGTGGAACCACCTCCATTACTGCTACGTGAAGCCATAGCCGAAGCGAGGCGACAGAAAGCCGATGTAATTATTGGATCAGATGCTAATTCACGACACTCGTGCTGGGGAAGCTCAGATATCAATGCAAGAGGTGAGTCACTTTTTGACTATATTCTAAGTGAAGACTTATGTATCTGTAATAGAGGAAACGAACCGACCTTTATCACCGCGGCAAGTCAAGAGGTCCTTGACCTCACCCTAGCCTCGTCTTCTGTAATATCCCGAGTTTCCGACTGGAGGGCTCTTAATGATCACTCCTATTCGGACCATAGGTATATCCAGCTTTTTCTGGTCGAAGATCGTCCCAAAAGTATCCCCTTTAGGAACCTTAGGAGAACAAACTGGGACCTCTATAGTAAAAAACTTCGGGAACTACTCCCAGAGGCCCCCCAGGAGAGCTTAAGCACCGAAGGCTCGATGGATGTTATGGTGGATAAGTTTACATCAGCTTGTAGGAGTGCCATCGAAATCTCATGCCCGCTGAGTAGGCCTGGGGGCAAAGTACGACCAAAATGGTGGACGGTGGAGCTCTCAGAACTCAGGGCGACGAGTAGACTCCTGTTCAATAAAGCCAGGAAGAGTGGACAACACTCCGACTGGGAACTCTATAAGATCGGACTAGGCATCTATAAGTCCGAGATAAGAAAGGCCAAAACCGAGTCATGGAGAAACTTCTGCGAAGCCGTAGAAGGTTGTAGTGAATCATCTCGATTTAGGCGAATCTTTGCGAGGAGTCCCGTACCCTTGGGATACCTGAGGGACGAAGAGGGCAACTGGGCGATAAGTGGAGAGGAATCGCTTAAGCTACTCCTTGATACTCATTTCCCAGGAAATTCTGCACCGCGTGAACCCACCGGT
>NW_023458559.1:8236389-8238328 GCF_013731165.1 Rhagoletis pomonella
TGGAAATAGTCCCAAAAGTCCGATATTAGTCCCAAAAATTCAAAAATAGTCCCGGATTCCCAAAAATTTCGAAATTACTCCCGAGAATCGCACAATACTCCCGAAAGTTCCAAAAGTCCCGACATTAGTTCCGAGAATTCTTAAAATCCCAAAAATTGCGAAACAGTCCCGAAAATCCCAAAAACTTGAAATTATTCCTAAAAATACAAAAATAGTCAAGGAGTCCCAAAAATCCCGAGAATCCAGAAATACCCCCGAAAATCCCGCTATTAACTCCGAGAATACCGAAAGTCCCAAAAATCCCGAAACTAGTCCCAAAAATCCCTAAATATTCTGAAAGTCGCCTCGAAAATCCCGATATTAGTTGCAAGAATCCCAAAATCTCAAACAAAGTTTTCGGGAATCCCTAAAGAATTTCGAGATAGCTTCAAAAATACCTAAATTGTCCTGAAAACCCTGAAATAGCCTTGAAAATCCTGATTTAGTCTGGAGAATCTCTAAAATCCCGAAACAGTTCCCACCACCGCGCCGGTAGTTAACAAACTGTACAGTAAGTACAGGCAAATATAAATGGAGTGATGTTCTTGTGTTAATTTGAACTAACTAAATTGAACTAAGTGTTAAACTTACGACTAACTATTAAACATAAATCGAACTTAACTTAAATCTAGTGTTTAAAGCTAATCTTAATACTCTAAACTATAACTATTAATAAATAAATGATTGAATTGTCTAATTAAATAAACTGTGTCGGTCATTTAAACAGGGGTACAGCAGACAGTATTCCTACGGTGACCATATTAACGAACGTAAAATAAAGGACGTTTTTCCCAATGATTTTAGAATACGAACATACAACTTGTATTATTAAATTGTACAAGTTCCTCTTCTCGAAAGGCTCTGTAACCGGATATTAACCGATTCCGAAAAATGAAACCAAATCCTTATCAAGGACTTCGCCATCCTTTGCTGCCACAATGCGTTTATCATAATTGAGCGGAGGTTTATTGTTATTTTTCAGTGGATCTGAAAACTTAGCATGCAACACGATCCTGGGCACAACTTTCCCTGTGCTTTTGTCAACAATAAATTTGCTTCAAAGTATTTTAACTTTTCTGGTAAAATTTCTAAATATTAGTAAAATTTTTTTTTTCAATTACATAAATTTTCGCTTATCAGTATTATCAAGGATTCGTGACCCTTAAGTAGGGTGCGAAGCAGACTGACGAAGGTTTTCATTCTGATTTATTATGGGCATTTTTATTTTTTCATATTCTATATTTAAAAATTGACCTCTACAAAATCCGAAGCTAATTTAGAGGACAGTTTCAGAAATAAAGGACAAATGGCGTCCTTTATTTTGACAAAATTTATAAAGGACAGGGGGTTAAAATAAAGGACTGAATGAAACTAATACCATACTCATGGAGAAAAATAAGAGTTATTGGAAAAGGTGGTGTGGTAACTACCATGCAAATTGATTTTTCTATGCTGCATATCTATGGAGCAGGGAACTGCAATTATTCGTGTTTTTAAGTAATTGGTTGAATAACACAAGAAATACTGTTAATGGATATTATTAATTGTAGAATATTCACACATATGCACTAATAATATTTTACGCTCGGCACACAAAGCGAGAGCATGTACAATGACTAAGTTGGTGTAGTGCATACTTTAAAATACCACGTTTACTTTTTTATGAAGAGCAAAATCTGCGTAGCTACATAACCTCAAAAATGGGCAACAACAGCGTTTTTGCACTTTTAGGTTAGGATATCTCAAAATCCTGACGTGATAGAGCAATTTAAACCCCGGATTCGGATTCTACGCAAAAAATTACTTCGAAAATGACCCTACACTTTCCTAGAACAAAACGTTGTTGACCTGTGTTATTAATAATAACTTTGAAAATTTAAGGGATGATTTCAATTTTCTA
>NW_023458559.1:8238428-8239939 GCF_013731165.1 Rhagoletis pomonella
GACGTGATAGAGCAATTTAAACCCCGGATTCGGATTCTACGCAAAACATTACTTCGAAAATGACCCTACACTTTCCTAGAACAAAACGTTGTTGACCTGTGTAATTTTCAATTTCATTTTACAAATTCAAACATTAAATATTGTACTTGGTTACTCTTCAATTTCTTTTGTATCAAGAATGCCTTCAAATTTCAATATTCTTTTTATATTGGAGGGGTGAATATTTTCCAAGTCATTAAATTTAAATTTAGGTTCTTGTTTATGTCTAACTGATTTATAATTTTTAATAAAACCTTGTTTCCTCCTTTCAATGTAATTTTCTCTTTTACCATTTCTTTTTTCTATGTAACTCTGTTTCGTAATTAATATATTTTTATGTATTTTAATTTTATTGCATTGTTCAATTTGAACATTTAATGGTTTTTCCTTTATTACTGAGTGAAAACTGTTATTATAAAATTCAATCGCTTTACTGATTTTATCATTAACTTTAAGAGCATTATGTTCAATGGACATCATTCTTATCTTCTCCGTAATTGTATTATGCAATCTCTTAATATCTGCATTTCCTGTATGATTATTTGGTTTAACTAAGTGTAACTCAATATTTTCGTTTTCCAAGTAATCCTTGATATTACACTCTTAAATTCATTATCACAAATTAACTTCAAAAAATGTCCACGTTGAGATTTATAAAGTCTTAATTTCTCTAATATTGTTTGATTATTCCTATCTTCTAAATAGTAAGCTGTTGCAAATTTTGAAAATCTATCAATGAAAGTTAAAAAGTTTGATTTAGAATTTGTATAAACATCCATATGCACAATTTCTTTAATATCAGTTGGTGTTTCCGTTAATTTAAATTTATTTTTAATCGGGTTTCGATCGTATTTCGTTATATTACAAACTGAGCAATTACTAATATATTTATGGTTTAAAATTTTTAAATTTGGTATATAAATTAGTCTTTTAAGTCCCTCACAATTTTCAACTATACCTGTATGCCCTGTTTCATTTTTATGATAATTGTGTATATATTTATAAGCATCATTTTCTGTTTCAATGTCTTTAGCGTGATATGAACATCGAAAAAATGTATATTATTAATACTTTCATACATTTCAATAATTTTATTTTGCAAAATATTATATTTATTGTTTTCTAATTCTGAAAATATTCCAATTTTTCCTTTTTCAATATTTTGTCGCAAAATATTTACCAAATTACTTTCTAAATCCGAAGAACTTATAAAATTTTTTGTATTTTTATGTTTAATTTCTGTTTCTTTTTGTTTGTTATCTGTCAATATTATTTGCGTTTTAAATCTGTTTACTACAGTATCTAATATGTTAATATAAGTTTGTCTATTTTCTTCTTGAGAATGAATTGTTTCCATATCGTCGCTTGCATTATTAAATAATGATTCACTAGAAATCGACAACATATTAATTTCAATAGTATTTGCATCTATTCTACTGAGAAAATCGGCTACTTGATTCTCCTTACCTTTA
>NW_023458559.1:8240039-8274635 GCF_013731165.1 Rhagoletis pomonella
TCGGCCTATGTAGTTTTCAAAAAAGTCGAAAAAATTGTTAAAATAAATGTCTGAGCGAAATTAAAGGTTAAAACATATGTAATAAAATTTCATGGGAAATATTTTCGTAGAACAT
The DNA here is from genome assembly GCF_013731165.1 of Rhagoletis pomonella. Lineage (NCBI taxonomy): Eukaryota > Metazoa > Arthropoda > Insecta > Diptera > Tephritidae > Rhagoletis > Rhagoletis pomonella. Next base: position 8,240,155 of record NW_023458559.1, read on the forward strand.
TTTTAGCCATTAGCTCCCGCCTAAAAGGGTAACTTTGACCCTTACTTCAAAAAATTCCGCAAAAAGCAAATTTGGAAGGTCGTTGGAGGAGTGATTTATTCTTCTCAGGCAAAAGCTTCATGCTACCAACGTAAAAGCCTCCCAAAATTTAAAATAAAAAATCAACAAAAAATAGTTTTTTTACAAGTTTTTTTTTTAATTGAGAATAACAGTTGCTTCTTGGCACAGATTTCTTGTTTCGATGCATCAGATCGAAAAACACACACAGTGATGGCAAATTTAGTCAGAAAGAAGAAATATGAAGAGTTGATGTTTTGGAAATAAAGATGAAATTCGATTTTTTCTAGAAAAATTCGATTTTATCCGAATTTTGGCAACACAAAGTTCGATTTCAAAAATTCGATTAAAATTCGAATATCGAAGCTTCGAATATCGAATTTACCCATCCCTACGATCTACCTCATGGGATTCGCGTGTTAACGAAAACACAGCACCGCATGGCGGTGACGTTGCCGTTGCTTCTTTCTCTCTCTATCAACAGAAAATTTGATATGCTGCTATGTACGTCAACCTATGTTTACGCTACGTCGTCGACTAACTGCGCTTTTTATCTGCTATTCGAACTGTTTCGTTCATGACGTCACAGCAAGGTTCATAGCGTAATCTTTAGTTCTGATCCAGTACTCCATGAACTTACAGGATCTTACACGAACTTGCAGGAAGTTGCAGGAAAAATGTTCGCGTACTCCAAAATCCTGTAAATGAGAGCGACTTTTGGAGAGTTGTGTAGAGAATGAAGTTGCAAGATTTTACCCGAACTTTTTCTTCTGGTAAAATCATGAAAAGTGTCAAGCAATCACTGGTTGACGTTTTTACAGGAAAAATGGATTTTTTGTTCCCGTACTTTTTGTTGTTACTCACTTTTTACTCTCACTTCAGAGAGTAATTTTGCTGTTTGACAGTTTTACAGGATTTTTCACGAAAAGTATTGGATCAGAGCTTTTATTTTATCATTATTTGCTTAGTGGGTCCTTTTATCTTCGCAGTTGGTATTATTTAGACAGCGAATTGTTATAAAAAAGCGTGGTAAAAAATCGGTTAACCCGTTCTCACGTGATGCGATGATCAACAAACGCCATTTCACTTTTATGTACATACATTTGATTAATGTGAATGTGTGTATGTACTAGGGATGTTTCGATTGCCATATTTTTCACATTCGCGAATGCCAATTTTCGGAATGCGAATGTGCGAATGCGAATGTTAGGAAAACATTAAAAAAGCTATAATCATCTTAAGTCGTCGTTTTTATTACTTAAAAATTTTGTAAATCATTAGAACATTGAACGAGGTCTTAACATACATATACAGTGTTTTAATGTAATAGTCAAAGTTCAAAAGGCGCATATTATATTTCAAAAAAGTAATTTTGCTGCCTTTTCTCCCATGAGGCGATTTATTAGAGGCTCGTAGATAAGGCCGGCTGCACTGAACAATTGCTCTCTTGGAACAGTGGCTGGAGCGCTCAAATATTTGCGGCCCAGATCTGTCAATTTGTCGTATTTTAGTTTAGTTTTCTACCAATCGAAAGGATTTTAACCGAGATGACCTGGTTTTTCTTTAAGATAGACCTTCAATTGAGCTTTAATTTCACATTTTTTAATGTCTCCACATTCAACATCCGAGCCTTCGCTTCTTCTGGAGGAATCTAAAATTATTTCTAGGTTGCTTATAAGACTTTTAGCAGTACTTGGTGAAGGCCCATCAGTGTTGCTTGATATACTACTTAATGGTTTAGCGCCTGAAGCATTGTCCTCACCCTGGTTAGGGTCAAGAATGATAGAATACAAGATTGCACCAATCGAGCTGAGAGGAACTGGCCGTGACGTCAAAATATACCAGAATGAGAGAGCAAGACGAACTCGACAAGCAAAAGAGGAAACATCGAACAAAAGGAATTTTTCCCAAGTTTCGAATTTGAAAAAGCACCAATTTTTTATTGGTGTATTTTATGGACTTAATATGAATACATAATTTTATTCTAAAAATGCCGATTCAAATTAATAAAAATCAATGTTTCTTGCACAACGGTCGATTTCCTCTGGCATGATTGAAGGTGCTGCACATATTTCGTTGTCGCTTATGATTGTCACTGTGCATTGATTTTGTTTAAATTTTGGTAAAATTGCTTACCACACTTACGATTAGAGCTCTAGATACCCGGGTATCGAGCAATGCGAGTAGCTCGATACTCGCTCGAAACTCGTTCATTGCTCAACTGCTCAAATGTTTGTTCAAAATTTTCGAGTTTTTGAACAATTTCATAAACAAAAGAAAATTTGTAAATTGTATTTGTCAGCAGCTGCTTTCTAATTCATGTTAAATAAATTGTATTAATAAAAACCAATGTAACAATCTTTGCATTATATATCAATAATTTGAAATATTTAAAAAGTTGCTACCAAAAATGTCAATATAATAAGAAAAACATTGCTCAAATTACTCGAAAAAACTCGAATTGCTCGAGCTCATGCTCGAAAATTTTCGAGTAATGAGCATTGAACAAGTGTGCGAGTACTCGCTGCTCATATACCCGGGCTGTTTGAAAATGTGCGAACAAAATCGAGAGCTCTACTTACGATTGCTATAAATTTTGCTTCCATTTTTTTTAAGATTTTCTAATTTGATGTCTTCAAACTAAAAACAAAAGCACCAAAAACGCACCAAGCACAAAACTGAAAAATTTTCGCGTTTTGAATACCCACTAAATCTGGTGCGAAAAGCATAAAGTTGGCAACAGTAATGTAAACAAAAGTATTTTATGACGTCAGCGATTGGGTGGATGCTGTCAAATCGACGAAGAGAGGGTTAGCGGTCCGCGAATGGCGCGACCGTTATTTTCTGCATCGTGGAAAGAGAAGAGCAAAGCTTCAATTACAAATACGTATGTACGCTTTGCTCTTCACTATGCGATCTCCCACTGAAACATATAGGTTTGAAATCGACGCTTTGATCGATGCTCTTTGCTTGCCGCTCCCACTATGTTTTGACCCTTAGACAGACTTACTGCCCAATTCTGTGTTTTCTTGATAAATTATTTGTAAAGAAATTTTATCAAGATTTTTATCAAGTAAAAGCTCCCATCGCATTCTGTGTCAATATTTATAAAGGCTGCATTTCTTTATTCATTCTGAACGTTTGGAATAAGCTTTTTTGTTTATTTATTCTTTAGAACGTTCCTGTTGATATGTTGACGTATATTTCAAACGCATTCTGTTTATTCCGGCTGTGAAATGGGATTATCCGGAATGTATAAAGAAACGCAGCCAAAATAAAAAGCTCTACGATTTCCACAAGAGGGGAACTGTTTCCACATGAGTGGAACTGATTTCATTGTCACATATGAAAAATATGAATTTAAAAGCAAAAACGCTTTTGACTGCCGTAGCCGAGAAGGTAGAGATGTCGGCTATAAATTCTGTTTGTCGCAGGTTCAAATGCCGGTACATGCAGTATTTAAATCTCAGTATATCCAGTAAAACAACTGTGGTGAAGTCCTTTATGGGGATAAAGTTTCCAGAGATGAAATTTTAGGTAGCACACAATTTCTTACACGCATGGTTGCTTTTCAGCACTCATGAAAGAAACTTAAGAAATATTTGAAAAAAAAGTTCATATAGTACATTAATTTTTGAAAGAAATTCCATATAATGTATGTACTCTGTTTAATAATATCAAAAAATGTATTAGAACCACCGTTTAATGTTATATTTGATACAAATTAATATTGCTGCCCCGAACGCTCTGCGCCTTGCCCCTGAATAAGTTTACTTAAAATTACAACCCTGGTCCTTGTTCTTTCTGTATCGCATCGTGGTGAATTCACATTTCTCAGAAATTTGACAACAAAACAAAACAAAGCGAGTATTTTATTTGGTAATTTTTGCGATTTCTATTGTTTAATGTAAATTTATGTCTTTTTAGGATATGTCGAGCCAACAAAGAAGGCGCAGTTGGAAAATTGAGTAATTAGTAATGAAGTAGCAGGCATATTTGGAAAATTATGCCGATAAGCAGGATGGAATTTGGGAAAGTAAGTGCATGGTTGCAGCATATCTATGTATAAAAAGTATTTAATTAAGTTGTTTATAGAAATGTTATAAATCGAGTGGCTCATTTACGATGTGCTCCAAACATTTGGCGAACTTTTTTTCGCCTTTTCAACGTGCTAAGTAACAAGTTAAGAGGACTGCCATCACGGCCGGTAAGAAACCGCAAGCAAAGGGCAGACAACCTTCCAGGAAGCTGCCTCCTGTCCCCGAGTCGAAGCTGCAGTTCAGCAAGAGCAGGTCAGCAAATTGCTACCCTGATCAAACGTAAACTAAAGCGCTCTGCTGTGATTGCACTCCGTAAACGTGAAAACTTGGTGCATGCTGAGAAATATCAAACAAGAAAACTCCGTGATGGACGCCGTGAGATGGAGGAGCGCTGTGTGGCAAAGAAATGCGGCCAATTCGACGGGCCTGAAAAATCCAAATTGGCTTTTGTGATCCGCATCCGCGGTATCAACAAAGTTGCACAAAAAGTGCGTAGTTTTACAGTTCTGTCTTCGCCACATTAAAACGGTGTGTTCAACAAATTGAGCAAGGCAACCATTAATATGCTACGTATGCCGAACCCTATATGGGGTTATCCAAATCTGAAATCAGTTCGTGAATTGATGTACAAACGTGGAATGGTCAAGCGTGTCCCAATCTCTGCTTTGTGATCGAACGCAAATTTCGCGAAGCGCACGAAATTCAGTGCGTTGATTCACTTCACTTCAAGAAAGCCCCCAACTTCCTGTTGCTATTCAAGCTCAACACATCAACCCGAGGCTGGCGCAAGAAGGCTAATCACTACGTTGAGTTCGGTGATTTCAGTAGCCGTGAGGATAAGATCAACAAATTGCTGCACAAGATGGCTTAAAGAAATTGTTGTTTTGTATTTAAGGCGACAATATAATTTGGCACATCTTTCAAAAGACGCCCAAGCAAAAAAAAAAAAAGAAAATTAAAAAATTCCTGAAGTTGCCTTTTCACGGGTCGATTTCTGTCGACTGGAAAATTTACTTAAGATATCGACTAGCCAAAACGCTTACATAAAGGCAGCTTAAATAACGTTCAAATTAATCATCCCCTTTGAGATGGAAAATACCAATAACCATTTCATAATTTCGAAAATTATTCCATTTATATTTGTTCTTGCATTTTCCACACCACTTGTAAGGTATGCTTTTACGCGCGTTACCGATTTTTTTTTTAATGTGCTCGGTTGCCCAGGAGGCCTATTTTCACCTTTACAACTTAACTTAAACAGAATTAAAACTAAAGCATGCAATATATAAAGAAAATTAAAACTTGTCTTACATCTAGTAAACTTAAAAAATTGCACATTAAATTCATTTTTCATTATAAAATAAAATTAAATATCACAATTCCGTTGAAGTGTATGCATATGTACATATTTACAAAATGTGGTCTGTTTGCACCCACAGTAAGTTCCCATGAAGCCTAGCCTAAATTCAGAACTGAAAAAAAAACGAGCAAATGGGGTCGGAAACTACTAGCCCTAAAAGCATAATGTGGAAAATGTTTTAAGAGCTGCGAAATTGTATTGCAATAATAAAAACAACAGTGCATAAATTGGAAAAATGGCTTTTGTTTTGCTTTATAATTTTTGGGAATATTGGTTCAGATGGAATTTTTTTATTTGTTTGGTTTTTCAGCTCGTTAATGATGCACCCAGGGTTGCATTTACTGTCTATGAAAATATTTCATGAAGCGTTCCAAAATTAGCTCCGAGCAACTAAAAGTTGGTTAAGCTTAAATGAAATAGTTTTTTATTAAATATTTATTCCTGGTATTTAGTAAAAATCATTCATCCCAATACTAATATATGAAATGAAAGTAAATAAAAATCTACGAATACATTTCATGCATATTTTGTCATAGGGCAAATTATTAAATACAGACATAACTTTGTCGGGCGTTGGTGCTGACGTATATAGAATTAATGAGTTAGAGAGAGATAAATATACAAGCTCAAGCGCTAATTTAGGTATACTTGTATACCTGTTACTCGTCTGGCATATACTCCAACTGCGAAAATAATGACAATTATAACCTATTTAGATGCATATTTTAGGTAAATATTATATCGTCGCCTGGATAAAAGATTGCCTGTATGTAAATTTTCGGGAGAAAGGTTAAAAAGTATATTCATCTGCTGAAAAGATATTTTCGCAGATTCACAATTTATTTAAAATAAATCTATCAGCCCTATCTCCAATTCCATGTGAATAAATCTCTCCAGTGCTTAAATAATATTCACCACAATAAATAGCTGCACAACACCCTAATTGCCGAAAAAGCGTTGCTTGCAACACTAGTCCTTTATGGGGACCAAACTTGGTGAAAAAAAATAGCTAAGTTTGTTTACTGTATATACTGAGATTTAAATGATATAAACAAATTTTTTAATATAGGCTGCATTTCTTTATTCATTCTGAACGTTTGGAATAAACTTTTTTGTTTACTTATTCTTTAGAACGTTCCTGATGATATGTTAACGTATATTTCAAACGCATTCTGTTTATTCCGGCTATGAAATGGGATTATCCGGAATGTATAAAGAAACGCAGCCATACTAAATTTATAATTTTCATATGAAGTTTCAGTTTGTAAACGCTTGTACATAAATAGCATTTTCAATCTTGATAATTTATTAAGAAAAGAGCTTTTGATTTCTGTGCTAGAATTCCAATTCTTGATAAATAATAAAAAATTGACAAATTATAAATTTTCTTTATTTATCAAGTTTACAGAATCGGGCTGTTAGAACCACTTTAACAATATTAGAGTGGATTCTCTGCCCATGTACACATTCGCATTCGCAAAACATTCATATCATTTGATGCAAATGCGAATGTCGAATGCAAATGTGTAAAATGATGCGAACCATTCGCATAGCGAATGTATGTACAGTAAAACCCGCTTAAGTACCTCATGAAAATGGTACTTAGGCGGGTTGAGTACATAAAAGAACCCGCTTAAGTACCTCGATGCGGGTACTTAAGCGAACGTAACTATTGATGTAGTTACATCTCCCAGTTAACTTACATAAATATGTAAATACGTTAATAGCACATGAACATTTAATGAAGTGTACATAGTTTAAAACCAAGGTCGTAGCACTGTTTAAACTCATAACCAAATAAGGAAAAACTTTATTAAAAAAATATATATGATGCAATGGTATGTAATTTTTACAAGAATTAAGTTCTTTAAAAAGTCAAAGTTGGACATATAGTTTTGGAGTGATTTCAAAATGATATTGTTTACCAATTAGGTTTATTTATTAAGTTTTAAGACTTTTCAATTAATTAAAATACAGTTCATTCCCTAATAAATACCATATAAACCTAAACTTAAGATTTTGTAGAACACTTAAAAAAATCATCAAAATTTCACACTTTTTTCTGAGAATTGTTTTTGAGTATTCAGTTTTATAGCCCATTCAATAGTGTAATAATGTGCAAGTTTCAACTGGCTAAAAATTACCGTTGATTTTTCTTTAATTTTTTACCGAAGGTGTGTAGCGCTGCCACTGAATATCAAAAGATGTAAATATTTAAAGGAATTTTAAAAGAGCACTTAAAAGTGGAAAATTATAAGTAAAATCGTAAATGGGGCTCGAAAAATTTAGGTACTTAGGCGGGTTGGGTAAATAAGCGGGGAGGTACTTAAGAGAGGGAGTTTCTTCAGATTACATTAAAAAATTCACGGTGCCCAAAAATGTTGGTTACTTAAGCGGGTTAGGTACTTAAGCGGGGGGGGGAGGGGTACTTAAGTGGGTTTCACTGTACATATATTTTATTTATATAGAGAAAATGGCCGGGGCTTGAATAGGTGTGAAATTGTTAAGCTGCAAAGTGACTTGTCAAAACAAATATTCGTTGTTGCCAAAGTACAAGCGCACGAATGTTTATCCCTTAAAGGTGTCCTCGTATCTCACTTATCCACTCGTTGTGCCAACAAACACTTTCAACAGGTTTAATTACAATATTAACTGAGTTGTCAGCACTCAAACAAACTGCTTCCTTTTTCTAATTGCTTTCTACAACCGCTTGGCTGGCGCTCTAGCTAGTAATACATACACATACATATATTTGCATTTCAGAGGACCATACTAAGGGCAAAGGATTGAAAATTATGTATGATGTACGTGGTTTGATATTTGCAAGTGCATCTGGCTGAGTAAATTTAGGTTTAGAATGTGGTACCCATACACAAACTGTTATTTTTGTACACCCGAGCGCACTTGTTCACAAAGGTGTACTAACTTTGTTCGCATAACGGAATACATACATACTATGTAATAATAAATTCCAAAATGCTCAGAATGAAAAGAGAAATCGATTAATCGATCTGTCCGTCCGTCTGTGCACGCAATAACTCGAGTAAAAATTGGGATATCTTAACGAAACTTGGTACGGGTATTTCTTTTGAGCGTAGGACGGGTTGTATTGAAAATGGGCAAAACCGGAAAATAACCGCGGCTGCTTTCTAACGGTAGTTTGCAGAAATACATAAAATGCAACATATTAGTAACTACTGAAGCTTATTCACTCAAAATTTATATTTGCAAATTTTTGGAAACTAGACGTAGCCGCGAATTGACATTAAAAAATGACTGAAGCAGAATTGAACAGTTATAGATTAGTTCCCTTCAGTGTCAATGCTGTTTCCAGGAATATTTCTGTGCCCGGAAACCCAGATTGCATTCTTTGAGCACCACGTAGCCAAATCGCTTAGAACCATTCTTCCTTGAATTGCTACCTTCGAAGAGGTATTGTTGCACTGTAGATATGAAACCGAGGCCTGATTTTCAGAGTAGACAAAGATGGAGTATTTCAGCTTAGAAGACACTTCAGTACTCCGGTTAACGCAGTTTTATGCTAAAAAGTAAATCAGAACTTTGTATGAAAATTGAATCGGGACTAGAGCCTAGCTGTTTACACTTCACCATACGTTCCTACGGTGCCCCTTTTTAGTTTTTTTAATTTAAAATAGAAAACGAAGATATTCACGCGATTTATGTCAAGGGAAATTACTCTCTGCAGCTGGTAATGTTTGCAAATTAGTTTGTTTTCACAGAAACATTTAAAATTGTTCTGTGTTTATTGTATTATTGTACATTAAGTACTTGTTTACTTCGAGTTATGCCATACGTGCCCCTCCAGACTTTTTAGATTTTTTGCGAGAAATTTTGCAATAAGAGGTTACTTACACAAATCTATTTTAAGTATATGGGCTCAACAAGTTTTAAGGTCATCTTTATGATATCTTAATGAGAAATTATCTGCTCTTTATCTTTTTGATAAAAATTTACCAATTCAGGTAAGGAAACTAATGGCTGAATGAGCGCAACGTAAAAAAAATAGCCAGCCATCCAATATATAATATTTAGTGATAGTAAAAGGAGACCTTGCAGATTTAAAAGTAAACAAGTCATTTACGTCATTTTGCAATCAAAAATAGTTTCGAAAATGTTTGAATGATTTTGATTAAATTTCACGTTCACATAATAACAAACTCCACAAGATGAATTAGTCTCTAATTTTTCATAACCTTATAAATCTTTGTGGCACACCTGATAAACTATCTAATTAAACTGAAATCTTACGCCTTTATAAAAGGAAGTAATTGAAACCCATTCCCGAAGTATTCGGTAAAAAATTTTTTTAGATTGACCATGTAAGGCACATCATAACGTAGGTAGCTTATTGCCTGGATTAACATAAATTATACCTTTTTCTCATCGGTAGACCTGAGACAGATTTATTCGAAAAAATCTTATTAATGGTCCGATTTGCTTGAAATTCGGTACACATATTAAACCGTGCGACAGTAAATTTTACATACACACAAAGATATTAATATAATCGCGAAACTATGGGTATATTATAGTAAACTGCGTACTTAGTTTTTCTCTCTGAGGATTTTTTAAAAAGACTTTGAAATTTAAAAAATATGATTAATAAATTTTTTGGTGGATAAGGACGAAGGAGTATGGAAAATATCATTTAAAAATTTTGTACCTAAATATCCTTGAAAATTTTCAATTTTACCTTTTTTAAATTATTGTTTGACGACAATATACGCACGACCTTATCACCAAATTTCGTCCTGCAAAATTTATTAACTTAAAAAGATAAAATTTATTAAAAGCGCATTTTCAATACCTATTCGTCCTTGTAAACCAAGAAACTTTATTGTTTTTAAGTTCTAAAAAGTTTTCTCTCTCATTTGGTACCCATATTGTTATTCTACATTGCACTGTTTTTTTTTAAATAATTTTATAAATAATTAATCATATCTTTGAAATTTCAAAGTTTTTTGAAAAAAAAAATCCTGACATCAGAGTGAAAAACTAAAAACGCAGTTTTGCTATATTTGGCCAATAATTTCGAGAGTATATCGATTCTTTCATGTGTTTTGAAAATTTTTTTGTTTTTGTCGCACGGTGTTATAGCTATGCATACATAGAATAGAATTGAATGATTATTTTATAGTTCGTAAAGTATTTTAAGGCGCCGCACAGTGGCTGAATAGAGAATCTAGCCGGACGAAATAATTTTAATAGAATGGCGTTGATGGATTTGTACACCACTTCGTATCTGCTAAGTGATGGGGCCACTGAAAAATCTTCAGTCAGGTTTCAAAACTCCAATATGGCGGACAAATTTTTAAAAATTTCCTGAATTCGGTCGAAACTTGTTTATCGGGGGTTTTTGGTAATATCTCGGAGTTTTTATGGTGGCTGATTACTAGTCTAAAAGCAGGTTTCAAAAATCCATTATGGTGGACAAATTTAAAAAAATGTATTGAATTCGCTCAAAATTTGCTACTCTGGTGGTTTCTGAAAAGTGAAAATAATTGTACACTGAGGGAAAAAAATAAAAAAATCAAATAGAAACGTAATTGATCTTATTATAAACGTCAACGAAAGTACTGTATATTGGTAAATATTCAATTCAATTACGCGCATATTAAAATTACCGCGTTCGTACTGAAAAAGCATCCGTGAATAATCAAGACAAAAACTAAAAAAAAAAAATTAAATTTGCATGTTGCCTGCAGTGGAATTCGAACCCGACAATCTCCGGATATCAACAATTTGTGGCAAACTCTTTGCGCACTCAGCATTATTTCCCTCAGTGTATGGGAGTCGTAAAAGAGCGTAAAGAGAGTATCTTTTACCTTTACTCTGCTTGGATAATCTACGTCTGCGAGACTATGGCGTTTTCGCGAAATGAAGATTGAAATCGGTGGTATTTCCATTTTAAATAATCATTAATATTGGGTACATTATATAAGGCATTAATAATAGGCATTCATATTAAAGGTTTTAAAGGCATGCAGTGCATCTTCACCAGAAAAGCACAAGGTAGAGGTATATTACGCGCTCGAAGAAGAGATCGTGAGCAATGCCCGTAATAAATCAAAGGGGTTGGCTATAATTACTAATCCACACCGGGCTAATTTTTATCGCAACGACGCCCTCGTTTGCTTGCCGCTCTACTCTTGCGCTGCCCTCGTTTGCTTAGGTCGGTGTTATGCAGACAAACTTTTCTTTGCCAAATTAAATGGCGGCTGCTTAGTTTGTTCGGAGGTGGTTATGTCGAGTTTGGCACAGGGTTGCACGTTCGTTATGGTTTTCATGGCTATTGCCAACACGAAATGAGAATTTCAGATATACATAACGCGCACAATTTAAAATTTTTGTATATGACAACACCGAATATGCTGCAGTTTGACCAAACAAAATTAGTTTGCTGTGAGAGTCGCCAAACTCGCTCTCTCCTAGTTTGCTGCAACAACAATTGCACGCAGTTTGCTAAACAAAATTTCTGCATAACACCAATCTAAGACAAGCAAACGGGTTGTTTGGTCAGCAAAAATGTATGGGATACAAATTGCATTAACTAACAATTTCGAGTAAAGGATTGTACGCACACATGCAGATATGTATATACTACATACATATATACACATATCTATGAATTTTTGAAGTGAAACTTCTTAGGCGGCGGTATCGCAAAAATGGAGAGTGAAATTTTTAAAATTGAAAACGTTACATGAGTGAGAAGGAAGATATAGGTAGTATAGGGAAGGGGAAAAAAGAAACAAAGCAACGCATGACGGGTACGAGTATCTACATATGAATATATGTATGTTTGAATGCACGTATGTATATATACATATATATTTGTATACATATATGTATGTATGAACGAACTCATTGCGTATTTCAGCTCTGCCGCTACCAAGCAATCTTTCTTACTAATATTATAAATGTGAAAGTTTGTATGTTTGAATGTTTGGGAAATCATCACGCGGAAACGACTGAACGGATTTGCATGAAAATTTGCACACAGATAGCTTATGACCTACAGTGGAAAATAAGATAATTTTTTGGAAGAGTTGCCACCTGTTAAAAAAGTTTAATGACATTAATACACGGAAACGACTGAACAGATTTACATGAAATTTTGCACACATATAGCTTATGACCTACAGTGGAAAATAGGCTAATTTTTTGTAAGAGTTGCCACCTGTTAAAAAGTTTAATTAAATTAATACGCGGGAGCGATTGACCGGATTTGCATGAAATTTTGCACACAGATAGCTTATGATATAGGTTGCAAAGTAGGCTACTTTTTAAGAGTTGCCACCTGTTAGAAATGTTTAATTTAATTAATACGCGGAAATAAGTGAACTGATTTGCATGGAAGTTTTCACACAGATAGCTTATGAGCTAGGTTGAAAAATAGGCTAATTTTTTTAAGAGTTACCACCTGCTAAAAAAGGTTAATTAAATTAATACGCGGAAAAGTCAAATAGGCAATTTTTTTGGAGGAGTTGCCACCTGTTAAAAAAGTTTTAATTAAAGTAATACGCGTAAATGACTGAACTGATATGCGCACAGATAGCTTATGACCTAGATTGGAAAATAGGCTACTTTTTTAAGAATTTCCACCTGTTTGAAAATGAAATTTTGCTCAAAGATGGTTTATGACCTGGATTGAAAAATAGGCTACTTAACCGGTTTTCCGATCAGAACGAAATTTAGTACACTTACTACGGATTTCGGATGGATGGTCTTAGACTGAAAGTAAGTCCGATAAATCAAGGTCCCTCCCATACAAATTGGAGTTTTCATATTACATACATATCTCTGGAAGTATTTGTGGGAGAGAACTGGAACTTGGTATAGTGATATGTATGTGAAATCAATGTTGGCATTAATCGATTGATGTTTTAATCAGTTAGTTAATTCGATTAAATTCAATCTGATTACAGTTAATCATGATTAATTTTAATCTGACTAAACAGTTAATCGCAACCGTGATAAAAAAATTAATTTTTAATCATTAACTCTTAATTTGATCAAGTAGGTTTGGTGATTAATTAAGTTATGCTGAATTTCCCTGTGCACACAAAGCAAGTTAATCCGGTATGGCTAAGTCGGGTTTCGTCATCAATCTGAGCAATTTGGTGTGCATTTTCATTAAGATCTATACCAACAAACGTTTTACAAACTGGGTTTGTAAAAGTTCCCAGTTTATGTATTACTAATAACATTTTTTTATATTATGTGCTTTTTATAAGCGTAAAACACAAAATAATTACTATAACTGGTGTTTGGTTTCAAATTCGGACAAACTAGACAACTTAATCAGATTTTATTTTTAACTGGATTAACGATTCATGTTTAAAATTAATTAAACGTAATCGCAACCAGCGATTAACGATTAAAGAAATGTTATCATTAATCGTACAGTTGATTGCAACTAATTAATTTTAATCGTCAAACGCGATTAAATTTTAATCGTTAATCAGATTAACAGTTTGCCAACACTGTGTGAAATCATACTCATATTCACGGAGAAAAATGGACGTTTTTGGAAATGAGGCGTAGCACCTCCCATACTGACTGAAAGTTTCATATTGTATATCTCTTCAAATGTTTGGGGTAAAGTACTCAATCTGGTATGGAAATACATATGTATGTGAAACTAATACCATACTTATGGTGAAAAATTAGAGTTATTGGAAAAGGTGGTGTGGCAACTCCTATGCAAATTTATTTTTCTATGCTGCATATCTCTGGAGGTGTTTATTGCAGAGGACTGGAACTTGGCACAGAGATGTGTATACAAAATTAATTCCATACTCAAGGAGAAAAAATTGCGTTATTCGAAAAGGGGACATGGTTCCTCCCGTACAAATTTAGTGTTTTATACTGCATATCTCTAGAGGTGTTCATGGTGGAGTACAGGGACTTGGTACTGGGGTATGTAAAATCAATTCTAAATTCATGGAAGAAGATTAGGGTTATAAGAAAAAGGGACGTGGCGCTTCCAGTACAAATCTACTTTTTCTTGCCACATATCCCTGGAAGTGTTTGTGGAAGAATCCTGGAACTTGGTATGGAGTTGTGTATACAAAATGTATCAATTGCTCATGGGAAAAAATGTGAGTTATTAAAAAAGGAGGCATGTCGCCTCCCATACATACAATAACTTCTTAATACATATCTCTGGAAGGATAGAAAATCTCTGGAAGTATTTTAAATTTGTTATGGAGATTTATTTTATAAGTGCCGTACTGACAGAATAAATTTCATTTAATGGAAAAGGGAGAGCCGGGTTCGGCCTTATAATCTAAAGCTCTCTTGAGGCATTTGCTACAGTAATGAGAAGTGGTATTTTATCAAGGCCAGGTTACTAAATTTGAGTTGGAAATATTAGAACATGTCGTGGCACCTCCAAGAATGTTACACGTTCATGTGACGTATACCTGGAACCATTTTAAGGTAAACTTAGAGGGACTGATAGCTTTCGTATGCCTGGCGCGCAGACGAGATTTTATAATTTCATAGTTTTAAACGGCCTAAATACCTTAACTCACTTAGAAAATAACGAGCTATAATGAAATGGGCACAGAAATAAAATATAACATCATTAAATTATTTTTCATATTTGTATAAAAACGTGGGGTGAAACCCGCGGGTATAAGCTAGTATATGTATAAATGTTGCAAGCGTGCTTCCCGTAACTACATCCATTCGTACATATGTACATATGTTTGTATGTATATATTTATGATGAAGCAAACGGGCTTCCTTGATGTACTGATGGGCATATGTATACATATTAGAGGTATACGCCGCCGGGCCACGCCGCCGCCGCCGCCATTTTTTGTCATTTCTCACGCGCCGCCGCCGAGTTACGAAAATATCGGCGCGGCGGCGGCGGCGGCGGCGTTCGGCGCCTAGGGAATTTTGTACAAAATTTTCATGTTGTATGCACATTGAAATACATCGTTTGAAGGAACTAAATACTACTCGTATAAAAGCACTATTTTACGAAATGAAAATTACATTTTTAAAAGGTGTTTTTTTGTCATAATTTGGGCCACTGAACATTTAAAAAAAAAGCGTAACTCAGAAAAATATATAGGTAACATGTTTTTCGATCGACAGCGTTTATTACAGTTAAATTAGGGTCGAATAGGGTAGAAAAGTTTTTTTCCTAAGTAGTGGTCAAACCCCAGGAAGGTTTTGCTCCGGCGCATAGCAATATTTTCTACACAGAGTTGAAGTCCCCCTTTTTGGTAAAAATTACTATTATTTTGCATTACATTCTGTTCTCCTTAGAAAAATTTGGCACTTAATATATTATTGGAAATTTAACTATTTATAAGCCATTTTTCAAACAGTGGGTCAAAAAGGCCCGTTGTGGTGGGAGTTGATGGGCTAAACTTTTGGAAAAAAGTAGGCCAACCTTATTTTCAATATATAACCCGCAAAAATTCGTAAGAACTCCGTAATTTAACATAACGGTTGAAAGCTTATTGCAAAACTTTATTGATAGCGACATAAATTACCCCAATAACTTAACCTTTAAATTTTTTTATTTCTTTAAATTGAAATAGTACATACGCATTTTTAGAGTACATAGAGATGTATGTATATTAGGGTGCCCATCGAAAATCGTTTTTTTGTACCATAGTACTACATATTTTCAAATTGTGGAAATTATCGATGGTCAAAATTTAAAAAATTCCTTGAAATTCAAGCAAAAATAGTCTCTCAAAAACTCATGAATCTAGAAAATCGTATTTTCTGACCTAAATCGACAGGCCGCGACCTCTAAATGGCCTTTAAAAAATCTATAAAAATAGGCAATAATATTTCTCATAAAAACGAATCAAATTAGGGGGTAGGGTCTTTCAATTTTCAAAAAAAATCATTTTCAATGGGAAACCTAATGTATATACTATATAGACTTTCTTCTGTTCGCCCATCCATCAGCAGCAGTCACTCAACATTTGAATTCAATGAATGAATTAAATAGAATTATAATCTGATGACATGATGAGATTAGAAGCCTCATGGCTCTTTGGACTCTACCTTATGGGCAGTAGCGCCGGCGTTTCCAGACGCGCCGGCGTCGCCGCCGCCGCCGATTCTTTTTGAAGTTGAACACGCCGCCGCCGCAAAGCCTGTCGGCGTAAACCTCTAATACATATGTACTTATGGACAGCAATGTTTTCATGTATGTAAGTACATATGTTTGAGTGGTTGTATATAAGTTAAGTTATTTTATTAAATAACGGATTTTTAAAAAAGTGTGTGGACTCGCGTCCACCACGTCTTTTTTAATTGAGTCTAAACTTAGAACTAAATACAATTGGTTTTTTAACATTAAATTAAACCTACTATCGGCCATCAGTCACGTTGCACTTGCATATGCACTATTTCCGAATATTGCCCAATCGTTGTTGTGCCAATTATTATTGCTGATCGAATAACAAATTGGTTAATGCGGTGTCAGCAATTGTGTGGATGCGCGTGTGGAGTTGCTGACCGTTGGTAGAAGTCAATTCTGCAGAGCTGTTGTCAACTGTTGCGTTAACTCTTCCCCCTTTAAATATGATCGTCCTCGATCATTAGTAGAATGGTAAGTTGTTGAGATTTACGTATGTTGGAATGTGGTTTGTTTCGCTTGACGGATTGACTTCCAGGCTTGTGCTGGGCTTCACTATTTCTTTTCCCACATATTGGATTTTCACGGATCGTTTCCTTAGGAACTATGATTATTAAGAATGCTGCCGTAGTTAGACTTCCGACAGAGAAGGTTGCCTTTTTGAGGGAATTTATTCGATGGGTATTGTTGATATGCAGGTCCTTCAAGGCTTCTAGGGAAATTATTTCTATGTGGTCCTTTTCCAACGGGATTGGCTGTAGTATTGCAGGGATGGTTTCGATTGGCTTTATTTCAATATTGCTGAATGTTTGACTGTTGATTTTAATTGTTGAATTGTAGAATATTATCACGTGCGTTCCGTTTACTTCTTGGGATGTCTCGTCGGCTTCTAGTTTGCCGTTGAACTGGTTTAGCAATATTACTCCTGGTTTTATTTCTTCTAGCGTAGGGACGTGATGGCCGTTGGTTGTCGAACATTTTGAGTTTAAACTATTAATTATCCTAGTTACACATAAATTTTTACTTAAATCTACCAAATGAGTTTCCTTGCAAATTGTTACATCATTATAGCTTTCGCATTTATTTTTTATTCCAAACAGTGTATATTTTCCTTTCAATATTTCATTATACTTAGTTTTAATTACAATATTGTTTATCCTTTTTACAGGTCGTATAATAATTCTTCTAAATGTTTCTTTTAATGTTAGAGGTATTTTTACCATGTATACAATTTTCATATCTTGGCTAAATACATTTACTTTTGACAGTTCTAATGCTTCTTCGGCACTTTTAAATGGTACTTCGTCTTCTCTTAATTTACTTATTGACAATTCTATTTCTTCCTTGCTTAACATTACTGAATTTATTATATTATGCTTTGCCCATTGAACGGCATACCTTATATTAATTAGCTCTTCCTTAATTAGCCTGATTCTATTTTACAAATTTATTAAAATTTCCGTTAGAACATTGTCGTCCTTCCTTATCGTGTTTAACATTTTGTTTACTATATAAGTTATGTTATTTATGCGTTTCTCGAATAACTGGTTAATTACTATTTGGTTATTGTTGTTCTCATTTAAGCTATTTAAGTTGTTTGTTATTATCAGGGAATGGATTTTTAGGACCTAAAAACCTATAAAAAAGGCAAAATAAAGTAACGAAATAGGCTGGAAAAGGCAAAATAAAATAGCGAAAAAGGCAGGAAAAGGCACTAGGTATTGCAACAAAGGCAAAACAAAATAGCGAAAAAGGCAAAAAAAAGGTATTGCCAAAAAACCAAAATAAGGCCCTAAAAAAACAGAAAATACGAAGAACAATCAAAAAATATATTTATTTTAGAAATTTTTATATTACAAGTAAAAAGAGAAAAACTTATTATATGAAACATTATATGAAAAATTTGTACTTTGACTCTTACACTATTTTATCCTTTCGAGTTTCTAACTCATAAAACTTTAATCTGTATAGTTGTAGTAACATTGAACCACAAGATGCATTTTGAGTTTTCTTTCGATTTTCGCGAAGAAAAGCCTTGAATGTACTAAATGAGCGCTCGACGTAAGTTGATACAAATGGAGCCCAATTTAAATATGGAACGTTTGAAACGTTCATATTATCAGGAATAAGGGCGTTTTCCTCCCTTTACAATTTTATACACACCCCTTATTGTCTTCAAGCCTACGTTAGCTGAGAAAACGGCTTTGAATTTTTCCAAAACCAATTTGGCAAGAGGTCCTGCGCTTCTATAAGCCGCATGGGCATGTGGTTATTTTTTAATCTTAAAAAAAAATTGTTTAAAGATAGAAAAGGCAAGAAAAGGCAAATATCTTAAAAAAGGCAAAAAAAAGGCAAATATCTTAAAAAAGGCAACATCAAATGTGTATACATGAAATCAGGGAAAGCTAAATCGTGGACATTCTTAATCGAATATACTCTATCTCTTTAGCAGAAAAAAAGGCAATTTCCATAAAATCCGTTCCCTGGTTATTATATTTAAATCTTCATGATCAGGAGATCCGGCTAACTACTTCCATGCCGTTCCCAATATATCAATTGATCTTTTCATCTTATTTACGTTAGAAGGCTTTAGGGTGTTCAAGATTTCAAAGGTTTGGGTGGTTTCATGTTTTAGGATAGGATATAGGAAGTGGTCATTAGGGATTTGGTTGGCTATCTCGTTATAGGTCTGTCAAAAATCGTTCGTATTTTGCTAATTTGATGAGATGAATAAGTCTGAATGTGCCGTCTTGTATTTTCGCTTGTCCATTGTCTATTGTCACCAATTGCGCTTTATTATAGTCCAAAATTTTAACGTCCGTTAGGGAGGTTGTGATTGTGGCACAAATAATTAGAAGTCCGAAATAGCCCATTTTTCCTGAAAAAGATTGTTCAAGTTTTTATTAGTGCTTTATGAATTATTCGTCCCGATACAGTTTTTACGGTGGTTTTATTTTTTTCGGATACTATTTTTTTCTTATATTTCGGAGTTAATTTTGAACCAAGTCTTTTATTTATTTTTACATAAATTACATCCCCTGGGGAGTAATTTTTAATTTCTGATCTTTTCCTGTTGTGATAGGAAAGGTCCAGTTCCTGTTTTTTCTTAAGTAGGGCAATATTTTCGTGTCTTTGCTGTTCTAGCTGTTGAGGGTCAGTAAAAATTCTATTCCCGAAAAATGTGGTTACAGGCTTATTTTTAGTTGTTGAGTGGATCGATGAATTATATTCTTGGACTGATTTGAATAATAATTCTTCGAACGTTATTCCTACGCAATTTGTTTTAGACATCTCATTATTTCAGAAAGTGTACTATGAAACCTTTCAATTTGTCCATTGCTTGTGCTACTATAGGGTGGTGTGGTATAAACATTAATGGACATTTGGTCTTTCAGTAGGGATGATATGGTAGCAGAATTAAGGAATTTCTCGTTATCTATTATTACCAGTTTTGGTATTCCGAAGGCAATCATTAACTCTCTTATTGGATCTTTAATGTGTTCTATTGCTTTAGTTTGTATTATTTTAACCTGTGCGTATTTCGAGAATTTGTCAATGGCTGTGAGGATTAGCCTTTTTTCTGTTGAATAAATGTCGATGTGGACGATGTCTCCTGGGAATTGTGGAATGGGGGTTTCCTGTATCTGCGGTTTAGGAGGGTGCCTATCATACTTGTGTTCACGGCATGTGGAGCATTGGCTGACAGTTTTTTCGATTTTCGAATGCATGCCTGGGAAGTAAAATTTCTGTAAGATCTGTGCTTTGTTTTCGCGACTGTTTCTGTGTGCTCTTTGATGTTCTTTAATTATTATTTGCTCCTGCTCTGCTTCTTGTACGATGTCCCGAAGTAGGGTTTGTGTAAAACGAATTTTAATGTTTCCAAAATGAAGTGGATATATCTCCTGAATTTTGCCCATCAAACTTTCTGTCGTGTACAGTCCGTTGAGTAATCCTGGGTCAAGATGTCGTTTGAATATGTCTATAATGTCTTGTGTCGAGTAGTTTTGTTTTGTAATCGTGTGTCTGTGAAAGCTAGGAAATGGTATTTGAAATGTATAGTTATCTTCGTCGCCGAATAAATAACAGGAATAATTGATTTTTGAAAGCATTTATTGGTGCTTCAGTGGCTGGGATGAGTTGATGAGCGGAACTTTCGTCGCTATGGTCAGTGGTTGTCAGGACATTAATGTCAGTCTGTGGGGGCTAGAGAGTGCGTCTGCTACGACGTTCGTTCTTCCTGGTTTGTATTTCATCTCGTAGTTGTATTCTTCGAGGATACACTTCCATCTCTTCATTTTCCCATTGTGATTTTTGTTACTCAATGCAAAAGTGAGCGGTTGGTGATCTGTGAAAATTACAACTTTCGCTGATTTCGCACGACTTCCTTTGATATTAATGAAGATTTAATTCTATTGAACGCCTCTAAGGCGTTTTTATCGAGCACTACTAGCTTTTTGCTTGAGGAGTTTTTGGACACGCGTCCATCTTCCTCTCTCAAAAGCGATGTCAGAGGTTTCGCTAACTTGGCGTAATCTCTGATAAAGCGTCGATAATAGCCTGATAGACCAAGAAAAGCCCTCAAGTCCTTTAGTGTTTTTGGACATGGAAATTCTTGAATTGCTTTTACTTTAGTGGGATTAGTTTTTATGCCTGTTTGTGATACAATGAAACCAAGGAATTCGACTTCTCTACGGGAAAACTCGCACTTGTCTAACTGGACCTTCATGTTTGCCTTTTCTAGTGTGTGAAAAATTTGTTCGACATGTTGGAGGTGGCTTTGCTCATCCTTGCCAAATACTATGATGTCATCTATATACACGTAACATATTTTACCAATGTGTTCCTTCAAGATGTCATCGAGCGCTCGTTGGAAGATAGCGGGTGCGTTTTTAAGTCCGAACGGAAGTCGAGTGAATGCGTATTTACCGTTATTAATTGAAAAAACTGTCTTCTCAATGTCGGATTCCTTCAGAGGAATCTGATGGAAGCCACTCTTTAAATCAAGAACAGAAAAATATGTGTTGCTTCCCAGTTGCGAGATCACCTGATTGATTTCCGGGATTGGGTATTTATCGGCTATTGTTAGGGTGTTTAATTTCCTATAATCAATTACGAGTCTGTATTTTTTTTGTCCAGACGCGTCTAACTTCTTAGGTACAACCCACACGGGCGAGTTGTAGGGTGAACGGGATGGCCTAATAATTCCATCTTTTAATATATTTTCTATTTCTTGTTTCACAAAGTCTCTCATTGCTAGGGGGTAAGGATAATATTTGGTGTATACTGGGGTGTCTGAAGAGGTTCTAATTTCCCCAACTACAGTAGCGGTGTAGGTGAGTTTCTCATCTGGTTCGGTGAATAGGTGCGGATATTTGTTTGTGAGACAATATGTCGTTTTTGCGTTTCTGTCATGTGGTCGGTCCTTACGTCAATTTTGTTAACCGATGGTGAAGGTTGTTGTTTAATTTTTATTTTTATGCCATTGCCAAATGTAAGGGAGTCGTCGTGGATGTTTATGGTGGCACGAAGCTCTTTAAGACTATCGTTTCCAATTATGCCGTCAAACGATTTTAGGGTGGGGAGCAAAAAGAATTTTAAATTCGTGTCCTTTCTGCCAAATAGATTAATAACTGTGTGGTGGGTAATTTGTATCTGTCCGGCTATAGAATTAGCAAAAAATTGTTGGTCATTGGGAATTCGTTTTGACACGAGGCAGGGTTGGATGTAATTTTTGCTCGAACCGGTATCGATGAGCATTTTCAGAATTTTTCCGTTCTTCGTTCTGCACTCTACATACGGCAACGAAGAACTGTTCATTCTAAAAAATGAATATCGATATGGTCTTGAACGTCTTGTGATGGATTTTGTTCAGCGTATTCCTGAACTGATTGTCCACCTTCTTCTTTGGCAATTTCTGCTTCATACTCTTCCGCTGTTGGATACCAATCCTGTTGATCTTGCGGATAATATTGGACTTGTTCGTCCTGTAAATAGTATTGGTCTTCTTGAGTACCTGCCTGAATGTGGAAGTTCCTCTGTTGCTTCAGAGGCACTTGTTGGGAAAAGTTGGATGGTCTTTTCCCAGCCTGGTTATTAAGTGGTGGCCTATTTATGTAGTTGACCGCTTTTGAATGCAAGGAGCGGTCGACATCCATTGGCTCTGGACGTGGAAGTTGCGGCTTAGCGGGGGGTTGAGCCGGAGGTCTATAATTTGGCGAATTACGGTAATTAAGAGTAGGTTGTGGGCGTTGGTGAGCCATAAAATTAGGTGGAGGCACGTATGGTCTAGGAATGTACGCCAGTTGTGGGTAGAATTCGTTACTTATTTTTCTGGGTGGAAGAGGTGGCCGCAGATCTTGGGTTTTCTTAGCTTGGCCATTATTATTCAGTGCGTAGTTTGAATGGAAGTTTTGGTTCTCCAGTTTTAAGCATAAGTGGAGAGCCTGAGGAAGATCTACCGGTTCTCTCATGCCAAGAAGTCTCGGCAAGTCACCGTTTAGTCCTCGAATAAAGGTGTCGAGGGCTTTGTCCCGGTAGGTCCGTGTAAGCAAATGCATGGATTCTGCACCTACTTCCATACATCCGAGTTTGTTGAGAATAAGTGACAGGTGTGAATACACCTTTTGGTAAAATTCTTGAATAGTGAGGTTGCCCTGCACTAATGCGTTCATCAGGTACTCTAGAGTTCCCAAATCTCGTTTATCTGCGTAGTGGAGGGTAAGGCATCTCGAAATAGCCTTCCAATCCAGCGGTGTATTATAAGATTCGAGGGCAATATCGGCGTTGCCCACGATTTTATTTCGTATAACATTAAGGATGCCATAATATTTTGGCGTTCCTTTTTGTGGCTCGTAGATCTGCAATATTCTATCTACGCTTTTCTTCCAGGAGTTAAACTCTCCCGGATTGCCTGAGAATTCCCGTAGACATCTCACAACGTCCGGAATTTTTTTCTAGTTCCGTTATATTGTTCGCTAGGGTCGAGTCTATGGTCACGTCCGTAATATTTGTAAAATTTGCGTTGGGGTTGAGGGCGGCTTGCACTAGGTTTCGTCCTTCTTGTCACGACGCCAGTTATTATATTCGTCAGTTGTTCCATATTAATTTCGTTAGGGTTATGGGTAACTGGTTGGGTAGGGGCTGTGGGAGTCGTATTTAGCAATGGGGGCCGGACGAGGTTATTAGGATTTGCCATAACTAATTTTTATTTATTTTATTAATGTGTCCTTATCCTCTGGAGGGTCCCTTTGGTGGTGAATCGCAGAGTTGGACTGTTGTTATAAGCTGGAGGGTCCCCCCGAAGGTGGTGAATCGCAGCTTCAGATTTTTATCAGTTATTGGCTGTACAAGCCTTAGTTATTTTTCGTTTGTAGTTTAAAATTCTCTGGAGGGTCCCTTGGGTGGTGAATCGCAGAGATTTTTTTTTTATAAGCTGGAGGGTCCCCCCGAAGGTGGTGAATCGAAGCTTTCAATTTGTATCAGTTATTGGATGTACAAGCCCGATATTATTTAGATATTATTTAGGGTAAGTAAACTTCAACAAAGTTTTAATCTGAAATTAATTGATTGCAGTTCAAAAATTGTCTGCTTCTCCTTTTTCACTTCTCACTCTTATATTATACAATTTTCTTTGAATATTTTCATGTGTAGATTGTGAGAAAAAAAAATTTCTTCAAATATCTTGTTAAATTTCTACTTAAATTATTTTCGTTTGCAAAAGTTTATGATTTTATTAATTTTCTTTTTTCAAATTCCTTAAAATTTTTTCCAATACTTAATTACTAATCAACTTGATTTAATTCTTACTTCCTAGCACCTCCTGGCGACGGGGTAGCTGTCCTTTTCGCTGTTCTACTCGGGTACCCTCGATGCGCACGAATGAAAGTGTGCGTTACTATCCTACCGGATTCCAACGCTGATATGTGGTTTGGCACCAGTTAAGTTGCTTGTCCTTCTAACGGTCCTTCGGCTGTTGTTGACAGGCGACTTGTCCGTTTATTTTCACGTTTTTCCCGCACGGCAACACTCGGATTTTACCGCGACGCGGTGGCACTTGGCTGTCCTTACAGGCGACTTTTGCCAATAACGTACTTAAACTGACACGCGAACTTAAACTGGTCCCTGCTCGGGCGCCAGTTAAGTTATTTTATTAAATACGGATTTTTAAAAAAGTATGTGGACTCGCGTCCACCACGTCTTTATTAATTGAGTCTAAACTTAGAACTAAATACAATTGGTTTCTTAACATTAAATTAAACCTACTATCGGCCATCAGTCACGTTGCACTTGCATATGCACTATTTCCGAATATTGCCCATTCGTTGTTGTGCCAATTATTATTGCTGATCGAATAACAAATTGGTTAATGCGGTGTCAGCAATTGTGCGGATGCGCGTGTGGAGTTGCTGACCGTTGGTAGAAGTCAATTCTGCAGAGCTGTTGTAAACTGTTGCGTTAACTTATATATTTGTATGTATGTACATATGTTTGTGTATGTATATCTGTTTGTGTACATGTATATATGCACATATCTAGTACAAACGAAGGCAATAATATGACCATCGAAAAAGAAAATAAAGTTAAAAATGGCAACGTCTTGATTATAAAAAGGCAATAAGATGACCATCGAAAAAGAAAATAAACCTAAGAATTGCGGCGTCTTGCGCTTATTTGCAAATAAATAGTACCACTAATCAATACTTATTTGCGTGATTTAGTTATTTGCAAATAAAAAATTAACTCAGCGTTTATACGGCAAATTTTACCATTTTGCTAATTTTTATTTGCAAATAATACGTGCGTATAAACTTACGATGTCATTCGCAAACGTCAAGCTGTGAAGTTCTACTTATTTTGTGCCTTGATTGGACTTGTATTTTGCAAAGTTTATTGTGCTAATTTTGAGTAAAAGTTGCTATAAAAAGTGCCTACGAGCATCTTAGTGTGATAATAACCGAAGCTAAGTGAATGTTTTGTGATTTTTGTGGTTTTTATTAAATTTAATTAAATTTCACTAGCTTACATCTAATCTTGCTGAGTCATTTGTTGTTATCATTGTTGTTGTTATTCCTTTGTAGTTAACTGAGATCGTTTCTATTTTTGCACATTTCTTTTTGCTCTTTTTGTTTACTTCGTTTAGTATTTCTTGTCACAGCTGTTTGCGCTGCGTTTATTAAGTGTCACATTACAGTGATACTCAAACTGTTCGCTACATATATTTTTAAGCTAAATACATCAGCTCCTAAATTGTTGTGTGTGTTGTGTTAAACTTATTTTGCTTGTCTTTTTATTAACATAAGTGTTATTAAATCTTTCAATATGAAGTGTGTTCTTGATAACTGCCAAACTAAAAGCGAATCTGAACGCTACTTATCGCGCTGGCTCTGTGATGGTATTTGCCATCTAAAATGTGCTGGTTTGACAGGAAGAATTCTGGACGCTATTAATGATGGCAAAGGTCTTCGGTGGTCTTGCTTAAAGTGCAGGTCAACCGAAGTTGATCTCTTTAAGTTGTTTAGGCAAACCAGAAATGGGTTTTCTGAGGTAGGGAGAGAGTTGTCGGTACTGACCGAAAAATTTAAACATTATGAAAATGTATTTAAATCTTTTAAATGCTTAGATACCGTACAATCTATGAAGGACATTCATGTGTCAAAACGTAAGCGTCTTCATAGTCCGCCTAATGAAAGGACCGTTCCACGTCAGAACAATCTTCCGAATGACTTAATTAATCTTTCTTCTCCATGTCCACAGACAACGGAGTTATCTTCCTCAAAAGATCATATATCAAAGCCTGCTTCTAATAATAACGACCCTGCAGTATCTTCCCCTTCCCCCGTTGAAGTTGTGGCACCGCCATCTAATCTTCCAACGCTTACTCTACCCTCAATTAGTAACTCAGTTACTCAACCCCGTCCGCCGGTAATCGAGTCTAATACTAGGAGACTGGTTGTGGTTCCCCCAAAGAAGTCTATATTTGTATCTAGATTTTCGAGGGATACTTCCGAGGACGATATAAAGTTTTACATCTCGTCCAAAGTTAAAACTATCAACTTAAGTATCAGAAAATTTAATTTTAAATATGAAAGAAATATTTCTTCATTTAAAATAGACGTAAATTTAGAAAATTTTGACATGCTGCTTAGTAGTCCTTTTTGGCCCTCCGGAGCTTTCGTTCGTGAATTTGAGTATAGGCCCAACAAAAATAATAATTTAGCAAATATTCCCCGTCAGAATACAGAATCAAAAAACTGATTACTAAATCTGCTTTAAGTATTTATTATCAAAACGTAAGAGGCATAAATACTAAATTAACGAATTTATATCTTAATGGCCTTGAATGCAATTATAATATAATTTCTTTGACTGAAACTTGGCTCAAACCACACACTTTTAATTCAGAGATTCTTTCAAATAATTATCATACCTACAGAAAAGATCGGGAGGAGAGAGTCGGCGGTGGCGTACTCTTTGCCGTAGACTCTTCAATATCATCTGAAGAAGTTAGTCTTCCACACATTGAATCTGCAGAATTCAAATGCGTTCGTGTTCAGGTTGGAAGAGGGTTTACTTACTTAGCTCTATGCTATATTCCTCCCCGATCTGACTTATCAGTGTATTCACAACATGTATCTTTACTGAAATCAATTAATTCAATGATTAAACCCTCTGATTCATTGATTGTGTTGGGTGACTTTAATTTATCAAATGTATCATGGAACATCATTGACAATGATATTGTACCTTTCTCGTCTAGCGCGTGCAATAACGTATTTTTAGAGGAGATGGCTGAACTCTGCCTGAATCAAGTTAATGTACTTCGCAATAAGCTTAGCAAAGTATTAGATCTTATTTATGTTGATGATGCATCTAAGTCGGCTGTAAATAAATGTGACCCACTAGTTTTGCCCGAAGATGTCTACCACCCTGCTATTGAGATATCTTACGAAATTATAAACGATGGTCAGAATTACGATGTCCAAACATACGAACCAAATATTCGCTTTGATTTTTCGAAAGCCAACTCTAAAAAACTGAATAAAGAATTGTCTAAATTGTCGTGGCCTATATACAAAGAAAAAGTTGAGCAAAGCGTTGCACATTTTAATTTTACTGTACATAGATTATTTGAAAAGTATGTGCCTAAACGCATGTGTGTTCCTGAAGAACAAACACAGTTATGGTTCACTAAAGAACTGAGAAACTTGAAAAACAGAAAGTCACGTTATTTTAGATTACACAAAAAAACCGGCTTACACTCATACTATGTAAAATACTCACTTTTGCGTCACAAGTTCTTTGAATTAAACAAAAAGTGTTATAAAGATTACTTGTGTAAAATCAAACGACGTATAATATATAACCCCAAATCATTTTATGATTTCGTAAACTCCAAGCGAAATGTACGTGGGTTTCCCTCCGCCATGAAGTATCAAAATACCGTCTCTGGTGATAATCAAACAATTTCTAACATGTTCGCTCAGTTTTTTAAATCCAATTATTCCACTAACTTCCAAGCATACTTTGACTATCCTTTTAAATTAAGCCCAATTAACTCAATACATAACCCTATAATATCTCCCGATGATGTTTTAGTTTACCTGAAGTCCTTAAACCAGTCTTTTAGTTATGGTCCTGACCAGATCCCCACTTGTTTTCTTAGAAATTGTGCTGATTATCTCTATGAGCCGTTAACAGCCTTATTTAATTTGTCTCTTAAAGAGGGCGTTTTTCCAACTGTATGGAAAGAATCGTTCATAACCCCCTTACATAAAAGCGGTAGCAGGTCTTCAGTGGAGAACTACCGGGGCATAGCTAAGCTTTCTGCAATTCCTAAATTATTTGAAGCAATTATAACAAATCGGTTGACGCATTCTATCACTTCAAGCATTTCATACAGTCAACATGGATTTTGCAAGGGCAAATCAACTTCTACAAATTTACTTGAATTAACATCCTATATCTCAAAAGCACTTAGTGAGAGCAAAACTGTTGATGTTATATATACTGATTTCAGTAAAGCATTTGACAAAGTGTGCCACTCGTTGCTCATCTATAAACTTGATCTTCTTGGTCTTCCACCTAATTTTCTACGTTGGATCTCTTCATACCTCTATGGTAGATCACAAAGGGTATTGTTTAGAAATACTATCTCTGACGTCATTGATGTTACTTCAGGAGTCCCCCAGGGTAGCCACCTAGGCCCGATTCTGTTCTTGCTTTTTATAAACGATATTTCTACAGATATAAAATTCTCCAAAATTTTAATGTATGCAGATGATGTAAAACTTTATAAATCGTACGTTTCAATTGAAGAAAGGTCTTTGCTACAATCAGACTTAAACAGCATGGCTTACTGGTGTAAAGTAAATCTTATGCCTCTAAATCTTAAGAAATGGAAAGTAATGTGCTTCTCGCGAAGAGCTGTTCTGCCAGTTTCTTATATAATAGGTAACCATAACCTGGAACAGGTATACAATTTTGTGGACCTTGGTATCACAATGGATCCTAAGCTTAATTTTAATCTTCACATTAATGTGACAGTCAACAAGGCTAAAGGTGTACTTGCATTTGTGAAACGATGGTCAAAAGAATTTAGTGACCCTTATAACAAGGTATCAAATTTACTCAGACAAGATAGAATCAATTCAAAAACAATTCCTACTTTTTGCTTTAAGAAATTTCCGATGGGATTCTCAATATAGTCTTCCACCTTACACGAGTCGCTTAAAACTTATTAACCTTCCTACACTAGCCAGTCGCAGGGAAATGCTTGGTATAATTTTTATGGTTAAATTACTGACAGGCTCAATTTCAAGTCCGTCTCTTCTGGCTGATGTAAGCTTTAATGTTCCCTCACGCGTATCAAGACACTTTTGTCCCATATTTCTGAAAGCTTGTAAAACCAATTTTGAATTGCACGACCCACTCCGTTGCTTATGCCAGGATTTTAACTCTCATTCCAGCACGTTTGATATATCAGATCCGCTTTTCAGCATTAAGAAAGCGATACTCTCCTCTCTCAATAAGTGAATTATTGACATAAATACATAAAATCAGCTGATGAATTTAGTTCTGTAGCTGAACAGTTTTAGATCTCGACACTTAACAAACTCCTGCCTATCGTGATTCGGCACAAAAAATTTAAAATATTGGTTCCGTACGTCATGCGGACTGCGCCCCTCGTGCGGATGGGCGGGAATGGAGGGTAAAAACCGTTGGGATATTATTATTATTATTATGTCTTGGTTGTATGAAAGATCAAAAAATTTGGATTTTCTGGCAAGTTGTACAACTTTTCGCTACATGAATGGCCATGTTGTACAAACTCATTTAATTTGCGTTTATTTTGTACACTAAATAACCGAAAATGGATAACTCAGCCGAAGTAGGTACGTGCTGTCGTTGAATTTTATAAATGTAAGTCGAACCTATGAAATTGTAAAATCGAGATTTTGCAATGAGACTGCTCGCAAAATTGCAATGTTTGTGGGCAAAACGTCCAACTTGATTGCGGATTGATTTGCACCAACGTTTTCGGCTTGCATTTTGTCAAAAGGATGTGTTTGTTGTAATTCATTCTGTCATTTACTACCATTATGCGTAGGGCAATTCATGAAATCATTTCATGCGTTTGAGTAGAAACTGAATGAATGAACACCATTTCATGATTTCAATTAACGCGAAATAGAGTTTATGCACTTAGTTTTTACTCAGATTGATGAAATGATTTTGTGAATTGGACTACGCATACATGTGATACTTATGCTTTTAATTTATAAGGTAATTTTATGTTTTTATACTCTTACTACCACATGAATATATGAATTCGCCTTGGAAGATAGAAAGCGAGTAAGAATAAATGCCGAACAAAGGAATTTGTCTTCTTTCAACTTAAATAAATGCATTTTGCAAACAAAAGTGCGTACGTTACATATTGCCTTGGTAATGGCGTATTCGTAAGGATATATATATATTTGTTAAACATACAATTACTTTCATTACAACCCGGTCCTAAGGATGCTAGAAGCGCGAATTCATATAAGGTGGTGTTAACGGAGAATGAATAAATAAATTATATGTATATCAGAAAATTAATAAGATGAAATGAAATTATTGTTTGATTTCTAACCAAACCTACGTATGTAACTCAATCACCTAATGGTTTGTCGAACCGTAAACATATGTTTACACATCCAATTTTGTGAGTAGGTACCTGGTACTCACACCTTTTTTAAAAAGTTTCACTTCTATCATGTGTACGGTGTTACACACGCATTTTTTATACCCGAGCGCACTTGTGCACAAGGGTATTATAACTTTGTTCACATAACGGTTGTTTGTAACCCGCAAAACGAATCGAGATAGATATAGACGAAAACTGCGATATTTTAGTAACTACTGAAGATAGTTCATTCAAAATTGATATTTACAATGATTGCTAGACGAAAAATAAGAATATTACAAATTTTTGGAAAATAGGCGTAGCCACGCCCACTTATGGTTACATGTGTATATCTTGGTAACAGCTGCACCAATTTCTTCCAAACTTGGCACAGTTATTGGCCCTGGCACATCATACCAAACGGCCGTAAATTTTTGAAATCGGACAATAACCACGCCCACATCCCATATAACGGTAATTTAGAGAAATACGAAATCCTCGATAAATCGGTAAATATTAAAGCTAATTTGTTCGAAATTGATTATTGCAACAATTCTTTACCAAGACATACGCTTATGATAAAATTTTGGAAAATGGGCATGGCACCGCCCACTTATGATCACATATATGTATCTCGTTAACCGTTCTAGCAATTTGTACCAAACTCGATATGGTTATTGTGCTTACCACACAAAAGCAAACCGTTGAAAATTGTTGAAATCGGACTAAAATTACGGCCGCTTTTCATATAACGGTAAATTTCAGAAATGTTTGAAATTTCAATATTTCGAAATTTAAGGATGCTAATTTACTTAATATTTATACACTCCGGCTTATCATGTAGCGGTAGCTTTCGGAAAGGTGGAAAACATATATTTAATACTTGCGCCGGGTATTTAATGTTCGGCTCCGCCCGAACTTAGACTTTCTTACTTGTTTATGTATATATTCTCATGCACAGAAGAATAGATGCGTGCTGTTTTGACCAGTTTTGTCTGCTAGGTATGCACATATGTGCATACATATCTATGTAGGTATAATTTTTTTAATGTTCAATAATTCCTTATAAAATTTCCACTTATACACTTAGGTCTCTTTTTATGCGGTTCTTTTTTATGCGGATTTGAATTTATGCGGTTTTTCAAACACTTTTTTTAGCTGTAACGATTTTGCTTTTTTGAGAGTTTTTATTACTTTTTTTCAATGTGTAAAGGGCAATGCTTCTGATAAATAATTTGTCTTTGTATTCTTACATACAAGTAATTACTAAGTAATTCGGCTAAGTAACTTTGTTACATATATATAAATGATAATATAATATTTATAAAAATTATTGTTTTGTCTTTCATTTCATAAATAAGTAGGACATTAGCATTTTCAAATGAATATTCCTGGTTTAGTCCCCATACACATGTATGTATGTATGTAGAAAATACAAACTACTATTTGGGGTGTTAAACAGTATTTGATAATTAAGGCTGGTCCACATAAAACTTTCAAGTTGCGGCTGCTTTGAAATTCAACGCCAACGCAACGCCAAAGTTGTATGTGAACCGGCCTCTATTCTTTGTTTACGCAAATTTTCCCATGGCTACATATCCATACATACATATGTACATATGTACATATGTCCTTGAACAACAGGCCACAAATAAATTTTTTCACCAAGGATTATATTTCATTCAGTTTCAGACTATTTGTCCCGGTGTCCCAACCTTAAAATGTCCCGGGTTTAGTTTTACTGTCCCGGTTTTTGATTTGATTGCACAAATTTGAATAAAAGTTCAAAAATCACGCATAGTAAGCATGAATATTTTCTATTTGATTATCGTTTAAAAATGTTCGTATTTAAAAATAATACTTTCATAACACGCACACCTGGTGTTGATTCAAACTCAACATTTAAATGCACATTTACATGTCTGGCTGTAGCTGAGTGCGCGAAGATGCTTGCCACAATTTGCTAATTTCCAGAGGGTCAGGGTTCAATTCCCATTACAACCAGCATGGAATTTAAATATTTTTTTAACTTAATTATGAAAAAGCAATCGGTAATTGCAAATCGCTTCATTTTAATATGGGCGTATTTGAATTGAATATTTCTATACTAAATACTAAAATTTGTATACTTAAATGTATTACGAGTTGGGTTGGTGCTCTTTCATATGCGTATTTTTTTAATTTAGCACGCTTTTTTAATTCTAAACTTCTTTCTCTCAGTGCACCGGTTTAATTTGTGAAATAGTCACATTTCGAGATAGCTGAACTTTGCACGAGCAATAGTTGATGATTAGTATATCGATGGCTGAGTGGAAGATCGACCTATCTCGACAGCCAGTTCGAAAACGCCCTATCTTAGAAAATTTTTCAACAACGCTTTATCTCAGAAAACTTTTCAGGAAGCCCTATCTTAGATGCCGATTCAAAAACGCCCTAGCTCAGTATTTAGTTGAAGAACGCCCTATCTTAGAGGTCGATTCAAAAACGCCCTATCTCAGCTTATTTTCAATGTATTTTCCTTTGAGATAGGGTGTTTTTGAACCGAATTCTGAGATAGGGCGTTATTCAACCAAATTCTGAGGTAGGGTGTTTTTCAATAATATTCTGAATTAGGGCGTTTTTCAATCAAATTCTGAAGTAGGGCGTTCTTGAAAAGTTTTCTGAGATAGGGCGTTTTCGAACTGGCTGCCGAGATAGGTCGATCTTCCAATCAGGCATCGATATGTACCTAAGGACGTTCAAAATGACGTGCACAGAGTTTTACAATTATATTAAGGAAAAGACAAAAGTTTTGAAACAAGTTCACAGCAACGAAAAATATGACTGATATTTTAATGTTATCTTGTACTTATATTTTTTTCTTTCATGAAACCTAGAGTACTTATAAGTACAGTGCCGTACAAAATTATTGGCTCGGATGCTCTTTAATCAGATCACAATTTCTAATCAGATCTTCTAGAAAAATTTTTAAAATGTAGCTTTTGAGAAAATTAATAAAGTGCAAGTCTGATGTTGCCAGCAAATTTCGTTGATTTTTAGCATTTATTTTTTTTTTGCTGACAGTGTCTTCCATATAAAAAGAATTATCAAACATAGTTTGTATGGAAGAAACTCTCGGTAAAAACAATACCAAAAATCAACTAAAATTTAATGGGCTGCAAAACTTCATTTTAAAATTTTGTATAAAAAGTCTGATTAGAATGTTGCAAATTTGTTGAATTTTCCCGAGTTTAGCACAAAGTTTAACAATTTTATTTTTATGTTTTTTTATATATTTAGTATAAACTGTATTTTTATAAAGAATAAAAAACGTTCATGCATTGTAAAAAATTCTCTGTGCTTTAGTTGTAATAAGTTGTTTTGTTTTGTTGGCGTACGTTGTAATGATGTTATGATCTCATGTTTTTATGTTTTTGTTTTTGTCTGTCAAAATAAAATTTCCCTACATGCTTTCGCACGTCGAAATGAAAGAGAAGGGAGCGAGAGGCCCTCCCTAAAGTGTCCCGGTTTGGCAACAGAGATATTTGGCAGCCCTAGGTATACAGCATAAGTGCTACAAGTAGAAAACTATTTTGGGGTATTAACAAGTGCTTACTTGTTTTTTTGTTTCTGCGGCACAAATAACGATTATAATATCTTCGTTACTTACTTTTCTCTGTAAAGACAAAATGCATGTATATGTACATACATACATAAATACGTACATACATACATATATAA
>NW_023458559.1:8304635-8347257 GCF_013731165.1 Rhagoletis pomonella
AGTAACTTAAGGTATGTCGAAAAAAGCTCGATGCAAAAAAATATAAGTCAGCAAATGTCTTTTGTGGTTTAAAGAATTTCATATATACATACTAGTGGTAATAATAAAAGAAATGTTTTATTTCGACCAGTTTTGTCTATACATAAATATAACAGCGTGCGATAGTCATTTTATACGCAAAAATGAATATACTCGCGAAACCATGGACCAAATATAGTAAAACTCCGTTTTTAGATTTCTCTCCGAAGTCGGGATTTATCTTAGAGGACTTTGCAATTTCAAAGATGTGATTGATTCCAAAAATTATTTAAAATATTCAGTGCAATGTAGAAAAAAATATGGGTACCATGGTACCATAAGAAAGAGGAAATTTATTTAGAATTGGAAAAAATTAAACATTTTTTGGATTCACAAGGACGAATAGGTAATTTTTTAAGCTCATAAAGTAAGAAGGACGAAATTCGCGGATATTATCGAGTTTATATGAGACCCTAAAATATAATTTTTTTAAAAATAAATATTGCAAAATTTTAAGAGTATTTAAGGATAAAATTTTAAAAGGACATTTTTAATAACTACCAGTACTTATGCACCAAAAAGTTGAATCCGTCTAAATTCTACAGAATTTTCACTTTAGTTTGATACCCATAACTTTTCTCTAAACACATTTCACTGAATTTTTTAAATCATTTTTGGGTAGTAGTGCACTTTGGCGAAGGTAGGTCAAAATGGACGGAAAAAGTTCGAGCGTGGTATCAATCGACGCGGTTCATATTTGGGCTCTCAAAGCTTATTTGTTCACAGCAACATTTTTTGCCCACTGGGCGCCCCCACATGGCCGGCTTGTAAGAATCTGCAGTGAAAAGCTTTAAAATCCATCTAAAGGAAACCGCTACATCCCATAAGTTTACTTTCGAATAATTCACGGCTCCTCTAGTGCGAATTGAAGCAGTCCTCGGGCGGCGCCATGCCCATTATCCAAAAATTTATAATATTCTAATTTTGTGCTAAGTTGTTATTGCAATCATCGATTTTAAGTGAATTAGCTCCAGTAGTTACTGATTTATCGCAATTTCCGTGTTTCTGTAAATTACCGTTATATGGCAGATGGGCGTGGTAATTACCCGATTTCAAAGATTTTCAACAGATTTCTTAGCTAGACCCTACCCAAGCCTGGTACCGAGTTTGATAGGGATTGGTGCAGCGGAAACTGAGATACAGATTTTCATCCAAAGTGGGCGGTGCCACGCCCGTTTTCCAAAACTTTCTTAATAATATTATTTTTTACTGCAATTCTACTCCACATACTAAATTTCAATAATTTGCAATTAATATTTACTGAAATATCGCAGTTTTGCATTTTTCGAAAATACCATTATATGGGAAGTGGGCGTGGTTACAGTCCGAGTTCGCCCATTTTCAATACCAACCTACCTTGGATAAAGGGCAACCTACATACCAAGTTTCATTGAGATATCTCAATTTTTACTCGAGTTATCGTGTACACGGATGGACGGACGGACGGACGGACAGACATGGCTTAATCGACTTTTGTCATTCATTTCATTCTGATCATTCTGTATACATTTATCTATATCTATCTTGATTTGTTTTGGCAGTTACAAACAACCGTTATGCGAACAAAGTTAATATACCCTTGTGCACAAGTACGCTCGGGTATAAAAATGAAAAAAACCATAGTGTAATAAACAAAGTAAAATCAATATACTCGTACATATGACATATTTCTTTTCGATACACTTATTTAACAATATTTTGGTCATTGCATTAACCCATTTGCAAGGGACAACATTATAAATCGTCGTTTAAAGAACAAAACCGCGTATCAAGAGAATGCAAAACCTCGTATGTGAGGTTGCCAAAATTTTATAGGAGAGACTAAAACTTGTCTTATTTCAAAATGGTTCTCTCTTTTATCCAAAATTATCTCTTCTTTTTATGTCTCAGTATAGATATTTTAGTACGAATGGATAAGGGCTTGATACCAGGAACTTCCGGTAAGGAAATATCGTTTTTGGCATAAATGTCAGTTACGAGGTTTTGCAGAACCACGATACGCGGTTTTGTACTTTAAACGACGAAATGTATTTAAAATTTAAAATTTTGTATTGCAATTCCAAAAATAATTTGTTTTAGAAAATAAAGAGCTGTTTATGCAGAGCTACCCACAATAAAGAGGAATGGTATGTTTATTGTGCCGAAAGGTGTTACACAGAAAAGGAAATCGTTGAATGCATATGGCGTTCAACTGACTGCATCATCCAAGGTTTGCGCCCTGCACTTCAAATCGAGTGAAATCAATTATTCCAAATCCAAGAGACGACGCCTCATTCTAGATGCAGTTCCATCAACTCAACCTGCATGCATTATTTCGTAATACTTCCGTGTGTATTTAACTATTCTGTCTCTTGATTGGCTCAGTAACCGCTTAAGCGATTTTGTGCAAATCCCTTAAAGCGCGCCAGTCATTTTGTTTTTCATATTACAGGTTACTGAACCCAAAATCTCAAGTCTCACTCAAGGACAAGTTCTTATTCTATTCATCTGTTTTAATACCAGTATAGACATATAAAATAGATTTATGGCGCTCTGAAGCAATCTTAAATATAGAAATAGACACCCCCAAGGTTCCAATAAAAAAAATCTTAAGATGATTTTGAAAGCTGCGTTTATGTCACAACCTCGGTTGCCGTTTTGGTCCAAATGGACCAAATTGGGTCCATTTCTCTTCGTTTGGTCTATTGGTCCAATTCTTTTTAAAATGTTCCATTTCACAAGCTTTTGGTAAGGTTATTATCACCCTTTCACTTCAAACAATAGTTTCGCGTTTTAAATTTTTTCTATTTAATTGATCAATATTCCGTCCTATGTTAAATATCGTCATCGTCAGTAAAAGTAACGATACGGCCATCGTCAGCCATGTTACGGATGCGCTGACGATCGTCGACGATGACGATGACGATATTCAGCATAGGGCCGATTAGCAACACCTGCTAAATGTGTGAACTCGTCTTGCCACTGATCTATGGCATGGCTA
This sequence comes from Rhagoletis pomonella, assembly GCF_013731165.1. Classification (NCBI taxonomy): domain Eukaryota; kingdom Metazoa; phylum Arthropoda; class Insecta; order Diptera; family Tephritidae; genus Rhagoletis; species Rhagoletis pomonella. The sequence continues at coordinate 8,307,694 of NW_023458559.1, forward strand.
ATCATCTGCGAAAGCACTCTTCAAAAAATATCGCGCTTTCTTCCTAATTTCAATTACTTGGTGACCAATATTAAAGTGGCTGGCAAAAATATGGAAAGGTAGCAAAACTTGGCACATGATTTGTTTTTAACTTTTTATTTTTATTTATTGAATCTGCCCTGCCTGAGAGCCTAACAATAAGTTTTCGAATATTAATCTATTCACTTAATTTACATCCCCTAGGATGAGTATTTTCTTAACTGGCCCTAAGAAAAGATTACAACTGGGCTGGTAGGTCATTCATACGTAGTCTTGAGGTCCTGTTGACACGCAATAACATCTTGCTAAGTGATTTGGGTGCACTAAAAGCTTCGATACATATTTCGTCTTCCGTTGTTCTGTTTCGGTTCGTACTTCTGGTATTCTCAAGTCGCGGTGAATGTTCTCATTTCGGATATACCAAGGTGCTCCGGCTATTGTTCGAAGGATTTTAGATTGCGCACGACGAAGGATTTGTTGCTGCTGCTCGCGTTTCCCCATAACTCACATCCATAGGTCCATATCGGTTTTAAAACTGTATTGTAAATAAGCACTTTATACTCCAGACTCAGGGGTGAGCGAGAGTTAATAAGCCAGTGGAGAGAATTAGCCTTCAGCTTGAGAATGGTCCTTTTAGCCACTATGTGGTTTCGCCAAGTAAGTCGCCTGTCCAGATGGACCCCTAGGTAAGTGACATGATTGCTTTGTGGTATTTGTACGTTGTACACAGTCAAGGACGGACAGTTACTCTTATTCAGTGTAAATGTAACTTGCTTACATTTTTGCTCGTTAACCTTTATTCGCCAGTTTGCGAGCCAATTGGCAACAGCTTCCATATGATTTCCTAGGGGCGCAGTTGCTTGTAGAGGATACTTGGAGCGACTGATTATGGCAGTGTCATCGGCAAAAGTGGACATTATCAGGCGGTCGTTAGTAGCAATATCCGCGGTTTATAGACATACAGCATCGGGCCAGGGACACTTGTGGCACTCCAGCTTCGATTGCATGGGCTTCAGAGATGGAGGTGTTACATCGAACTGCAAACTTTCGATTATAAAGGTATGACTTAAGCAGTTTGTGTGTGCTTTGTGGGAGTAGCATCTGTATTTAATACATAATACCGTCTAGCCAGACGCGATAAAATGCCTGGGCGACGTCAAGAAATGTTGCAGCGCAATATTCCCTTTTTTTCAAACGCTGTTCGGATTTCGGTTGTTATGCGATTTAGTTGCTCGATTGTTCCATGTTTTTCCCTGAAGCCAAATTGGTGAAGCGGTATTATGTTGCGAGCGTGATGTGTGTGTAGCAGACTGATGTGCCTATAGGAAGATGGCTGCGTTTTGTCCTTTCCGGGCTTTGGTATCATCACAATAGTCGATTTTTCCATTGATGAGGGAAATGATAATGTGTTGTGATTGCGTTAAATAGCATACAGATGCAAAGTACAGCACAATTTGGCAGCTCAATAATTATTTTTGGGGTTATTAAGTCGTGCCCTGGGGCCTTATTTGGTTGCAGTTGATCCTTAATTACTTTTGAAATTTCTTCAGGTACAAATTTCAACGGCTCACATTTTGACATATTGGGTACAGATGGTAGTTGAAAATCATTAGTTGCGGGGTTTGGCCTAAAAACATTTTTTAGATGAGCAGCAAAGGTGTTTGTTTTTTCCGCGTCACTCCGAGCCCATTTGCCATTATGGGTCCGAACTGGCATTTCAATCTCTATTGACGCATTTATTGTTGTGCTTTCGATAACGAGTGCTTTGTGCTAGTCGGTGAGAGCTTTTGAATGTACCGGTACTGTGCGTACTGTTCCTCGTTCTTGAGGGCTCTCGTCAGTGCATGTGTGGCCGCTTTGAGCAGTTGTTTTGATGCTGGTGATCTATGACTCTGCCATATCCGTCGTAGGCGTCGTTTTTCCAATACAAGCATTTCAATTTTCCTATTGGTTAAGTTATATTTTTTGACTTGCATATAACCTTTCAGGGGTGTGGAAATGCTAGCGCTGCTCTAAGTGTAGATTCAAGAGCGGCAATGGAGTTTTAAATATCGGTCGGCGTATCTAAATTTGGGTCGAGGTCTATATGCGCACTGATATATTTTTTATACTGTAGCCAATTTGTATCCGTTGTCGTGAGCATATAGTGTGACTCTTTTTCTTTCGGCTGATGTCACAAGGTGAAAAATACAGGTAAATGGTCTGATGAGAGATCTGCAACTGATCCGTTACTAATAAGGCCGCGAGGAGTTTTCCTTGTCACCGCAAAGTCAATCAAATCTAGCAACTTTTGCGGGTCTGCCGGCCAATATTTAGGCTTTCCATGAGAAGCGTAATCGAGTTTGTTTCTTCTACATATAAGCGCGTTGTATAATTGCTTGCCTTTAGGGTTAGACAAGCGTGAGCCCCAGAGAGGGTGCTTCGCATTATAATCACCTGCAGCAAGGAGGCGCTCTCCCAGCGAACTGAAGAAATCCATAATCTGTTTTTCTGTTATCGTGATATCACCTTGCTTTGTTTGTAGGCCTATTGATGTTGCTAGCAGATATTCTTCTTGCAGATTCTCGTCAACTCCAGTCAAACGATAGTGTTCAATCCGGTTTCTGACTACAATACCAGTTCCGCCATGCGCTTTTCCATCTGGCTGATTCGTACAATAAAAGGTATATCCCGAAATGTCAAAATTATATCTATTAGTTAGGTGTGTTTCAGCATGGAGCATTATGTAAATTTCCTTGTCCTTAAGAAATTTTGACAGCTCTAGTTTGTGGCGAGGAATGGCATTTGCATTCCAGAGGGCTATTTTAAGTGAGGTCATTATCTTGTTTGCTGAGTAGCAAGCAGTTTGAGCAGCGTATTTTGATTTCGCATGAATTCTTGCGCTGTGTTTTGCATGAAAGTCATGAAATTCATCATGTTTAGTTGCATCGACGCTATCATAGATTCGATATTGGATTGTTTACCGTGTTGTGCAGGGGGATGCTGTTCTTTCGGCGCAACTTGAGGTGCAGTTTTTTTAGGGGCAGCATTTTCTAAGCCTGATTTTAAGGCAATTGCATCCATTGACGGTGTTTGATAGAACTTTTGGCGACATGGCTCTTTTGGCGAAGAAAACGTCAGGATTCATTTGGGAGGGTACAAAGGCATTCGATACATTATTAGTACGTACGGAAGCCACGCGTTGGTTGATCCAGTTTTTTAACTCCTTATAGACTGGACAGCCTCTGTAGTTTGCTGCGTGATTTCCACTGCAGTTACCAAATTTTTTTGCACTTGGGTCTTCTTTGTTTGATGTGCAAGTGGCAGAGACATGTAACTCTTCACAAGCTACGCACACTGAGCGAAGCGTGCAGTAAGACCTCGTATGACCATACTCCTGGCAGTTGGTGTATTGTACAGGGCCATTTCTCTTATGCGGTTCCTCCACAGTTATCGTGCAGCAAATATTGTAATTTATAAACTGGATGCACATGGTTTTTGTCCAGTGGTTTGTTTTCAGGCTCGAGCTCAACTTTAAACATAGGTTGAGGGATTTAGTTCCTATTAAAAATATTCACAGCAGCTTTTGTATTGAAACCATGTTCTTTAAGTGCTTCCAAAACTTCCACAGCTTCAACGCTTGGTTCAATACCTTTAATTACAATTTGTAGATCTTTTGCACTTTTAAGTTGGTATGTAACAATTTTGTGTATGTGTCCTTCAGGTATTTGGACACTGTTCGAAAATCCTGTTCGGAACAAATTTGAACTTTAGTTTCGCGAATATTTCCCTTAGATTGTGGGATAATATGAAACCTATTACTACCGATTAGCTGAGTGAATTTTTTAACAAGAGTGCTTGAATTCTCTTCTCTTCGGAGGAGGTTTGGCATTAGTAGCTTTTGCAGCACCTTCAGAAATTTGACTATTCACATCATCGGCATTGTCTCTTAGCAGGGCAAATCTATTCGTACTGACTTGCTGAGTTTAGGCGGTTTATTTTTTTCTTACTGCCCGTTGAATTGTGCGGATTAAGTTTGCTTTTTATTCTAACATAGCGGTCCATTCCAGTGTGTATGGCCGCATTTTTAGTTGTTTCATTTTTCAACTTTTCTTGCGCTTTACCTTTGTTGCCGGTGTAAGTGCTTGCACTCAAGTCAATTTGTACTTGTTGAGCAAGAAAAGGCCGGGCTGTTGACACCGCTATGCAGTCGGCAGATATCGGTGTGTTTGTTGTTGTTGTTGTTGGCGCGATTGAGATAGGAAAAGATGTCACTGTACAGTTGTTGTTGCAGCTATATTTGGGGATATGTTATCGCTTACCGAATTTGATGTAAGCGTTTGGCGTGAAATGTGATAGGGCACAGGTGAAACGCACTCTTCACTCCAAGACATCGGAGTCGTCGATGGTAAGTTTGGAGGGCAAGTCCGCTGACTTGGATCTTGAGGAGGTTTGAGGGTGGTCGATGGATTGGGCTTTGCGCTTTCGCTGTCACTCTGGGACCGAATAGAGAAATATGCGTTGTTGCGTTGAACTGAAAGCCGGCGCTTATTTTGCTCGCTAATTACAAACTGAATAAACTAATAACTATAGAATTTAAATTCATTCAAATTGATGTCGCAGTTATTTTTACAAAAAGTAAAAAAAATAAGAGATCATCTTTACACTTGCATATAGTATTTATACATACACTAGCTTATACCCGCGGGTTTCACCCCGCGCTTTTATACAAATATGAAAAATAATTTAATGATGTTAGGTTTTATTTCTGTGCCCATTTCGTTATAGCTCGTTATTTTTTAAGCGAGTTAAGTGTATTTAGGCCGTTTAAAACTATGAAATTATAAAATCTCGTCTGCGCGCTAGGCATACGAAAGATATCAATCCCTCTAAGTTTACCTTAAAATGGTTCCAGGTATACGACGCGTGAACGTGTAACCTTCGTGGAGGTGCCACGGCGGGTTCTAATATTTCCAACTCAAATTTAGTAACCTGGCCTTGATAAAATACCACTTCTCATTACTGTAGCAAATGCCTCAAGAGAGCTTTAGATTATAAGGCCGAACCCGGCTCTCCCTTTTCCATCTAATGAAATTTATTCTGTCAATACGGCACTTATAAAATAAATCTCCATGACAAATTAAAAATACTTCGAGAGATTTTCTATCCCTCCAGAGATATGGATTAAGAACTTTTTAGTATGTATGGTAGGCGACATGCCTCCTTTTTTAATAACTCACATTTTTTCCATGAGAAATTGATACATTTTGCATACACAACTCCATACCAAGTTCCAGTATTCTTCCACAAACACTTCCAGGGATATGTGGCAAGAAAAAGTAAATTTGTACTGGAAGTGCCACGCCCCTTTTTCTTATAACCCTAATCTTCTTCCATGAATTTAAAATTGATTTTACATACCCCAGTACCAAGTCCCAGTAACTTTACCATGAGCACCTCTAGAGATAAGCAGTATAACACAGTAAATTTGTACGGGAGGAACCATGTCCCCTTTTCGAATGAGTATGGAATTAATTTTGTATACACATCTCGGTGCCAAGTTCCAGTCCTCTGCAATAAACACCTCCAGAGATATGCAGCATAGAAAAATCAATTTGTATGGGAGTTGCCACACCACTTTTTCCAATAACTCTCATTTTTCTCCATGAGTATGGTATTAGTTTCACATACATACATACATATGTATTTTCATAGCAAGCTTGAGTGCTTCACCCCAAACATTTGAAGAGATATGCAATATGAAACTTTCAGTCAGTATAGGAGGTGCTACGCCTCTTTTCCAAAAACGTCCATTTTTCTCCGTGAATATGAACATGATTTCACACAGTGTTGGCAAACTGTTAATCTGATTAACGATTAAAATGTTAATCGCGTTTGACGATTAAAATTAATTAGTCGTAATAAACTGTACGATTAATGATAAAATTTTTTTTATCGTTAATCGCTGGCTGCGATTACGTTTAATTAATTTAAAACCTTAATCGTTAATCCAATTAAAAATAAAATCTGATTATTTTTTCTAGTTTGTCCGAGTTTGAAACCAAACACCAGTTATAGTAATGGTAAACTGGGAACTTTTACAAACCCAGTTTGTAAAACGTATGTTGGTATATATCTTAATGAAAATGCACACCAAATTGCTTAGATTGATGAGGAAGCCCGACTTAGCCATACCGGATTAACCTGCTTTGTGTGCACAGGGAAATTCCAGCATAACTTAATTAATAACCAAACCTACTTGATCAAATTAAGGGTTAATGATTAAAAATAAATTTTTTAATCGCGGTTACGATTAACTGTTTAGTCAGATTAAAATTAATCATGATTAACTGTAATCAGATTGAAGTTAATCGAATTAACTAACTGATTAAAACATCAATCGATTAATGCCATCATTGATTTCACATACATATCACTATCCCCAGTTTCAGTTCTCTCCCACAAATACTTCCAGAGATATGTATGTAATATGAAAATTCCAATTTGTATGGGAGGGGCTTTGAGTCTAAGACCATCCTTCTGAAATCCGTAGTAAGTGTACTAAATTTCGTTCTGATCAGAAAACCGGTTAATGAAGTAGCCTATTTTTCAATCCATGCCATAAACCATCTTTGAACAAAATTTAATTTTCAAACAGGTGGCAATTCTTAAAAAAGTAGCCTATTTTCCAATCTAGGTCATAAGCTATCTGTGCGCATATCAGTTCAGTCATTTACGCGTATTAATTCAATTAATATTTCCTAATACGTGATAACCAGGGAGCGGATTTTATGGAAATTGCCTTATTTTCTGCTAAAGACATAGAGTATATTCGATTAAGTATGTCCACGATTTAGCTTTCCCTGATTCCATATATACACATTTGATGTTGCCTTTTTTAAGATATTTGCCTTTTCTACCTTTAAAAAAGTGATTATAGCATTTACAATTTTTTTTTTTTTTAAGATTAAAAAATATACACATGCCTATGCGGCTTATAGAAGCGCAGGGATCTCTTGCCAAATTGGTGTTAGAAAAAATCAAAACTGTTTTCTCAGCTAACGTAGGCTTGGAGACAATAAGGGGTGTGGATAAAATTGTAAAGGGCGAGGAAAACGCCCTTATTGCTGATAATATGAACGTTTCAAACGTTCCATATTTAAATTGGACTCCACTGGTATCAACTTACGTCGAGCGCACATTTAGTACATTCAAGGCTTTTCTTCGCGAAAATCGAATGAAAATGCTGCCAGAAAACTTCAAAATGCATCTTGTGGTTCAATGTTACTACAACTATACAGATTAAAGTTTTATGAGTTAGAAACTCGAATTCAAAGTACAAATTTTTCATATAATGAAACTAGTTCATAGTTTTTCTCTTTTTACTTGTAATATAAACATTTCTAAAATAAATGTATTTTTTGATTGTTCTTCGTATTTTCTGTCTTTTTCTATTGCCTTATTTTGCTTTTTTTGCAATACCTAGTGCCTTTTCCTACCAACTCTTCCAAAAAATTAGCCTATTTTCCACTGTAGGTCATAAACTATCTGCTTGCAAAATTTCATACAAATCCATACAGTCGTTTCCGCGTATTAATTTAATTAAACTTTTTTAACAGGTAGCAACTCTTAAGAAAGTAGCCTATTTTCCAATCTAGGTCATAAGCTATCTGTGTGCAAATTTTCATGCAAATCAGTTTACTCATTTCCGCGTATTAATTATATTAAACATTTCTAACAGGTGGCAACTCTTAAAAAAGTAGCTCACTTTCTAACCTGGGTCATAAGCTATCTGCAACCCGATGCAAATCCGTGTAGTCGTTTCCGCATATTAATTTAATTAAACTTTTTTAACAGGAGGCAACTCTTAAGGGAAGTAGCCTATTTTCCAATCTAGGTCGTAAGCTATCTGTGTGCAAATTTTCATGCAAAGCCATTCAGTGGTTCCCGCATATTAAAAAAATAAAACTTTTTTAACAGGTTTCAACTCTTAAAAAAATAGCCTATTCTCATAACCAATCTGGCCCATAACCTGTCTGCGTACCAAATTTCATGCAAATCCGTTCAGTCGTTTCCGCGTGATGATTTCCCAAACATCCAAACATACCAACTTTCACATTTATAATATTAGTAAGATACATATTTATACATACATACATATGTGTAGTAATATTAGTATGCCACAACATATCGAGCCCTAACCGCCAAAATAACGTAAGCGACATTGTTTTGAAAATTTTCTTATTGATGCAGAAATGTATCTAGATGCTCTAGGAATATTTCTGCATCAAGAAGAAAATTTTGAAAAAAATGTCGCTTACGTTATTTTGGCGGCTAGGGCTCGATATGTACCCTGCAGGGAAAGCTACCAGTTTTGAACTAAATAGAATGCTACCAGTTTGAGTTTCAGCCCAACTAGTTCACGTTGCATCCCTTTTCAATGGTAGGGACTAGTATTTTTAACATGGCGGTGTCATGGGTGATGTCAATTGTCCGCTCCTGCATCAGCACGCTACCAGTAGAAATACTAGTTACTAGTAGCATCATACCACCCAGTAGAAATCTTAAGCAAACAACATCGATGTTGGTTGCATGAGCTTGCTGCTGTGTATACATGCCAGTATAAATGAACCTTCATTTCAATTTAACACGCGTGCTTTCTCAGATCATATGCGTACCTTAATCATACACTTGTACTACTGCTGTATGCATATGGATGTATTAATGTTTCACACATACAAAAATGCATTAATGGAAAAGTATTAAAGCATTCTTACAAGATCCTCATAGGTAAATGCTACTTTTCTGATACATTTTAATATACGGGGACATGCAAACAAGTAGCACTTACATATGCAAGTGCATATCTTGTAAAAGCCCGTTTGTGCTGAAAATAGTATCGCACAACACGTCCGTTCACTAAAATTTTTGTACAAGACTGAAAATATTACAAAAATTGCACTCCAAATTTATCAAAAAATATACTTAAAACAACGACAGAGTACATTCGCCTGCAATTCGCTAGAATTTGAATTTATTCGTGGAAATTCATGACTACGCATGAATTGTTCACACTAATTCACTCATATAGCAAGCATCCTTCAAGAATGCATACAACCGATTTCTACTGGGCAGTTAACGGGATAGACTGCCTATTCATCCCCCGTGAAAAGCATAAGTGGGCCATTTTGTTCGCGGCGCTGCAACAGTGGCAATGTTTGGCAGAGTAAAGCTTTGGCACGCCAAATCAAGAGATCCGAGTTCGAATCTCAGTGAGCGAATCTTTTTATACCCGAGCGCACTTGTGGACAAGGGTATATTAATTTTGTTCACATAAGGGTTGTTTGTAACAGCAAAAACGAATCGAGATAGATATAGACAAATGTATACATAAATGCTCAGAATGAATAGAGAAATCGATTAAGCCATGTCTGTCTGTCCGTCCGTCTGTCCGTCTGTCCGTCCGTACGTGTACACGATAACTCGAGCAAAAATTGAGATATCTCAACGAATGTATGTAGGTTTCTGTTAATCCAAGGTAGGTTGGTATTGAAAATGGGCGAAATCGGACTATAACCACGCCCACTTCGTATACAACGGTAATTTCCAGAAATACGAATATATTAGCAACTACGATATTTTAGCAACTACTGAAGATAATTCACTCAAAATTGATATTTACAATAATTTTCAGACGAGAAATAAGATTATTATAAATTTTTGGAAAATGGGCGTTGCCACGCCCACTTATGGTTACATGTGTATATATTGGTAACCGCTGCACCAATTTCTTCCAAACTTGGTACAGTTCTTGGCCTTGGTACACAATACCAAATGGCCGAAAATTTTTAAATCGGACAATAACCATGCCTATATCCCATATAACGGTAATTTTCAGAAATACGAAAACTGTGATATTTTAGTAACTACTGGAGATTATTCACTCAAAATTGATATTTACAATAACTTTTAGACCAAAAATAAGAATATTATAAATTTTTGGAAAATGGGCGTAGCCACGCCCACTTATGGTTACATGTGTATATCTTGGTAACCGCTGCACCAATTTCTTCCAAACTTGAAACAGTTGTTGGCCTTGGTACACCATACCAAATGGCCGAAAATTTTTTAAATCGGACAATAACCACGCCCACATCCCATATAACGGTAATTTAGAGAAATACAAAATCTTCGATAAATCAGTAAATATAAAAGCTAATTTATTCAAAATTTATAGTTGGAACAATTCTTAACCAAGAAATACGCTTATGACAAAATTTTGGAAAATGGGCGTGGCACCGCCCACTTATGATCACATATATGTATCTCGGTAACCGTTCTACCAATTTGTACCAAACTCGGTATGGTTATTGTGCTTGCCACATATAAGCAAAACATTGAAAATTATTGAAATCGGACTAAAATTGAGGCCGCTTTTCATATAACGGTAAATTTCAGAAATGCTTGAAACTTCAATATTTCGAAATTTAAGGACGCTAATTTACTCAAAATTGATACACCCCGGCTTACCATGTAGCGGTAGCTTTCGGAAAGATGGAAGTCAGATATTAAATACTTGCGCCGGGTATTTAATGTTCGGCTCCGCCCGAACTTAGACTTTCTTACTTGTTTTCATTTTAATTTATTTTTGAAGTGAAACTTCTTTAGCGGCGGTTGGTTGGTTGGGAGTAAATTGGCGAATTCAGCGGTAATTGCACACGGAAATGTTGCAACGGAAATGATGCAACGGAAATGATGCAACGGAAATGGTTGAGGCTGAAACAAATACTTTTTGTGTGTATGCAATGGAAATGATGCAACGGAAATGATGCAACGGAAATAATGCAACGGAAATGCTGCAACGGAAATGGTTGGGGCTGAAACAAGTGATTCTTGTGTGTATGCATATGATATTAATTTAACAAAAATTTGTTAACAAAAGGTTAAAGAATAACACTTAGAAAAAGACCAATACAAGAATGAAAGTAAAGGTGACTACGTACATAAATGAAGAAAAGGATAAAGGCAAAGTTAAGAAGTAAGAAAGTCTAAGTTCGGGCGGAGCCGAACATTAAATACCCGGCGCAAGTATTAAATATATCTTTTTTCACCTTTCCGAAACCTACCGCTAGATGGTAAGCCGGGGTATATCAATTTTGAGTAAATTAGCGTCCATAAATTTCGAAATATTGCAGTTTCAAGCATTTCTGAATTTTACCGTTATATGAAAAGCGGCCTTAATTTTAGTCCGATTTCAATAATTTTCAACGTTTTGCTTTTATGTGGCAAGCACAATAAAAATACCGAGTTTGGTACAAATTGGTAGAACGGTTACTGATATACGTATATGTGATCATAAGTCGGCGGTGCCACGCCCATTTTCCAAAATTTTACCATAAACGTTTTTTTTGGTAAAGAATTGTTGCAAGCATCAATTTTAAATAAATTAGCTTTAATATTTACTGATTTATCGAAGATTTTGTATTTCTCTAAATTACCGTTATATGGGATGTAGGCGTGGTTATTGTCCGATTTAAAAAATTTTCGGCCATTTGGTATGGTGTACCAAGGCCAACAACTGTACCAAGTTTGGAAAAAATTGGTGCAGCGGTTACCAAGTTATACACATGTAACCATAAGTGGGCGTGGCTACGCCCATTTTCCAAAAATTTATAATATTCTTATTTTTCGCCTGAAAATTATTGTAAATATCAATTTTGAGTAAATTATCTTCAGTAGTTACTAAAATATCGCAGTTTTCGTATTTCTGGAAATTACCGTTATATTGGAAGTGGGCGTGGTTACAGTCCGATTTCGCCCATTTTCAATACCAACCTACCTTGGATTAACGGAAACCTACGTACCAAATTTCGTTGAGATATCTCAATTTTTGCTCGAGTTATCGTGTACACGGGCGGACGGACGGACAGACGGACATATGGCTTAATCGATTTCTCTATTCATTCTGAGCATTTATGCATACATTTGTCTATATCTATCTCGATTCGTTTCGGCTGTTACAAACAACCGTTATGTGAACAAAATTAATATACCCTTGTGCACAAGTGCGCTCGGGTATAAAAACAAAGATGCGTAAAGATAAAGGCAAAAATGAAGGCCAAGGTAAATTTAAACACTTTACTTATATATATAAGGGCAAATGTGAAGGGGAATATGTAGCTAAAAAATATGATGAACACAAAAGTAAAGACAAAGAGGAGGATGAGGATACCGATAAAAGCAAAGATGAAGATAGGGGAAGAAAGATTGAAATAGAGGTAATTAAAGAGGGAAGGATATAGAGAGAGACACAGAGACTCAATCTGGGAACTATTTTGGGATTTTAAAGATTTTCGGGATTCTCGAGACCTATCGATAAAATAATCAATATTTTTATCGGTTTTGTTATCGATATTTATCGATTTTGTTATCGATATTTATAGATTTGTTATCGATATTTACCAGTTTTTTATCGATATTCATCGATTTTGTTGTCGATAATTATCGATTTCTTATCGTTATTTATCGATTTTGCTATCGATATTTATCGAGTTTCTTATCGAGTTTCTTATCGATTTTGCTATCGATATTTATCGATTTTGTTATCGTTATTTATCGATTTTGTTATCGATATTTATCGGTTTTGTTATCGATATTTATCGAATTTGTTATCGATATTTATAGATTTTGTTATCGATATAAATCGATTTTGTTATCGATTTGATATTTATCGATTTTGTTATCAATATTTATCGATTTTGTTATCGATATTTATTGATTTTTTTATCGATATTTATCAATTTTGTTATCGATATTGTTATCGATTTTCTAATCGATTTAGCTACCAATGGTATTATCGATGTTGCTATTGAAATTTTATCGAATTTGTCATCGATTTTGTCATCGGTATTTTGGTGGACGTTATAATCGATTTTGTTATCGATAGAGTATAAAGATAAAAATGAAGATAACGGGAAAACAGAATAACATGAATGTTATTAAAACGAACAGTGGTACAGGTAGGGATCTCGATAGACATTGGGACATTAATAGAAAAAAAGCGAAAAAATATAACCTTAAGCAAAAGCAGATGTGTATATATATAGATAGATAAGTAACGTAAGCTTCACTTCTACAGTGTGGCCCAGGCGTACTTACTTTTTTATTTATATTTCTTGTTGTAATTTTTAAATTTATTGTTTTAAAAAGAACAAAAAATTACTTATTTTATTATGTTTATTATATTTGAGTATTTAGGTTTTTTCCTAATGGAATTAAATTTATGTACAATTTTTTTTTTATATTTAAATTAAATTAATTATTTAAATTAATTTACTTACTTTACTTTAACAACCTCCACACCGGCAGGTACCGGTGTGTTTGTTGTTGTTGTTGGCGTAATTGAGGTAGTAAAAGATGCACTGTACTAGTTGTTGTTGCAGCTATATTTGGGGATATGTTATCGCTTACCGAATTCACTCAAAGACATCGGAGTCGTCGATGGTAAGTTTGGAGGGCAAGTCCGCTGATTTGGATCTTGAGGAGGTTTGAGGGTGTTCGATGGATTGGGGTTTGCGCTTTCGCTGTCACTCTGGGACCGAATAGAGAAATATGCGTTGTTGCGTTGAACTGAAAGCCGGCGCTCATTTTGCTCGCATTGCTTCTGGGCTCGGTGCAAACATAATTGACTTTCGATTTCGCAAATTGAGGCTGAGTGAAGGTAACTTCAAAAACTGTACCAATATAGAACGTTTTTGGGATCAAGTAATAGATTGGCGCTTGCACATATGTTAGTGTTTGGCCCAGCTTCTTCTCCGATTTGTGGCGTGCGACTTGATATTGTAACACAAAGGGGATGGACCTACCGTTTTACGCCGACTCCGAACGGCGATAGTATTTTAATGAGAAGCTGTTTTTCATGGCACAAATACACTCGGAGGTTTACCATTGCCTGCCGAGTGGCGACCGCTGTTAAGAAAAAGCCTTTTTTCTAAATTTTTTGCGATGTTGCTTTGACCAGGGCTTGAACCCAGGCTCTGCGGAGTGGAAGCGCGCACTGCTTACCATTATGTCACAGCGGCCGCCCAAGTAAGTTTGATTAAAAATGGATTGGGTGAAGCGGCCTTTGGAGAATTGTGTGATTTAGTCCATAACATATTTAGTTTGCCTCACAGTTCCGCAGCAGCTGAGCGCAAATTTTTATACCAGAGCGCACTTGTGCACAAGGGTATTATAACTTTGTTCACATAACGGTTGTTTGTAGCAGGCAAAACGAATCGAGATAGATATAGACAAATGTATACATAACTGATCAGAATGAAAAGAGAAATCGATTAAGCTGTGACTGTCTCTCCGTCCGTCCATCCGCCCGTCCGTCTGTCCGTCCGTCTGTGCTAGGGCTGATGATACCCGGGTACCCGGTTACCCCGGTATTACCCGGGGCTTTTATTACCCGGGTAGCCGGGTATTACAAGATTTGCCCGGGTATCCGGGTAATATACATATGTTGGTGCCGGTTAAACGAAAAACACCCGGGTAATGCGACATAAAGTTATACAAGAAGTATAACTTGCTAGTCTTCTTGTATCAAAATAAAAACTTGTTGTAATGATAATGTAATTGTTTTTTGTACATAATTATTAAAACATGTTATGATAGTAACAACAAAAAAAGATCGTGTTATCACTGAGTCAATCTGATGATTTCTTCCCTGACAAATGGAATTTTGAGGTCTTGGTGAAAGGCATAGTTAGTGACATACCAAAGAGCATTAACAATACTTCTTAGTAGAGTTGGGTCGTTTCGTTCTGAACTTGTTCAATTGACCGGGTCTTTTAACTGAACTAGTGAACTAAATCTTTGATCTTCGTTCTTCTAGTTCTTTTTGTCTATGTCGCTCTTTTCGTTCTTCTTGTTCAAGAATCATGAATGTCGATGAATAAAGACTTGGTTAAGAGTGTTACCAGGGCGCTACAATTGTTATTTAGCAAATAAATCCCCAGCCAGCAATGATCATTGCTAAGGTTATTTCTGGCTACACTGCCATTTAATTTATTAGCCGTAAAATAAACTTACGGCAACACTTGTTTTCGCTTTCAAACTACTGTTATCTTGAAAATTTCTCACGAATACTCAACATTTTATTGTTCCTACAAAGTTTTTCTTATGGCTGAAAAAAGAAAGCGTTCCGAGCTATGGAACCATTTTATTGTAGGTGAAGGCGGCAAGAGTGGGAAATGCGTGTATTGTAAGGCTACATTAAGCATAGCAGGTGGGTCGCAAAGCAATCTTGCTCGGCATTTGAAGGTGAAGCACCCAACAGTCACCTTAGCCGTCGTTCGGCAAGAGATATCGTCGTTGGAAACACAGCAGCCAACATCAACTACAGGATTAGTATCTATTGCGGGCCAACAAATAATTAGTAATTTTATCCGACGACCACCTCCAACTCGAAAAGTAGTAGGTCTAATTGACCGTCAGGTTCTTAAAATGGTAGCAAAAGGCAATCATGCGCTTAGCATTGTAGAAGAATCCGAGTTTAAAAATCGAATTGAAATGATCACTCATTGCCCAGGATACAAGCTTCCTACGCGCAAAAGTTTGTCAAACTCGCTTTTGCCAAACGTTTATAATGAACTAAAGGCGAAACTACACGAAGAGATACGTTTGGCAAGTGCTGTGTGCTTGAGCACAGATGCATGGACATCGAGGGCCAATCAAAGTTATATTGCAGTAACCGCACATTTCGTAGAACCTGAAAAAGGTATATTAAATTCTCACCTTATAGCTTGTATCGAAAGTGCGGAGCGTCATACCAGTGACAACCTGTGTGCAACACTGAGAAAAATAATGGATGAGTGGGAAATTTCTAATAAAATTACAGCAGTTGTGTCAGATAATGCAGCAAATATTATTGGAGCAATAAAGACAGGACAATGGCGTTCAGTCCCATGTTTCGCACACACACTTAATTTAATAGTTCAAAAAGGATTGCAACAACTAGACAGTATTAAAATAAAATCAAAAGCGATTGCTGAGTTTTTTCATCGAAGCGCTAATGGGTTACAAAAACTAAAGGAAACACAAAAACAATTAAATATGCCTGAATTAAAATTAAAAATTGATGTGCAAACGCGATGGAACTCAACATATGAGATGTTTGATCGTCTATTAAAGGTTAAAGATGCCTTAAATGTAGTTCTGTCACGTCTTAAGCCTGACCTTTGTATGACTCACCAGGAGTGGGCTATAATATAAGAAATAGTACCCGTATTGAAGCCATTTTATGAAGTGACTACCGAGTTGTCCGCTGAGCAGAACGTTACTCTTTCCAAGGTTGTAAGACTTAGAGACAATATATGTACATATGTATGTATGCTAATAGTAAAAAAAAAATTATCCCTACAGGTCACTATATTTTGCAAAATGCTGCAAAAATTCATAGCAGGAAAGGTTGCCAACTCAGAAGACGTTAGGGGTGTTTTAAAAGTGCTACAAACAGAGATGATGACACGTTTTTCTAAAATTGAAAATAATATTTTATATGCAGAAAGTACAATACTCGACCCTCGATTTAAAGGGCGTGGTTTCAAAAATGAGTATGCATACAAAAGCGCAATAGAGCAATTCAATAAAAAGTTAACAGCAATACAACCAGCAGAAAGTGCCAGGGTTGAAGAAGTTGAGACATTTCAACAGAACGTAAACAATTTTAAGCCGAGGCGAAGCATTTGGGACGAGTACGACTCTGAATTCCTTTTGGTAACAAGTTCGATGAATACCATTGTGGCAGCAACACGAGAAGTTGATAAGTATTTAAACGAGGAATATTTAAATAGAAGAGATGATCCACTCAAGTGGTGATGTGAGCGGAAAAAGATATATCCTCGCTTATATGCCTATGTTTTGAAACGTCTCTGTATTGTTGCAACTTCTGTACCTTGCGAGAGGATTTTTTCAGTAGCAGGGCAAATTATTACCGACAGAAGATCCGTTTTATTGCCTGAAAAGTTGACACACCTGACGTTTTTACATAACAATATGTAAAAAAATTTCATCTTTAAATTTATTAAAAACATGTTTTGTAATACAATTACATTAATTAAATTTAAAAATTTTAATTCAAAATTATACATTGGAATATTTTAGTGACGTTTCGAGATATTTAAGAGACCTTTCAAACTTTTTCGGGACTTTAAAGAATGTTGCAGTTCAATGATACATACATACAAATATGTATATGCATCTTAACTTTCGCTCAAATAACAAAATGCAATTTTACTGAAATTGCTTTTTATTATAAAATATAAATGCATAATTAAGGGATTCACAAGACGTGTTAACCGTCGTGAAATCTTAAGCTTAACATTTTTGTATGTAAAACAACGGTTAAAATGGTTTTAGGGGGGCTATTTATAATTTTTTGTCAGTTAAAAAACATTTAGGTGTAGTTAAAAATCCTCTAAAACCATTTTAATCATTATTTTACATTAAAAAAATGTTAAGCTCAAGATTTCACGACGGTTAACACGTCTTGTGAATACCCTAAATATGTATGTTATACACGGCCTTGATTTATTCTGTACACCTGTTTCGTAGGCACGAGATTGTTCAACAATGACAATGAACAAAGTTGCTTACAACAAAAAAAAGAACTAATGAACAAAAAGAACAACTTGTTCGTTCATTAAAAAAGAACAAAAGAACTAAATCTCTGGAATGAACTAGAAAGCCCAGCTCTACTTCTTAGGGCCTTATTTTGATACCGCTGTAGTATTTCTGTTTGAGTTACTCGCAGTACCCCATAGTTGCATAGCGTATGCCCAAACCGGCTTCAACAAAACTTTGTGCAGAAGGATTTTGTTTTCTAAAGTCAGATTTTGCAGCAAGCCAGTATATTCTTAATGTTTTTAATGCAAGTTGACTTTTTTCGATTTAATATGCATTTTCCACGAAAACCTGAGATCAAGATGGATTCCCAGGTAATTGACTTGATTGATAAATAAGGTTGTAAATGGTCAAATGAAAATGCGTCATAATACAAAGAGTCTCCACACAAATAGTTATGCCTAAATATGATTTCATTAATAGTATATACACACATGGCGTATGAGTAACATTCTTACCTAGTCATATTTTATAAAAAGGAAATTATCTGTTATTATTATTATTTTTTTAGTTCCCTACAGTTTAATACTTTTACAATCGTATTAAAAAAATTATTGCTACTACCTTTAGATACCAATATATATTATACTATTTCCCCATATGGTATGGAAGATTCTTATAGAATTTCCCTATGTAGGTTCGTTTGCGGTATATAATCGTAAATGCGTTTATTTTTTACCTCTCCACATTTTTTCGGGTGCCCAGGTACCCGAGTAATTACCATACTGCCCAGGTACCCGGTCTACCCGGGTTTACCGGGGTAGTAAAATACCCGGGTGAAATCATCAGCCCTAGTCTGTGCACACGATAACTCGAGTAAAAATTGAGATATCTTAACGAAACTTGGTATGTGCACATCTTTCGGGCGTAGGACGGACGATATTGAAAACGGGCAAAATGGGACAATAACCACGCCTACCTCCTATATAACGGTAATTTTCAGAAATACGAAAACTGCGATATTTTAGTAATTACTGAAGATTATTCACTCAAAATTGATATTTACAATAATTTTTAGACGAAAAATAAGAATGTTATAAATTTTTGGAAAATGGGCATGGCCAAACTTGACACAATTGTTGGCCTTGGTACAACATACCAAATGGCCGAAAACTTTTAAAATCGGAAAATAACCATGCCCACATCCCATATAACGATAATTTAGAGAAATACGAAATACTCGATAAATCAGTAAATGTTAAAGCTAATTTATTCAAAATTGACGCTTGCAACAATTCTTTACCAATAAATACATTTAGGGTAAGATTTTGGAAAATGGGCGTGGCACCGCCCACTTATGATGAGATATATGTATCTCGGTAACCGTCGTACCAATTTGTACCAAACTCGGTATGGTTATTGTGCTTTCCACATAAAAGCAAACTCAAAATTGATACTAAAAACAATCCCTTGAAAAGAAGTAACATTGTTTGGGATTTTGGAAAATGGGCATGATATAGCCCATATATGACTATATAAGTTTATCTCATTATGTCTAACTGAACGTTCTATCGATTTAATACTTGCGCCGGGTATTTAGTGTTCGGCTCTGCCCGAACTTAGACTTTCTTACTTGTTTGATTTAGCATTAATTAAAACGAAATTAAGAAACAAATTGTAATTTAAAACTTTAAATAATATAATGTTAATAATATACAATTGTAATGCACTTTGGTTGCAATATAAAAAAAAATCTTTATTAAGACTGAATTGGCATACTTTCTCGATAAAGAGGAATAAACTCCGCTCAATTTCCGGTGTAGTAAAAATTGGTCCATTTTTACCATTTGGTCCATTTTTTGGTAAAAAAAATAAATTGGAAATGGCAACCGTGGTCACAACAACCAAATACACCGTGACCGTGATCCCTACAGGTGGTTCTGGAATAAAAAAGTATTTACGCCTTGGCGCACCAACAAAAAATTCAGGATAACCCAAATCCACTTATTTCTACACCCATTTCCCATATAGTATCATTACAACGACTTAAAAGGAAGTCAATATTGGGTAGATCTCTACTAATCTTGAACACATTCGAATAAAATATGGTTGCACCACTGGGAGTACTCCATACATGATTATTTTTATTTAATAAGTTTTAAATATTGCTTAATGCACAATATGGATTGCAATAAAAATGTGAATGAAAAATAGATATTAACTAGCACCCAATAAAAATACAAAGCAAAGTTAAGTCAAACTCTATTGGTCTTCTCATGCCAACGCCAGCAGAATCCAATACTTTAAGAGAATTGTTATTTTTAAGAAAGGCGTGACCTAGCAAGTGAAGAAGTTTTGTTTTAATTCGCTAAACTGTAATGCCTTCGGATAAATACATACATATCGGCTGCGTTTCTTTATACATTCCGGATAATCCCATTTCACAGCCGGAATAAACAGAATACGCTTGAAATATACGTTAACATATCATCAGGAACGTTCTAAAGAATAAGTAAACAAAAAAGTTTATTCCAAACGTTCAGAATGAATAAAGAAATTCAGCCATCGTATGTGTTTTGTACACTTTGAGTTTATGTAGCTTATCGTGCCATACATGAACAAAAGCCAAAAAGGGGGTCAATGTAGACAAATATATGAATTTTTTACATTTAAATTTTCAAATAAACGTACGTCATATATTGAGTTCACTTTGTTTATTACATTATGAAAAAACCTTTACTTTCATATGTACTTACATATTCGCAGGGCGTGGGGGCCTGCTTTAGTTGTGGGCGGCGGCGCAGCGACTCTGTGGGGTCTGCTGGCTAGGTGGTGTGATCACCCGGGAGCGATGGGTTGATTTTTCTGGGCGGCGCTGAAGGCAGTCTGGAGATGGCTGAACGACGTTGTCGTGTAGTTGGCGGCTGTACGGCACTGGTGAACGTTTTGCACCAAGGCCGCTATGGATGGAGCACGTGGCACTGATAGGGCACTATTATTCGCGCGACCGTTTCAACGCGAGTTGTATAAAGTTGGGGTTGGCTCAACGAAATAAAACACCGAACTAATTTCGATTTAAGAAAGCAGGTTTATTGGATTTGTATTTAATTCACGTTAATCAATTTTGCTTCGAACTACAAATTCGCGGGCGGACCGAATATGCCGAGGGTAAGTATAACAGTGAAACTACAAAATTCTTAAGCAAAACAATTTTCTGATCCGTCCACGAAATAGATATATATGTATGTTTATATTGTTTTGACAGCTGGTGATAGTTCAAGTGAGCGAGTAGCGCACGCGTTGCCAACTACCCGGTCGGCTGATGGGGGTGTTCACGGTGCGAGTTAATTATAATGAGTTCAAAAGTTACAATTGACAGAAATATTTCAAGTCTAGATAATTCAATAAATACAAATGATCAATGCGGTTTACGTGCGCTAGTTACTCACTTGAACATCCTGCCCCGCCTAGGCGCGCTAGACGGCTAGTGCCACTTTCAACTGCTCCAGCGCTCTAATGGCCTCATCCATAAGCCGATTCTTCCTCTATATGCAGCTGTATGGAGCCCTGTTATAGAATGTCTGACTGTGCGTGCTTGCGGAATGGTGTCTGCAGTCGGGTTGTAGCGATCGGTAGCGGCCTGGGTAGGTGGGTTGCGACGATCGAGAGCGGTGGAGCGGGGTGCAGGTGTCGGAGGTGTTTGAGGTGTTTGAGGTGGAGGTGCGGTGGTACGGCGACGTGGCTGCGGTGGCGGTGGCGGCGGCGCCTGATGACGCATCGTGTGGTGCGGCAGCGCACAGAGCCTGCACGTGACCTGGGATGTGCATTCGCTAGTAGCGTGCGACAGTGCCAGACAGTTGGTGCAGTAGCTATGGGCCCGCGCTAACAAGTACCGCTGCGCTGGCTACATCCTTCGAAAGAGCGGGCATGTTCGTAGCGCGTGGTGACGCGCGCAAACTCGGCACTTTTGGTAGTCGGAGCTTGGGCGCTCCGCGCGGTGGCTAGCGGTCACAACCACCTGCGAGCGAAGTGATGTTCTTGGTGCTGGTGTGGGTGCTGAATCCATTTACGTCTGTAAATAGTTGTGCAGATATATAATATTAGTGGGACGTATATCGAGTATCGTGGGTCATGAGATCGAGAAATATATAATTGTTATTTTGGGGAAAAGGCGCGTATGGTGATTGGAGGAGAGACAAATTTACGATCAAGCGGTTTATGGTATGAGTGGTAATGACTCACGATGGCGATGTTGGGACCGAGTCGAATTTCGGCCAGTGGAAAAAACATAATTTAACTATCGGCCGGGTGAGAATGCCGGTTTGAGTGCGCACCACGACAACACGAATGTGGCCGTCGGCCGTGTCCGTTCGATGCGGCCGAGGCGCCACTCAGTGGGCGCGAGCGTATCGTCGTTGATGAGGACGCACTCACCGACTTTCGGCTCAATACGGGTGTCTTCCCATCGGTACCGTTTGTGAAGGTCTTTAAGATAGTCCTCTTTCCATCGTCGGCTAAACTGATGGTGTAGAACTTTGACCTTTTCCCACCGATTGAGTGGAGAACAGTTTTCATGGTTCGATTCTGGAAGAGACAACAGGGGGGATCCCTTAAGGAAATGTCCGGGGGTGAGTGCGGTAAAATCGGAGGGGTCCTGAGACAGGGGAGAGATGGGTCGTGAGTTTAACACGGCTGCTACTCTGATTAATAGGGTAGTGAACTCTTCGCCTCGCCGTCCAACAAAGCGAGCAAATGCGGCCAGAAAGGCCTCTGAAGTTAAATTCGAGCACAACTCAAGGGGAACCGCTTTTGTCGTGAAGCGTACAAAAACCGCCACGTAGCCTTTCACGAGGGTGGGCGATCTTAGCATGGAAGCCTTCACCTGAAAGGGGCCAGCAAAATCAACACCCGTTGTGGTGAAGGGCGGAGCGAAGGTGCATCGTGAGGGTGGCAAGGCTGCCATTATTTGTGTGCGCATTTGCTGCTTGTGGACAGTGCAGGGTTTGCATTCAAAAATGCACTAGCGAGGGATATAAAGCTCCTGTCTGATCGCCTGCTGCATGAGACAGGTTTCGGCGTGCAAGAGGAGTTCATGCAGGAAGCGTAAAAAGAGTGCAGCATATCGGGATTTCTCGGGAATAATGATGGGATGGCGTTCATTGTAGCTTAGCGTTGAGTGCGCCAGTCGACCGTTCACACGTAGAAGTCCATCTTTGTCCAGAAATGGGTTTAAGGTGAGAAGCGGGCTCCTTTTATCGATCGGTTTCGAAGCTAACAAATTCCGCTTTTCATTGGAGAAATATCGGGATTGAGTTATGGCGATGAGCTGGAGTTTACTGTTTCGGAAGTCATCGTGCGCCAGAGGTAAAGGTGAGCTATTATGTGGCTTGTTCGGGTTTTCAGAGTCCGTATGAATCGAAAAACGTGAGTCATTACCCGGAGTGCGCGTGGGAAGGAGGAGAAATGCTCCAGATTGTTGGGTTCTTCTTCGGTGGTATGTAACGCTTCAATTCGGCGTACTTCGGGTGGACTGATGGTTGTGCGTCGTGAAGCTTTCGGCCAAGATTCCGCGGGGCTGGTGAGCCATGCCGGACCCTTCCACCACAGTGAGGAGGCTGCTAAGTCGAGAGGTTTACATCCACTCGTGCCCATGTCGGCGGGATTATGAGAGCACAATTTCGGAGTCAGACCACAAAATCAAAGCTTGCGGGTGGAGATTGAGCTGGGATTG
Source organism: Rhagoletis pomonella (assembly GCF_013731165.1). Lineage (NCBI taxonomy): Eukaryota > Metazoa > Arthropoda > Insecta > Diptera > Tephritidae > Rhagoletis > Rhagoletis pomonella. The sequence goes on from NW_023458559.1 coordinate 8,331,029, forward strand.
AACGACAGACACTAGTTTGGCTAGGAGAAGGGCTCCACATAGTTCGAGACGTGGTAAGCTGGTGGTTTTTAGGGGCGCCACTTTGCGTTTAGAGACTAGGAGGTGGCAAGTTATGTTTTCTTCTCGTATCGCTCTGACGTAAATATTGGCGCAATATGCCTTCTCAGACGCGTCGCAAAAACCATGCAGCTCAACAGGTTGGCCTGGGGAGTAGTTGACCCAACGAGGAATTTGGATTGTTGTTATGGCTTTTAAGTTGTTTGCGAACTGCGTCCATTTGATGAGCCGGATGGGTTTTACCTCTTCATCCCAGTCAGTTCCATCAAGCCACAGCTCCTGCAAGAGAATTTTGGCTTGAATCATTATCGGCCATCCTGCGGGGTCGAAAGGTTTGGCTTCGTGCTCGCTGTGGTTACTGGGATGGATTCGACGGTATATGAGAACCCATCTTTTATGGCTTTCCATTGAATCCCGAGCGTTTTCGTCGTGCTTGCCTTTTCGAATTCGAGAAACTGTGAATCGAGCACGTCGGCGATGGGAACGGTTTTAAGAATGTCAGGATGGTTGGCCGTGATTTTCTTGAGTGGGAAGCCTGCCGACAGAAGAGCTTGTCTGACTTGAGAAAGGGATTCAGAGGCTGAGAGAATAGAGTGCCCACCTGAAAGTATGTCATCTACATATGTTTCGCTCATTAGTATTGGGGACGCCATCGGGAGTGTGCTTTTTATATCTTTAGAGAGTTCGTGAAGGGTGCGTATTGCGAGATAAGGGGCGCAGTTGAGACCGAACGTAACGGTTTTTAGTTTGAAATCTTGAATTGGACCTTTTGGGGAGGAGCGAAATATGATTATCTGGTAATCTTGGTCCTCATCATGTAATAGTATTTGGCGGTAAATTTTTTCTACATCGCCATTAAAGACAAATTGGTACGTGCGCCATTTGAGGATTAATAGCATCAAATCGGGTTGGAGGGTTGGCCCGGTGTAGAGGACATCGTTTAACGAGTTACCGGAAGTTGATTTTTTCGATGCATTAAAGACAACACGCACCTTTGTCGTTCTTTTTTCAGGTTTTACAACCGCGTGGTGAGGTAAATAGAATGACGAGTATTTGTTTCCCGAGGATTTCTCATAGGAAGTTGTTTCTTCCATATGACCTAGTGTTATATATTCCTCGAGGACTTGGTCGTACTGGGATTTTAGCTCGCCTTTTTGGGAAAATTTTTCTCCATGCTGGAGAGCTGGGGTGCGAGATCGACCTAAGGCGATTTGGTCTGGGAAACTGTGTTTAAGCGGGAGTCGGACTTTGTAACGACCGTCAAATGTGCGTGATGTGGTGTATTTATAAAATTCTTCACATACACTGTCTTCAGAGTTGAGTTTTTTGGGGGTGGGGATTTCTTCAAGTTCCCAAAATATTCGAAGTTGGGAATCGAGATTCTCATTTGAGACTTCGTCTACTTGGGTCGAAAACGAGCATATTTGATTAGGGACTTGACCACTAAGGATCCACCCAAATATGGTGTTTTGTGCTAATAGGTTTTTGGAGAGTTTTTCAACCCCTTCTAGCACAATTTGTGGGATCAGATCGCTGCCAATGACTAAGTCTATTTGGGATGGGGAGTGGCAATTGGCGTCTGCTAAGGTGAGATGAGACCATTTTTCCCGTTGTTCTTGAGTGGGTTGGAACTTGGGTAGCAATTTTGTTAGCTGTGGGAGGACGATTGCTTGTGCTTTAATCCGTGTGGTCAAATCGTTTGAGACTAGAACCAGAGAGCATAATTTTTTTGAGGTTTGGACTACCCTTCCACCCATTCCTGAGATTTCGAAATTGGAGGTTCGACATGGTAGTCTCAATTTGAGTTGCGCTTTGGGGGAGATGAAGCCCCGTTCTGAGCCCTGATCAATGAGGGCTCTTAGTTTGAAGAGTTCACTTGCATTTTGTGAGTAGAAGGATTGTACCTGGGACTTATTTGAACACGAGGGTTGCTCGTATTGTTCTTCCAGAGTCTGAGGAGTTTGGAGGCTCACATTGGTGGGGGTGGTAGTTGCCACTTGAGATGAGGCCCTCTGCACTCGGGGTGTTGATGAATTTTTTGAGAGTGCGTCATCATGGAGTGATGAGTTGTGCCGTTCTCGACAATGAGCACAATTGTGAGGGCTTCTGCAATCTTTAATTAAAAGCGATTGTGATAAGCAGTTTAAGCACATGTGATTATCCCTCACAAATTTTTTTCGATCCTGAATTGAGAGTTTTTTGAAGCGAGAGCAGCTGTTAATGGGATGCTGCGAGGTTTTGCATAATGCACATTTCTACATTGTACGCTGCTCTGTCATATGGGATTGAATCTTTGAATGGGATTTAATTTGAGTGTCATGGGAATTATTGCTCTTAAATGCGTACGGGTTTTGTTTGGGGAAGCTTGTGTGCGGGGGGATCGATTTCACCTTGGCTGGGTGTTATTGATCTACTCTTTCTACCACCTCATAGCGAGTAGTCAGAAACTGGTTCATCTGAGTCCAGTTGGGGAGGTCTTTTCTGGAGATGAGACATTGTTCCCACAGATTTACTGTGTTCTCCGGAAGTTTGGAAGTGACCAGATATATGAGGATGGGGTCCCAACTCTCTGTCAAAACTTGCTGGGTAGCGAGGATTTCCAGGCAGTTATTTACGGAAGATTGTAATCTCTGTATATCCTCGCTATTTTTAACTTGAATTGATTTCAAATTAATTAGAGTTTTTATTTGATTATCTACCAAGACTCTGCGATTTTTATATCGCGCTCTTAGGGCTTCCCATGCCAATTCGAAGTTGTCATCACTTAACGGGAAATGCGTTTTGTACCGGAGGTGGTACAATTTCTGAGCTTTTGTGAGTTTTGGGTGGTGAACATGTCACGGAAGGACGGCCATTGTTCATAACCCCCGTAAAATACCTCAATGTCGCAAGGAGGGACTTTTAAGCCGAAGCCTGTTTCATCTTTGGGTTATGATGTACCGGCCTGGGGAATGGGATTACTCGTTTGTTTGAGTAACAGAAGTAGGTGACCTATCTGGGCTTTGGTGTCTTCATACATTATAAGACAAGACCTGTATTTATTGTACGCGGATGACATGAAATCTTCGCGGAGATCCTGATCCTCAGTTTCTAAGACCGTATCGTAAGAGTTTTGGACCCGATTCCAAAAGTTATCGCTGTTATTGTCTTTTATTTTTAGACTTGACTCGGTGTTGCCTTGGAATGGAGTGGACTTGAAACGAGTACAGTAGTCCATGAAATTATTTGTCTCTGATATAAATTTAATAGAAGCGAACGATTGCTTGGATTTCTTCGTGGTTGACTTTCCACTTGTACGCGTTGAGCGTTGGGACTCCGTGGAAGTACCTTGGGTTTTTTCATCGTCACTCATCTTTGGCCTTTTTGATTTATCTATTTGGGGGGCACCGAGCATTTGTTAAATCAAGAGAAAAAGGGAGTTAGTTGATCGGTTATGAGAAATGAAACGACCGCAATCTAGTGTTCGCAACACGAAAGGTAATAGAAAAATTTGTCGCTTCGAAATATGTGTTCGTACCACTGTACCCGCTTGAGCAAAAAAAATTCAATCACCGTACCGCACTTTTGTTATATGTGTATATATGTAATGTATATATGTATATATAAGTATATATTAATATTTTATGAGGGGTTAGAGATGAGCTGATATTTGTGGAGTTTATTAACTTTTAGCAATTTAATTATCAAATGAACGTTTGTGTGTGTGCATATATGTATGCGCGCTCATATATCAAAATGTCTAAGTGGAAAATACGTGAGAGAGCAAGTAAATACTCGCAGTTATTTTCACTTTGTTAGAAAATATAGGAATATGCACCGTTTGCTGAATGCGCGGGAAAATATGAATATTTATATATGTATATATTAGGCCGGGTCGATTTGTGGGGAGGCAAAAAAATCGCCCATTGCTCTGTGAAAATCATATTCTAGGGATCAAAATAAGAAACTTTGCCGAAGGAACCATACCTCTAAAACGAATTCTGATGTCCCCCAATTTGGGTCGAACTTTTGGGTAGGGGCAAATTTTGAAAAATCCCACTTTGACCCATTTAGAGTGCTCCAATCGAGTCCAAATGTATGACCGACCCCCACTAACTTTGGAGGCCCGACCCACCGATGCCAGTAGCACACCCCCTGGAACCCCCCTGGGGGTTCACCATACAAACATTTCAAAAAATCGCCGGTTTTGCACTTTACATGAAAAAATCAGCGAAATGCCTATGTTTTTTCTTTTTGGAGTTTATTTTTCTCTTTAGAAATTTATTTAGTCAGAACATATGTAAATGAAAAGATGAATTTAACTTAGTAATAGAAAAGAAATTAAAAAAAATTATTAGAAATTAGCGTTCTTACAACCCTTTTAAAACCAAGGCATCACTGTGATGCATTTGCATGTCGTAAACATAGTTGTGTGGGTTTTTTATTCAACCGTTTTAAAAAATGAAGGTATCACTGTGACACAATTGCAAATCGGAAAATTGCTTGTGTGCGTTTTTTAAGACACAGCTGCATGTCGTAAACTTACTTGTGTAGTTTTTTTATAGCACCTACTTAAGAAATGAAGGTTGTTTTTACAACCCTTTTTGTGGGTATTTTAAGGCACCTTCTTAAGAAATGCGCGTTTTTTGCAACCATTTTAACAATTAAGGTATCACTGGAATGCACCGCAACCCTTTTAAACAATGAAGGTATCACTGTGACACAATTGCAGATCGTAAAATTGCTTGTGTTGTTTTTTTTAAGCCACCACAAGACACAGTAGGTAGAATTGAAATTACCATTTCATTCTTATTACCTCGTCTCGTAGACCATATATAACGCAACAGTTTTTGTGAATGCATTAAGTCGTTGTGAAGAACTCAAAGTGTGAAGTGCTAATTTCAGATAAAAAAATATTTCAAAAATATTAATAATAAGTGAAGTGACCATTCCAAATCAAAAAGTTTACAATGAATCCACCATCCTCTACACCGCAAGATGAAGTAACTACATCAACAACTATCGAAATGAGTCATATACCCAAGCATGATGTTACTGTTTTTGGTGTGTCTACTGATTTAACTGATCTTAATTTACCAACCCATCTGGATATCTTGAGATATTATTTTACTTAAGCGAACGTGCTAAAACAGAACAAAAAAAGTTTTCCCATAAATCATTCACTATTCAAGTACAAGATAAGCTGATTGGAATTTGGGAAAAACTTGGTATGGAAATAATGCTGAAAAAAGGTGTATATAATAAATTGAATAAATTGCTTGACAAGTATCAAGAGCAAATCAAGAGAAGAAACAACACCCAACAATTTACAGAGTATGTAAAATCTCTGGAAACAATTTTTTACATTGGAACATGTAAATGCGATTTGAAGGCAGCTCCATGTGCATGCGGCTGGGTTCCCGAACGCCTCAAAGAGTTCATGCACGATCAACATAATCAGAGAAGACTAACAATGGATGCATTTGTGATGGAAACTGAAGAGCAAGGAGCAACGTCTATGTCATCAATGCCAACATACCAAGATCCCGATGATTCAACATACGCACCGCCACCGGTTCAAGAAGATATGGATAGAAGCACAAGTTCACAATACACAGAGAGATACGATTGTTTTAACTTTGCCTTGGTATGTGACAGATTTGGTGTGCCTGACAGAGTAGCATCAGCATTGGGAACCGCTCTTTTGCAAGATTTTAAAATTAAAGATAAGCATGGGAAACCTCTCATCATGGATAAATCGAAAGTTCGCAGAGAAAAAGAGAAATGCAGACAAGAAGTGCTTCGCAAACGGATGATTCCAATTTGTTAGCGTTTTCATTCGATGGCAGAAAAGATGATACTTTAACGATAGATAAAATTGATGAGAAGTATCATACTAGGATGGTAAAAGAACCTCATCTTGTTATTTTGAGAGAACCCAATTCTGAATTGATTGGTTACATAAGACTGGAACATGAAACCGCTGAATACAAAACAACCAAATTAAATGGTTTTTTCAACGATAAAAATATATCACTGGATGCATTAATTGGAATATGCACTGACGGTGAGCCAACAAACACTGGCCCACACGGTGGAATTATACGACGATTCGAATTGCTGTTAAAAAGACCATTGCATTGGTTCGTTTGCCTTCTACACTTCAGCGAACTTCCGTTTCGGCATTTGTTTGAAGCTTTGGATAAATCAACCAGCACTGGACCAAGATCGGCAACCAGAAAACTGAGCCGTCAAATCGAAACTTGTGAAACTCTTCCGGTAAGTTATTGCTATCACTCATTTATTATAATTGTCAACCATTTTTAATTATTTTATTATTATATATTTTCAGGTGGTGGACGGCTTCCAGAAAATTGAGTTGCAAAATATGCCCCCTGCTCCAGAAAAAATTGAATTTTCCACCGATTCGAAGTACTTATACGACATGGCCTATGCAATTTCTAGCGGCGTGGTTCCGGTGGATCTGGCTACCATCAAACCAGGGAAAATTGTACATTCTCGGTGGCTCACCAAGGCCGCTAGATTATTGCGATTATATGTGACAACGGAAAATCCAGATGCAAATTTAAGAATTCTGGTTGAATTTATAATTAAATGTTATGTGCCAATGTACTTCAATATCAAGTACTACAGCTCTGTCGTGTACGGCAGTGCATTATTTTTCAAGTTCATTGGTTGGTCACGATTTCTAGAACCTCGTTTACGCAAAATTGTCAATCAATTAATTAAAGATAATTCATATTATGCGCATTCGGAAAATATCTTGTTATCAATGTCGTTTGATGATAGCAGAGAAAAGCGCGACTGTGCCCTCAAGAAAATTCTACGCTATCGAACTGATGTTGACGAGCCAATGGAACTTAGAGTTTATAAAAAACCAGATATAAACTTTAATTGCACAAGTTATACGGAAATGATCAATTTGAATGATATAAATATCGTATTTGAACCACCATTCACGCGAAGCATTCCGTACGATACATTGAAAGAATATTTAAATCAAGATGATCCACCGTTTAATGATCCAAAAATTCCATCACACATACAAGGAACGGAACGACATGTTCAATTGCTAGCTAGCGTTTCCAAACGGGTTATACCGGAAAATGTAGAGGCTGTTATGGCGACGACATTAGAGAGCCGTGCGAAATTGCCCAGACTTGAAAGTAAAAAAGACTTCAAACAATAATTTTTTTTAGTTTCTTTTCTATAACTCACTTAAATTAATTTTTTCATTTACATATGTTCTGACTAAATAAATTTCTTAAGAGAAAAAATAGATATTATTATAAATAAATAACAAATATTATTATAAATAAATAAATAAAAATAAAGAAAAAACATAGCCATTTAGCTGATTTTTTCATGTAAAGGCCAAAAATGGTGATTTTTGGAAATGATTGTATGGGGAACCCCCCAGGGGAGTTCCAGGGGGTGTGCCACTGGCATGGGTGGATCGGCCGTCCAAAGTTAGTGGGGGTCGGTCATACATTTGGACTCGATTGGAGCACTATAAATGGGTCAAAGTGGGATTTTTCAAAATTTGCCCCTACCCAAAAGTTCGACCCAAATTGGGGGACATCAGAATTCGTTTTAGAGGTATGGTTCCTTCGGCAGAGTTTCTTATTTTGATCCCTAGAATACGATTTTCACAGAGCAATGAGCGATTTTTAAATCGACCCGCCCTAGTATATATGTATATATGGGTGTTTCCAGCGGAAGGTCCACCACGACAAAAAAAATAAAAGTTTTATATCTAACGTATTTACGGGCCGATTTGTCTGCTTTTTTAAATATATACTGGCTATGTAAGTAGAATCATGTTTGCATAAAATGGTCTTCCTAGGTGGTATTTATGGTCCGATTTGGTTCGAATTTGGCGTATGTGGTTGAAACATAATAAATCATAGATTTCTAATAAATTGACCCTGAATTGGCGCTGAAGTAAAAATATAAAGTATATTCTACATAAAATACATGTTTTATTTGCGTTGAAAATTCATTTAAATGCAATATTAACAAAAATATAACGATGGAAATTTATGTCACGTGACGCCACGTCACGTCACGTTTCACACTTGGGGTTGTAAAAGAGAATTGAAACAATTTGCATTAATTCAAAAAACTCTAAAAACAACTAGAATTGCTCCAAATCATATTAAAATAAGTTTCATGAAAATAGCCAACCACAATTCGCAGAGTTTTGCGATTTTGTAAGAAAAGAAAAAATCAACTTCCATTTTTTGTCACGCAACGACACTCTCTTTAAATGCTTATATTTCAGGACCAGGCAGTTCGATTGATTTCATTTTTCGGTTAAATATAGAGCTAATTATGTGCTATACAATGGCCCAAAAAAGTTAAAGAAAACAAATGGTATTCCTTTTTTGTATCACATTGAAATCGTACGACTGTCACGCGCGCCACCATGGTAATGCCCATATATAGTTATGGTGATATATGGTGATCCGCCTGGACTGTTGGGGGCTGGTGTCAAATGGAGGCGAAGAAGGACCAAAATCGCAGGGCGTTGGGGCCTGCGTTAGTTGTGGGCGGCGGAACGGCGACTCTGTGGGGGCTGCTGGCTAGGTGGTGTGACCACCCGGGAGCGATGGGTTGATTTTTCTGGACGGCGCTGAAGGCAGTCTGGAGATGGCTGAACGACGTTGGCGTGTAGTTGGCGGCTGTACGGCACTGGCGGACGTTTTGCACCAAGGACGCTATAGATGGAGCACGGGGACACGCAACCGACAGCGGCTGGAACGCGGTGGCACTGATAGGGCACTATTACTCGCGCGACCGTTTCAACGCGAGTTGTATAAAGTTGGGGTTGGCTCAACGAAATAAAACACCGAACTAATTTCGATTTAAAAAAGCAGGTGTATTGGCTTTGTATTTAATTCACGTTAGTCAATTTTGCTTCGAACTACAAATTTGCGGGCGGACCGAATATGCCGAGGGTAAGTATAACAGTGAAACTACAAAATTCTTAAGCAAAACAAGTTTCTGATCCATCCACGAGATAGATATATATGTATGTTTATATTGTTTCGACAGCTGGTAATAGTTCAAGTGAGCGAGTAGCGCACGCGTTGAAATTCGCGTTTTTATTCTATAGTTTCCAAGAAGCCACGCTTCTTCTGTTGAGGGACTCCATTAACCGACTCGTTGAGTGTATCTCGAGATACCTTTGATGCCACGTCTGCTCTTGACGGTCAATGAAAGAAAACAAATGTGATTGTGTTTTTATTGCTTTTTTTACATTTGTTATTTTGTTTATTTTGTACAAATATTTTGACGGTTAATTTGAAGTTTTCCAATTACTTTCCACGATCACTCACAATAGTACCATAATTGAATTTGGAAGCACTTTACGCAAAGTCGGATATCGTTAAACGAGTTGGTTTCAACTCGGTTAACATTTGTGTTGTTGATTTACATGTACATAGTTTGAAATTTAAACGAGTGTTCTTTTCGAACTTGTACAGAAAAGATCAGTCCTAATATAAGTAACACAATGCAGTTTTGGGCAAACTTTTCCGATCTGGGGCCCTATTCCTTACCTCGAATCGAAAGTTCTTTCTACTTTATATAAATTTCATTCTACATATATTTTTTAACAACTTAAGTAAAGTTCTGCGTCCGCCAATTTGTACAGCCATACATTAAAAAATAACGAGGTTACTTTATTGACGCATTGCTATGAAAGAGGTACTTTTCTTTTACTGAAACCGGTGGCGAATACTCTAAAAACGGCCCAAGAGGGCATAACATGAATGGAAAAAAAACGGAATAGATTTGAAGTCAAGCGGAGTAGAGGAGTGGATTTCAAATTTTCTCAAAAACCGGAGTAAATCTAATCTGATCATAGTTGAGTCCAAACACTAGTAGGGAACGAATTCTTTACATTTTAACGCTAATGACCTACAGATGGCGGGAAAACACAGGGTTGTATCTGACTTTCGACGTGGTTTCGAGTTGGTTAGCTTTTAACCATCTTAGTGAAATGGTTAAGTGCTGTCTTTTTTTTATGGCGAAACTACGCTAAATCAAGGGTTACAGGTAATAAGATCAACGGAATTAAGGTCAATTGACTTTATTTCCCACCCTGGTGCGAAATAAAGTCAATTGACATTATTACCTTATTAAAAACGAAATAAAATCCATTGACATTATTTCTCTTTCAAACATTAAATTTGTTTAGCTTCGCGGCGGCCCCCCTTCCCCGTCTCCCGCCGTGCTGTAACGCAGGTAGATTTATTTTTTGTATACATTGAAATAAAATTTTTATATATTTTAAACATCGAGGGCTTATATTCAATAAAATACCCTCTATCTGCAAACATTTCACAAAGATGAGATTCTGATATAAAAATCCACCTAAGATTTAACCGTCATCAGTGATATTAATGCTACCTTATATAGCGACAGGTAATAAGTCCCAGATGGTTTCTAAAATCGCAAATTAGTTTTTGTGCAAATTGCAGATAGAATGAATTCAAGCCCTCGATATTTCACATTTTTATATTTGTAAGTTATTAGAAGCAGGGATGCCAACTTGGCTCAAACCGTGCCATTTGTCCCTATTTTACTTAAAATGGCACTTAATTTTTCTATTTGGCACAAAGTGCCAAAATGGCACTTTTGTAAAAAAAATTACATTTCAATAAATTTTTGTGAAATCCTTTGCGTGCACTTCTTTTTCTCAACTAAAATTTTCTAATTTATAAAGGCTATTCAACTAGTTTATCTTATTTTATCATTGCACTTTTGTTTGGAAAATGTACTTTATTTTATTGCTAAATGCGAATAATTAAAAAATGGCACCTTTTTTGGCACTTTTATTTTTCTATTTGGCACATTTTGGCCCTTTTTTATCCTCAATATGGCACCTCATAACTAAGGATAGTTGGCGGCCCTGATTGGAAGATTTCTGCTGTGTTTTGGGGCAACAACTTGTCTGCAGTAAAAAAGCATATAATTTGTGTTTCAAAAGTGTGTGAAAACCAATCAATTAACTTATATGATCTCGGTTCCGATATTAAATAATCAATAATTGTTTATACCCGCATTTTGGCACATTGGTTCGTTGAATGTGCCATCTAATAAATAGTGTCGTCATTCTCCTTAGCTCCTTTTAAATAATGTCGTCACAAATTGCTGGCGGAGACATGACTACAGTGTAAAAAAATTCTTTTTCTATAATTGTTTCCTTATAGAAAAGTTGGTTTCTTTTCCTACTTAGACATTCCGAATTCGTGCAAAATATGCTAATTTAAAACACAGAATTCTTTCAGTGTTCCTCCGGGGTTTTTGGACATGGACTGTTTCTTCAATTTAATAGTGTTCGCTTTATTTTTGTGGAAACGAAACATGTTTTGCAAGGTATGGATCATTTCTACACTCCTTCTTCAAATATTTCTCGTATTCCAGCTGTGCGCAGGCGTTTAGTTTTTCGCATCGTGTTTTTACATATTCGTAATTTAAATTTGTTTAATAAAATCAAATGGTGGTAGTTCATGATTGTGTGTGGATTAATATCACAACACTGAGGATTTGGCCACAAGCTTTTTCATCTATTAAAAAACAACACTTACAGGGAAATGTTTATTGTAAGAACAACATTTTTTTTCTATGAATCGACATACTTTAAGCATTGTTGACGCTATTCCATTTTAATGAGGAAATAGCGTCAATGACTTTATTTCCAAATTTTTGTTGACTTTATTTCGCTTTTAAAAAGGTAATAATGTCAATTGACTTTATTTCGCACCAGGGTGGGAAATAAAGTCAATTGACCTTATTTCCATTGACCTTATTACCTGTCACCTAAATCAAGTGGGTTATCGGGATAACCAGCTCAGTAGCCATAACTACGTGGTTAGCTCCGGTGGGGACATGGTATTAGCATTCTGTAAAAGTTTCGGATCGAGTTTCTAGTTTTGTTAAAGTTGTACCACCCTGTGCCAGAATTTTTGAATGTCAAACGTCAAATTACATAGAAGGTAAACAAATAAACAACTAATTTGAATTAAACAATTGTTATTAATTTTATAAGCAAACAAAAAATGGATTCTATTGCATTGTGGAACGACGAAGAAATGAATAATAAATAATAAAAATAAAATAATAAATAAAGAGAGAAATGCAAGAAGGGCTATAAGCGATAATTTTGTTATTGATGAATTATCGGAAAGAAGGTAAACTTGTAATTTTATATTTGAAATTATAGCTTCATAAAAAAATTTCGGCTTTCCAAGGAAGCCTTCAATTATGTGTTGAGAAGCATAGATCATGAATTACATGCACCTATAAGATCTACGGCAGTAACTCCGACAGTAACTTGCTGCTACTCTAAAATTTCTTGGGCAAGGGGGCTATCAGCATCAAAGACCGTTTTGCAGGATTAGCGCAATCCACGACTTCAAAATGTATCACGGAAGTGGTCCGAAGCCATATATGTAATACTTCTATATTGGTAGTAAGCTAACATCTCAATGTGTAAGCATTCCGAAATCAAAGCGAGACAGTCTAGTACTGTTTTTGTCAATGTATTGTGTACTTGAGTGCCGGGTTTGTAAACGTGTCGTGTACATGTTTATTTATAAACGTATGTGTTCCTTTTCTTTCGTACGTGTTTATTGATATATCTGTACTGTAGTGTTTTCGGACGGTACTAGCTCTTACTGCCAATATAGGAGTATTACATATATGTCCGAAGCACATAAAATTCGAAATAACCGCGCAAGAAAAGCGTGATGCCAAAAATAATTTTTACTCAAAATTTGGATTACCAGGAATATAGGTGCTGTTGATGGAACCCATATCCAGATGGTTAGGCCCGTAAAGCATGAACATCTGTTCTTTAACCGGAAGCTAAAGCATAGCATCAATGTACTTACCACCATTACATTTTAATATTTACAAGTTTTTGTTCATACCTTTTCATAACATTTTTTGATTTGATTTATCGCGGAAACCCAATACCCGGCGAACGGCGAAGTTCGCCGAATTGGGCGATGCCGTCGTTCACCGTTCGCCCAGCTATTTCGCCTGCTTTAACACAATTAGAGCGGTAACGAAAACAGCTGACACAATCGTTTGAAAAATAGTAAATATTTGGTGTATATGTACGGTGACCATCCGTCCTTTATTTTAAAGGACAGTCCTTTATTTTATCCCCCTGTCCTTTATAATTTTTGTCAAAATAAAGGACGCCATTTGCCCTTTATTTCTTAAACTGTCCTTTAAATTAGCTTTGGATTTTGCAGAGGTAAATTTTTAAACATAGAATATGAAAAAATAAAAATGTCCATAATGAAACAGAATGAAACACCTCGTCAGTTTGTTTCGCACCCCACTTAAGGGTCACGAATCCTTGATAATACTGAAAAGGGGAAATTTATGTAATTGAAAAAAAAAAATGTAACTAATACTTAGACATTTTCCCAGAAAAATTAATAAACTTTGAGTAAAATTCATTGTTGACAAAATCACAGGGAAAGTTATGCCCAGGATCGTGTTGCACGCCAAGTTTTCAGATCCACTGAAAAATAACAATAAACCTCCGCTCAATTATGATAAACGCATTGTGGCAGCAAAGGATGGCGAAGTCCTTTATAAGGATTTGGTTTAATTTTTCGGAATCGGTCAAAATCCGGTTACAGCGCCTTTCGAGAAGAGCAACTTGTACAATTTAATAATATAATTAACTCGCAAATATTTGATCTAAATTACCATCATACAAGTTGTATGTTCATATTTTAAAATCATTGGGAAAAATGTCCTTTATTTTATGTTCGTTAATATGGTCACCGTGTGTATATGTAAAAATGAGTGAACAAATTGTGCGGCTCACTAAAATTGTAAAAATATTAAACGTGATGTTCGTTATGATAAAGATATTTCTTCTTGCCCGCCAGCGTTTGAAAAGGAGATGGTGGATCCGGCCGGTGAATCTCACAAGAAATAATTTGAGTTTTCATCAGACCTGCTTTGCACAACTTAAATTAAAAGACAAGGAGCATTTCTTTAAGGCAACAAGAATGAACATCGAAAAATTTAATGTTCTTCTTACGTTTCTTAGAGGGCGACTACAACGCTTTTCTAAAAGGGAACCAATAAATGACTCGTTTGGGAATCACTTTGATGTAAGTTAGTTGCCATATGCATACACTTATGTACATATGTATAAAAGTAAATGTAAAAATATATTTTCAGGTATTTATCACAAGGTTGTAGCCCACAGTATTTAGTTTGGTCTTATAAGATGGGTCTTTCAACAGTTAGGAAAATTATATACGAAACCTGCGATGCGATTTGGCAGGAGCTCCATGAGATTTACCTAGCTCATCCAAATCAGACAGAGTGGAAAAACATTGCTGACAGGTTAGTACCCAAAAAAGTAGACGTTTATTTAATATAATTTACGGTTATGAATAGGTTTTATGTAAAAACTGGAACGCCGCATTGCCTCGGAGCTGTAGATGGCAAACATATCAAAGTAATTTGCCCTAAATCAAGTGGTTCTCTCTACCATAATTACAAGAAAACGTTTAGTATCGTCCTCATGGCAATATGCGATCAGATCTACTCATTTGTGTTCGTTGACGTTGGTGCGTTGGGAAGCCAAAGCGATGGGGGAATTTTCGCCCGCAGCGCCTTTGTCAGGATGATTCTAAGAAACAACCTTGAAATTCCCCCAGATGATAACCTTCCCGGTAAATACGGACAAAATATTTCCATACTTTTTTGTCGGAGACAACGCATTTTCTCTTAGACGAAATCTTATGCGTCCATACCCAGGTCGGAACTTGTCAACCGGCAAGCTAAATTTTAATAAAAAGTTATCATCTGCCCGGGTGCATATCGAAAACACCTTTGGAATTTTGGCGAACAGGTGGAGAATTCTTCACACTACTATAATGCAGCCCCAGTAAATGCGGACAGAATAGTGTTAACCACAGTAGTTCTGCACAATTATTTGATGCTTGACAGGAATGGGGGCTACTTCGATCCAAGCTTAGTTAGTCGCAAGGAAAATGGGATTTTTACTCCTGGAACATGGAGGCAATCTTCGACGGATATGAACGGAAGCATTTACCTTGAGAGAGGAACTAACGGAATATTTACTGGATAACTAATGGTGCTTAAGTTTAGTTAAGACCGGTTTTGACTATTTTTGTTTTGCTCGTTTAGTTTTCATACATTCATACTAAATTTTTTGAAAGTTTGGTGAAAATTTGTTGAATTTTGTACTAAGTTTGAAATAATGAACATCAAACAAACAAAAAAATAGTAAAAATGTTGCGGTACTATTGATTTTACCGGCACTTTACTATAAATCACATGCAATTTTACGTAAAAATCGACTTCCAAATCATAATTGATCACCAAGTAAGGATACTATTGTTTGAGTACAGTTTGGGTGAAGCCCTAAACAAAACCCTTACCTTGCCTTTCAAACAAAAATAAAATAATAATACTTCTTAAGATTCGCTGAAAACAAAACTTAGATTGGAGTTCATTTATTTTTAGGTTTTCTTTGTGCATACATCAACTTTTTAATGAAAAAATGATAAGAATTGTGTATACATACATACAGTTGCGGTCAAAATAATAGCAACAAAATTCAGAACGGTGTTGCTAGCAACTTATGTTTATTTATTTGTTTTTAATAACTTTCATTTAAATTATAGTTCGATCTATAACAGAAACCACGAGTAGTCCTTGTTATAGATCGAACTATAATTAAAATGAAAATAAATAAATAAACATAAGTGTCTAGCAAGACCGTTCTTAATTATGTTGCTATTATTTTGACAGCAACTGTACATATATGTAGACGGTGCCCTTCAATAAGGTTTAACCCAAACGTTCTTGACTCTCCAATATTTCTTCAGACTCTTATTCAAGTGATTTGAGCTGAAAATTGTAATTTTCCGTTGAAGGATTCAAGAGATGCCTCGACTATCCTTAATTTTTCGTAAAACAAATCACTTGATTATGATGTAATAATAACAATTTTTAGTAATATTTGATGAGTAACAACGTTTGACTTAAACATTACCCAAGCTGACCGTGTTCATCTTTTACTTATTTCTATTATTATTATAAGTTTAATTGAATTCATTTTAGATGTTATACATCGATTTGTACTTGAACACAAAAGA
>NW_023458559.1:8347657-8369397 GCF_013731165.1 Rhagoletis pomonella
AAAAGGCAAAACTTAACTTTTTCTAATTTTGTACTAATTTCAAATATATAAAGCCTGCGATAAAACGATAGCACCTTAACATTTTGACCAGTTTAGACTATTTTTCTTTTGTTTCTTTTTTTAATATTAAATAATTTTTTATAAAAGTTCTTACAATCCATACTAATCCAAATTTCAAACTTTGTGCGAAGATTATAAAAATTCCAGTTTCATGAAAATTCAAAGCTTTATTAGAATTTCGCTGTGGTGTAGTGGTAAGCAGTGCGCGCTTCCACTCCGCAACGCCTGGGTTCAAACCCTGGTCAAAGCAACGTCGCAAAAAATATAGAAAAAAGGTTTTTTCTTAACAGCGGTCGTCCCTCGGCAGGCAATGGCAAACCTCCGAGTGTATTTCTGGCATGAAAAACAGCTTCTCATAAAAATACAATCGCCATTCGGAGTCGGCGTAAAACTGTAGGTCCCTCCGCTTTGTGTGACAACATCAAGGCGCACACCACAAATCGGAGGAGAAGCTCGGCCAAACACTAACATATGTGTAAGCGCCAATCTATTATTATTATATTATTATTATTAGAATTTCTAGAAAACTGATAAGTATACAGTTTTATAGCTTCTAAGAACTTTTATAAAAAATTATTTAACATTAAAAAAAGAAACAAAAGAAAAGTAACGGGTGATTTTTTTGAGGTTAGGATTTTCATGCATTAGTATTTGACAGATCACGTGGGATTTCAGACATGGTGTCAAAGAGAAAGATGCTCAGTATGCTTTGACATTTCATCATGAATAGACTTACTAACGAGCAACGCTTGCAAATCATTGAATTTTATTACCAAAATCAGTGTTCGGTTCGAAATGTGTTTCGCGCTTTACGTCCGATTTATGGTCTACATAATCGACCAAGTGAGCAAACAATTAATGCGATTGTGACCAAGTTTCGCACTCAGTTTACTTTATTGGACATTAAACCAACCACACGAATGCGTACAGTGCGTACAGAAGAGAATATTGCGTCTGTTTCTGAGAGTGTTGCTGAAGACCGTGAAATGTCGATTCGTCGCCGTTCGCAGCAATTGGGTTTGTGTTATTCGACCACATGGAAGATTTTACGCAAAGATCTTGGTGTAAAACCGTATAAAATACAGCTCGTGCAAGAACTGAAGCCGAACGATCTGCCACAACGTCGAATTTTCAGTGACAGTGGAAGACAACATTTCCGAAGAAATTCGGGCTATTCCGGCCGAAATGCTCGAAAAAGTTGCCCAAAATTGGACTTTCCGAAGGGACCACCTAAGACGCAGCCGCGGTCAACATTTAAATGAAATTATCTTCAAAAAGTAAATGTCATGGACCAATCTAACGTTTCAAATAAAGAACCGATGAGATTTTGCAAATTTTATGCGTTTTTTTTTAAAAAAAAAGGTATCAAGCTCTTAAAAAATCACCCTTTAGTTTAAACTGGTCAACATGTTAAGGTGCTATCGTTTTATCGCAGGCTGTATGTAAGTACATTTAATTAAATACATATTAGATGTTATATTTTAATTGTTAATGTTACATATTTATTCAATAAATATTAGATGTTATACACCCATTTGTACTTGGAGAACTAATTTTTATTACCTAAAGTACCGTCTTTAATTAATTAATCACTTAACTTAGTTCTTTATAAAATAAAGCAACAACTTTGCATTCAATAATGCTCAAATTTTCTTGGGATATATTGGCTTTGGAAATTTTTTTTGCCAGGCTTTCAAACAAAAGTGATGTTGAATCGCGTTCTTTTTCTTGTTCGCAAGGAATACTAGCTAATTTTTGTACGGTTTCTGAACATTGTTTCATTGCTTCCTTAAAAGCCGAGATTACTTCGGTGTCTACCTGTTTCTTTGTCACAACTTTTCTTGGCGGAGGGTCCTCACTTTCATCTTCAACCACGATTGTAGACATGGAGCAATCCACTAAGTCTTCGTACACAATATCCGATTCAACATTTCCCACCGTTCTACAAAAAACACAAGAGTTTTATTAACAAGAACACAAAAAAGGGGGAAAAGTTTAGTTATTTGTACAACGATTTAGGGTGGCGGAGGGGGCAAGGCGTGGCCCCCAAATCCGCCCGCCTAAACGAAAGAGGATGGACCGATCTTTATGAAAAGGCACCACTCTCCATAATACAAATACAAATAACTAAACCGTACCCATAAAAGGCCTTAATTGAATAATAGGCAGCTTTCATGTATTTTAATAAGAGATTCCATATTTTTCATATCATATCACAGTACATACATAAGAATACCAAATGTGCACAGCCGTGGGTTTGAAATAAATGTATGCACATAATATCTATGTACTTATGTGTGTATGTATATATACGGATGCTTTAAACCACACTATTTAGAGTAAGCGCATACTTACGGTCTAGAATCAGTGTAGTTGTACAAAAAAGTTAGCATTTCCATATATTTCCATCTTTTAACAGGATTAGGAGCGCCATTTCCAGACGCAAGAAGCTCAGAACGCTTTCGTTTCTTATATGCATCTCGGAGCTCTTTCCAGCGCTTGCGACATGCATCCGCTGGTAGAAATATTTGCGGTATTGACAACGGTGTCGTAAGGGTCGTATTGTTGTATGTCGCAAACTTTAAACGCCCAAAAATATATTAAAGGGGTCCGTAAAGTAAAATCAAAGTCATATTATGAATTTTTGCGGTGTTAAATAATAGTTGGTTGTCGTTTCAAGTTCTCTAAGCATTTATTTAAGCTTTTAAAGTTTACGACATACAACAATAAGACACTTACGACACCTTTGTGAATCCCTCAATTGTTTATTAATAAGTATGTTCCAGCTACTTCACGATTTGCAGGTTTTTACAGGAAACTGTTCCCGTACGCCACCTTCCATCAAGTTTATTAAAGGCGGAACAGGGTTTCCTGTAAATCCTGGAGTACCTGGAGCAGGCTTAATACTTATTTCATGCACATCACTTGTATATGGGCAAATCTAAAAAATAGGTACACTTTCAAACAAAAAATTTTAATTTTTAAATTTGTGAGCACACCTATGTTTTATATATCATTTTATTCGTAATCTCTTAATAAATCTATTAATATAAGTGTAATTCATATTCATCAAGTGCTTCAAAAGTTAGACGAGGAATAAGCATGAAATAGAAAACAAAAGAATAAGCTGGGTTGAAATTACGCTGTTCAAGTTGTAAACTTTGAGGAAAGATTTTGAAAGTTGAACTCTGTTAATTGGGATGTTCTTAATTCAATGGCATGCCCTGTTTTACCAGATTGGCTCCGGTTTTCGAGATAACGGTACTTGAAAATTTGATTAAATTTTAACTATTTTATAAATAACTCCCTCAATTTTGAAGTTATTTTACTAAAATTTTGCACATAACATTTTTTTAATATTACCTTAATTATTCCTTAAAATTATCGAAATAGGTTAACATTAACATATAGCTCCAATACAACTGATTACTCAGATATGTGTTTTTGCGCAATAACTCTAACTTCATATCTGAATAATAAATTGTATGCGTGCTATACGTTAAATTGAACCTATACTAAATTTTAACCTATTTAATTGAAGGAGTTATAACGCAAAACAACGTCTCAGATCAATCAGTTGTATGGGAGCTATATGTTTTAGTGAACCGATTTCGATGATTTTATGGAATAGTTAAGGTAATATTAAAAAACGGTTATGTGCAAAATTTTAGTAAAATATCTTCAAAATTCAGGGACTTTTTTTATAAAATAATTAAAATTTAAGGAAAGTTTCAAGTACCGCTATCTCGAAAAGTGGAGCCAATAGGGTAAAACTTAGGACGCCATTGAATTCAGAAGGCTCCAATTAAGTAAGTGCAACTATCAGAACATTTGTCGAAAAAAAGTTGCTTTGATACCACTCTCGAAATATTCTGACTAAAAGAAGTAGCATCATTAGAGTAGTAAATCAAGGTTTTTACACACTTCTAGAGATAAATTTTTTGAAGCATTTTACAGGTATATGTAATTTTATAAGGACTAGCAGTTATAGAAAGATTTAGATCGTTTCGACGTGTTTTCCAAATGTGGCTTTAATTAAAGTGTTTTTGGAATAAAAATTAGGCTCAAGATCGCAGAATATTTTATCTTTAAAAGTTGGTTTATTCTGAAAGCACAGCTCTTGCTCAGGTATGAAATTATTTGTAATTGTTTGTAGTATACAATACATACTTAAAAAGTTCTTAAACTTAAATGCTTCAAAAACTATACGTGATAAACCGAAAATTTTGAAAACTGTGAAATGTGGAATTACAGACTTTGAGTTACTTGCCATTTCGTTATTTTTTAATGCACACTTTTCTTACCTACTACATTTGAAGTGTACACATAAGTACTAATTGCACATACAATTTCATATCAGTATATGGTGTGCTTCAAAAGTTATGGCATAATTAATTTTTCACCTCTTAAAAATTACATAAAAAATTCACTTGTTTTCATTTTCTTTTTTATTTAAACACCTATAATTCAAAAGTTATGCGGCAAATTGATCCAAATTTTTTTTGAGGCTTCAAGTATACGTCAATGAATTATATCCAAAAGCAACCAGCTTGATATAGTTTCCAACAGTGAATATAAAGCTAAACAACACCAAGGTTACCTGTTTTTTAGATTTGCCCATATATGTACATACACATGTAAACTCCTGTATACTTACCGCTCAAATTGGAAGACTGGGCAACTGATTCCCATATTTCCATTTTCTTGTGCACATTTTTGTATTCGCGATGTGATAAGTTAAATAAACAATCATTTTGTTTAATTTGTTCGATGAGAATCTCGTTGATATCCATTATTTTGTTTGGCTACTATAAACTAAACAACCGAAGAAACAGCTGATTTCGTCGCGGTTACCATGTTTTAAAAAAACTAACCTAAATTTAGAAATGGGGAAATAAAAAGAATATATTTATAAAACAAAGACAAATTTTTATAAATCATCTTATTTTAAGCCAGATTAAAATAATCAAGTATTATATTTTCAAACCAACACAAAATATTCCTGTCAATTTTTTGTTTTCTTCTAAAACCTTGAAACAAAAAAAAACTGCGGCCGCCTTTGTCAAGCACTACCTCATTCGCCCAGCAGTGGCGATGGAATTAAATCTATCGCCACGAAACGCCGCCGAGCGAACTTCGCATTTCGCATTGGCTGTGTTCAATTTCATATACCGGCGGGTATACTAATTTTGACAGCGGCAATTTCGCTGTGGTGAGTTCGCCGTTCGCCGGCATTGTGTTTCCACGGTTATGATCACCAGTCACCGACTAGCATTCGACCCGAGCAGTTGTGTACGGAATTGTTCTCTCGCTGACTTCTCGCTTTGTTTTTTTCCACGTGCTTCATTTGTTACCTTTTCCAAGTAAGTTTTTTTCAGATTACCAGCTTGCGAGAATTTTGTACAGTGATTAGCTTATATGGAAAAACCCCCCTCGATTCTTTCGGGGAATCGATATAGCATATTGTCTGACGATATGTTAAATTCCTCGAAATCCAAACGCAAAAAACCTTCGAATTCAAAAGAATCCTTCCCTACGCTGCCAATACCAACGAAAAACCACAGCCAAAGTGACCCGAAATTTTTTGTTATAAAATCTACTGACAGCTCTAATTCGCTCTCTAAATACAGCGTATTCGCTAAAAAGAAAGCTTTAGATGGAATTAGTACTGAATACAGCTCAGTTAGCATCCTGCGTGAGGGAAGTCTTCTAGTGCTCACTAAATCTAACAAAGTAGCAAAAAAGTTTTTGAAATGTAAGAACTTCGGCGGCTTATGCCCTGTATCAATCGATTTGCACGGAACTCTTAATACTTGTAAAGGCACAATATTTGACCTTAATGAAGCTAGACGTCTGTATAAAATACAAAACCCATTGTGCGGTAATCTGAAACAAACTTACTCTTCGGTCCACACAATCTACTTTCCTTCAACCAAACTCGCATAACTCAAACGTTGATTGTCTTGTAAATAATGGTTACAACGCTACAGCAACATTGCAAAATAAAAACGAAACAAATAGCACATCCGATCTACAAACTTTACTATCTTCTTTTATAACTTTACTCAGCCCTCTTCCCTGCACAAACATTGAAACATATGCCAACACAAACAAAAAGCTCACGTCAGCCAGTTCTCAAGCAGCTACAACCACTTTACCCACTCAAACCGCGTCATCTGTTCCTACTCAAAGCTCTCTTCCCATCACAAGCCATAACATCTCAGTTAGCACTCAAAACGACCCCACCACCCCAAACTGTTCTCAGTACTCCTCATCTCTTTCAGAACACCATATTTTAACACAACATCACTCACTCACTCACATCTCCCAGCATCACGTAGAACACGTCAACACAGACAATTTCAGCAGAAAAAAACCAAATACCCACTCAAGCAATCTTAGTGATCATCCCGACCACTTCCCTATAGTATGCTCTATCTCATTTTCAACTCCAAATACCCCAATCCACTACAAATCTTTCAATTATAACACTGCCAAAGCAGACTGGGCAAAGTACAAGGATACGTTGCTCTCAAGTAGGCTACCGGACGCTGATGTACACAATACCAACAAGGAGGCGGCTAGGATCCAGAAAACCATACGAAACGCTGCGAACTTTTCAATTCCGCATGCTTCCACCCGTTTACCAGGAAGAAAAGTACCCTGGTGGACCCTAGAACTTAATACTCTCCGTAATATGAATCGTTTTATTTTAAATATTCCAATGTTTAGTTTTTGTTAATGCAGATAGTGCGGATTTAACGTTTAATTTACGATTGCAATCAATTTCTTTCAAAACTATAATCTAAATGATTGCAAGTTGTACTTTTTACGATCAAAACAGATTCCAATATTAGGTATATTATGCAAATGCAATCCAATTTGATTTGAGTCATTCAGTTTTAGATACATTTATATTTCTGTGTTTGTATGGAATAGTAGTTTATGTCGGGAAGATGGCTTTAGTATAATCCGGCATTCCCTTTATTATTTTACAACACAAGGATTTTTTCGATGACCCTTAACAAGAATATGGACTTGCTGGTATCGGAACTATTTCTTGCACGTTCATTTGCCAAAATTTCTTCAACGGCTCGGCGCCAGTGAGGGTATGCTGCGAAAGCCGCATTATACTAAAACCAGCATTTTGACATAAGCTACTATTCCATACGAGTGGGGCACGTGCGAAATGTTGCAGTACTGCAGTAACTCGACACCTTCCTCACCAACAGCTCTGCCCTCTATTAGCTTCTTAATGTAACTGCAAATAAAATCTGGAAATTTAAGAAAAATTACTGTCTCAACGTTTCACTTGTAGCGTTTCACTCTTGTAGTATATTGGCTATTAAGCACCAGAAAATTTCCATCACGCATTCCATATGCCACCGATTGTCGTTGATCTATTAAAATACTGTCATCACAGCTTTTTGGTACTCCAGCAACTGGTGTGTCTATGGCGGAGTTATGTGGAGCTGTTGCATGACTAAAATCAATTTGGACTCTTTGAGAGCTGGCTTGTTTGTTGCGAAAGCTATTGGCATCAAATGTATGCAAATTAGATTTCCAATCGAGCAACTGTCGATCCCCGCCCGCGGAAGCAAAATGTCTACCATGTGGAGATAGGGTTGCCAGATTTTTGAAAAAATAATGAAAAAGTATCTGCTTAGAGGAAATATCGTAGATCGCTTTGACCTTCCGATCTAATTTCCTAAAAAAATGCAACGCTATATTTAATAAATAAATAAATATAGTTTAAAAAACTAAAAAACACGCTTTTAAAGCATATCAAACTAAAAAGTAAAAAATAATTCTTAATATAAGTTGAAAATAATAATGAACAAAAAATACTAGTATTATTGTGAAAAAGCGTGGGCCGCTCTTTGCCATATTTTTCGTCTATCGAGCAACCCACACTTTTTCACAATAATACTAGTATTTTTTAGTTTTTAAATAGGGCCAATGTATATAAATTGTTACGATTTGTATATTTGGAGCTTTTCGGCCGTTGATTTTAAAGCAAAAACGTTGGTTTTTCTTTTCTGCCTCCTACGCGTTTCGACACATTATTGTGTCTTCCTCAGGGAGTCTATTTATTTTTACAAGAAAACATAATTAACAAACGTGTATACCAAAACATGTTTTTCAAACATACCTTAACATATAATAACATAAAATCACATTAATTATTTTATGGACATCACATTTTTAAATTAACACTTAACATTTAAATACATCAATACTTTATCCCAGCTGTTCGTCTATTACTCGCTATTATCGCTGTGTATGCGCAATTTATATTATCTACATCTTCTTTGTAATTCATTGCACAGTGTATTTGTTGCTGTATTCGAAGCCCTTCTAATGTCATCCTTTTCTTTGTTTTCCTCTCGATGTCTACTATTCTTGCATTATCAAAATCCGCTGTGTGCTCGCTTTTTGTCAGGTGCTGGGCTAATGCAGTTGTCATCTTTCTATTTTTCGCGTCTGTTTTGTGCTCGTTGATTCTGACTCCTAAAGCTCGCTTCGTCGTTCCTCGTATACCTTGCTGCAGCGTTCGTCAGCTTTGCCATTGCATTGAATCTCATATATGACGTTGTGTTGTTGTTCTTTGTTTATTTTGTCTTTTGTTTTGGTAAAAACTGTGTTGAGTGTGCGATGCGGTCGATGCGCGAAACTTATTGTTTCGTTATGTATAAATTTTCTTAGCGATTTGTTGTCCGTTAAACCTGGTATGTATGTTATGCCTGTAAATATTTTATTATCATTTTTATTTTTCATATTGTTGTTCGCTCCTTCTAGTTTGTTAATTGTTGTTGCTATGAATTATATACATAGGTCCTATTTAAAAACTAGCAATATTGATCGGAGAGCTAAACCGAGACAAACCACAAGAAAACATAAGATTTTAACACAAAATGAGGCAATTTTTTCAACACATCAGATACAAATATAATGAGGACACCTGCTACCTCATTAAGCAACACAACAAGAACACCAAGGGACTTGCAAAACAACAACAAAGACTCAAATTTCATCTCAACTGCAAAGACTATGAAATTACACCAACTCACCTAAAGGGTAAAACAATCAAGATCTTACAAGGATTTAGATTAGAAAAAACAAGGAAAGAGGCACAAAAAATTTAAAGGGAATTTATCATGAGAATTTTGAGTTTGGAAATTAAGGAGACGAACATACAAATAAAAATTATACTTACAACAATTGGGCACATTAAGGAAGTTCTCCAAAAGAAACTTGATGAAAAAGATTTTAACTTAATAATAGAAAATCACAAACAGTACCTGAGAGACAAAAAAGCGTACCGATAAACATTTGCACACTAAAATACAAGCGCATATAAAGTTTCGAGAAATTTGGCTTAAGGACCAATGAAGATTGGTTTATCAATGTAACCAACGTGGAGGTACCACACGAGTGCCGCTGGTTACTATCACTGGGAAGCAAGTTCGCATTACCAGTTTCAAGAAAATCGTTCTCGCCTATACACTTAATCGCAGACATTGAACAAGGCATACAAAGGATAGAAGACGACAGACAGAAAGACACGGTCAGATGCACTATTGCTGGGAAAATCAGCAATTACAAAAACAAATTAAAGTGTAAACCAAAAGAAAAATTTATACTAAGAATTTATGAAGAAACAAAAAATTTTTTAAACAAACATAAAGATTCATTGGTTATCACACGTGCGGACAAAGGTAACAAAACAGTCATGATGTACCAAGCAGATTATAAAAATAAAATGAAAGACCTCTTAAGTGACAAACAAACATATAAGACCATAAGAATTGACCCGACGCAACAATTGTTAAGAAAAAATAATACCATCATAAATGAGATATATAAACAAAAAAATATAGATGTAAAACTCAAACAGCAATTGACATGCCATGCAGCTACAGCACCAAGATTATACGGACTACCGAAAATTCACAAAGTAAACACTCCACTTAGACCTATTTCATCGTCAGTTAACGTTCCATGCTACAACCTCGCCAAATTTATAGGAAAAATATTGAAAAATATCGTCTCAGAAAGCTACAATATAAAAAACTCCTTTCAACATAAAGACAATCTCAGCAAGACTACCATTGAAGATGACGAAATATTAATATCATTTGATGTAATATCGCTGTTTACTAATATCCCTACCCAATTAGCAATTAGGACAATCATGCAAAACTGGCAAATTTTGGAAAAACACACGACGATTACAAAAAAACAATTTCAGTCCGTTCTCGAGTTCTGTTTGCGAGACAACAATTACTTTGTTTATGATGGAATACACTACCAGCAGATATATGGAATGCCGATGGGAAACCCTTTATCCCCAACTGTAGCTGATATTGTCTTAGACAAAATACTGGATGATAGTATCGCTGAACTTATATCCAAGGGCATATATATAAAATACATAAACAAATATGTAGATGATATATTTGCCATAATTAAGAAAACGGACGTGGAGGTTATACTAAAAGAATTTAACGCACAACATACAAAAATTAAATTCACAGCGGAAGAGGAAAAAAATAAGAGATTAGCCTTCCTAGATGTTGAAATCCATCGAGATAATAATCAGATTAGACTGAATTGGTATTCAAAAGCTGTAGCCTCATCTAGGATGATAAATTTTCATTCAAATCACCCATGGAGTCAAAAGAAAAATACTGCCATGAACTTAATTGAAAAAATTTATAAAGTCAGCGACCAGGAGTTCAGAAAAGAGAACAAGCAGAAAATTAAAACCATCTTATATAAAAACGGATACCCTAGCGCGCTCATAGAAAGATTCATAGCAACAACAATTAACAAACTAGAAGGAGCGAACAACAATATGAAAAATAAAAATGATAATAGAATATTTACTGGCATAACATACATACCAGGTTTAACGGACAACAAATCGCTAAGAAAATTTATACATAACGATAAAATAAGTTTTGCGCATCGACCGCATCGCACACTCAACGCAGTTTTTACCAAAACAAAAGACAAAATAAACAAAGAACAACAACACAACGTCATATATGAGATTCAATGCAATGCCAAAGCTGACGAACGCTGCAGCAAGGTATACATCGGAACGACAAAGCGAGCTTTAGGAGTCAGAATCAACGAGCACAAAACAGACGCGAAAAATAGAAAGATGACAACTGCATTAGCCCAGCACCTGACAGCTTTAAGTATCACTGTATTAGTCTAAGAAATGCACTAACTACCAGGCTTAACATAATAAAGTATTTAAGTTCACGAAAAAGCTTTGTTCATACTAACACTCTACTCAGCATTACTAAACTCACAATTCAAAGCAAACAAGTAAGAAAGTCTAAGTTCGGGCGGAGCCGAACATTAAATACCCGGCGCAAGTATTAAATATATGTTTTCCACCTTTCCGAAAGCTACCGCTACATGATAAGCCGGGGTGTATACATTTTAAGTAAATTAGCGTCCTTAAATTTCGAAATATTGAAATTTCAAGCATTTCTGAAATTTACCGTTATATGAAAAGCGGCCTCAATTTTAGTCCGATTTCAACAATTTTCAACGGTTTGCTTTTATGTGGCAAGCACAATACCCATACCGAGCTTGGTACAAATTGCTAGAACGGTTAGCGAGATACATATATGTGATCACAAGTGGGCGGTGCTACGCCCATTTTCCAAAATTTTGTCATAAACGTATTTCCTGGTAAAGAATTGTTGCAACCATCAATTTTGAATAAATTAGCTTCAATATTTACTGATTTATCGAAGATTTTGTATTTCTCGAAATTACCGTTATATGGGATGTGGGTGTAGTTATTGTCCGATTTTAGAAATTTTCGGCCATTTGGTATGCTGTACCAGGGCCAACAATTGTGCCAAGTTTGGAAGAAATTGGTGTAGCGGTTACCAAGATATACACATGTAACCATAAGTGGGCGTGGCTACGCCCATTTTCCAAAAATTTATAATTTTCATGTTTTCCGTGTGAAACTCATTGTAAGTATCAATTTTGAGTGAATTATCTTCAGTAGTTACTAAAATATCGCAGTTTTCGTATTTCTTAAAATTACCGTTATATGGGAGGTAGGCGTGGTTATTGTCCGATTTCGCCCATTTTCAATACCATCCGTCCTACGCCCAAAAGAAGTTCACGTACCAAGTTTCGTTAAGATATCTCAATTTTTACTCGAGTTATCGTGTGCACAGACGGACAGACGGACAGACGGACGGACGGACGGACGGACAGACAGTCACCGCTTAATCGATTTCTCTTTTCATTCTGATCATTTATGTATACATTTGTCTATATCTATCTCGATTCGTTTTGCCTGTTACAAACAACCGTTATGTGAACAAAGTTATAATACCCTTGTGCACAAGTGCGCTCGGGTATAAAAAGACTACGGACTACAGATATACGGGAATTGCAGCAAGGCTTCTTTTAACAAAATCAAAGCACCGTTGAAAGCCGCAGTAAGACGGAGCCTAAGAGCCTTCACGACTACTAGTATAAAAAATCTACTTGCTGAAGGAGGTTTTCATTCAATCGAAGATCAGTTGCAATACTTACGTAGTCGCATTATCTATAAACTATATTGCAACAGAAACAATATTCTACACCACGACATTAACCTCCTGAAACAAAGGAAAACTTGCATGTCACACAAATCGGCCTTGCACGAAGTTAATGAGCTTTGCAGATACTTGAATTTGGATGTATCGCCAATGAAATTCGCATCAACCAAACTTCCACCTTGGGAGAGGGTGAAATAACACAAACGGCTATAACGCAAAATTTGCTTTATTTCACTTTTAAATGGGAAATTATACCAAAATCTGAGTTTTGCTTTATTCCCAACAAAGTTCGGAAATAAAACAAATTTTTGCCTTATTTCCCATTGCTTATTTATACTATTTGAAACAAAAACAGTATACTGACAGAAGGAAAAAAAACTTAGTTTATTATTTTGTTTTGCTAAAAAATGTGATATAATTCATATGAAGAAAGTAATATTCACAAAATATTTTTACTTATGAAAAGTCTAACAAAATATAGGAAAAGAGTCGTCTTTAATAACTGCTCAATAAATTGGACATAGCGCTTTTGTATGAATTTTATCTGCATGCATTTTAATATGTTGAAAACATTGCTGGAAAACCATAAAATGTTTGCATGGAACCATGGTGCAATAAACAGGTGAAATAATAAAACAGCTTTCTCGCTTTATTTTCTGACATTCGGCTGTCTTATAGTCACATTTTTCGAATAGTACTTCACCTGGTGGAATCATTGGTGGGGTGCATGCAATAACACCATACCCAATAATTCCCATTACTTCCCATTAAAAATCAGATTGAAAGTATAAACAGAATCAGATCGCCCAGAGAAATTCGTCGGAAGAAAGTTCGCTGTCAAAGTTAAAACATACTGAAGTATATGAGATTGCCCAGAACCAAAGCGACGACGAAGTTCGTCTGACGAAATTCGGCAAGAATAGATTTATTTTTAATTTTGCCGCTGCCGCCGGTCATAAAATCAGCTCTCAGTGAAAAAGTAGCTTTGTTTCCTCATTTTTTTAGCAGATAATTGTCAGCAAGAATGAGAATGGCAAAGTTTGGCTTTCATCTTTTTGCTTTTGTATTTTTATATTTTCTGTTTGTCATTCAATTGATGCGAATTTCGTTTCTGTTCTGTTTTACTGTGCGAAATGTTGCGGCGAACATCACCCAGCCGCATCGCTCCGACCGACGAAATTCGCACAGCGATTTCGTTCTGTTTATACTTGCTTACAAATCCGATCGGCGATTTTTTTTGGATATTTGCGCGTAAAAATTTAGGAAATCGCCAATGGCGATTTTTGGCGATTTTTCCCCTTCAAGTAAAATTTTTCCAATAAAAATATACAAAACTTAGTTTTCCACGACAATTTTACAGAAGAGGCTAATGAAGCATGTTAAAAGATTGTCAAAAATGTTTAATCACCCTAATCGAACAAGTTCTGAAGCGATTACCTAATCAGTTAAATACTTTTAAAAAATCTTTGATTTTGTCAGCAGAAAAGTGTGAATCACAAGAGGGCGTGTTTCAGGGACCTGCCAATTCATTATTTTTTCACATTGAAGGAAAGAAAAGCAGCGGAAACTGAATATTTAAATCTTTTAACTTTCCCATGGTTTCTCAGAATCATTCCATCCGACTCTGAAGAATTTTGGATACAGTATATTTTGCTTAGCTGCCCATCCATCTTTGCACGAAAAACTTGTGCGCTTAACTGGAAAAAGCGCTTAAGCGAATTTTCTTTACTACTTCAATGAAGAAGGTATCCGAATCCCAATGAAACCAAATAATGCAGGAGCACTTACCACGTAGAAATTACTGCTAGCGAAATTTTTTCTATAATAAAAGATAGAAATAGCTGATTTCGCCTTATTATAGGTTTTTATCTAATTTTTAGCGCCGAGCTCTTAAAAGAGGATTGTGCGATTAATCAATTAATATGAGTTATAATAAATTTAATAACTGCGCAGTCCTATGGCTAAATGTGTTGAAACCAATATTTTTAAAAGTATGCGTATTTTTAATGAAAATTGTTAGTACATCACTATTACTTATATAAGTGATTTGTGTTATTTATTATTACCCTCTGAGGGTATTATATCCGTTTTTGGTTTTAAAAACTATATTATAACAAGATCTAATTTTTTTAATAAAAGATTTGTTAAATAGATTTCATGAATTTTATTTAAAAACAAAAATATTGGCGATTTTTTTCAGAAATTGCGCTCTCGTTCGTTTACGCTAATCTCCGAAACCGATTTCAATGAAATTTTGTGGGTGTGTTTTTGGTTCCCACTTAAAAGATAGGATAGTTTTTTCTTTCATCGAAATTTTTTCTATGCTTCTCGCAACATTCTTAAAAATCCCGTATCGCTATATTCGTTTACGCTAACTACAAACTTCCCGTATCCGAAGCGAGAGTTTTCGAATGTTATTCGCGGCTACGCTTCATGTGTGTGTTTATGTTGGGGAGAAATAGGTAGGATAGCAACAAAATATTGTAGTATGTATTTATACATATAAACAGGCGCACATCAACAGTAACAAACAATTTACCGTTTGGACACCATCCAATATTATCCATTCCCCTGGCTGATGTTTGAACCGTAACCATAGGTAGTTTCTTTTCAAACGTAGTGAACAATAATAACAATATTTTGTAAATTTCGATATCAAATGAAACGTAAGGAACAATATGGGTCTTCACCAGGTGGTCCAGATTGTTTAAAAAAAGAGCGCAATTTCTGAAAAAAAAATCGCAAAAATCGCAAATATTTTTTTTTAAATAAAATTTTATTTTAAAAATGAGATCTTGTTATAATATAATTTTTAAAACCAAAAACGAATATAATACCCTCAGAGGGTAATAATAAATAACACAAATCACTTATATAATAGTGATGTACAAACAATTTTCATTAAAAATACGCATACTTTTAAAAATATTGGTTTCAACACATTTTGCCATAGGACTGCGCAATTATTAAATTTATTATAACTCATATTAGTTGATTAATCGCACAATCCTCTTTTAAGAGCTCGGCGCTAAACATTACATAAAACCCTTTAATAAGGCAGGATCAGCTATTTCCACAATTTCTTCAAAATAACCTATAGTGTCTGAATGATTTACATTTCTGTTGTTGTCATATATTGAGCTATTCAATCTTGCTAACATACTGTTTGATATTGGAAACGTTTTGCAGCAGAAGCTATTAAGGCTGATTCACATACAACTTTCTTCGCTTTGCTTGATAGTTCTTTGCTTTGACATATAAGATTGATGTAGGCATATGCATGAGTATGCTTACATAAAGACGTTTGAAGCAAAGCAAAGCAAAACGAAGCGAAATCTTGGGCAACTCTCAACTTTTGCCCGCTTTGGCAATCAGCTGTCTACATGTATCTTTTCTCGTACGCTTGCGTTTGCATTTAATGACAAAAATAGGGTAAATAGGAATTTTTATTGCTATTATTAATGCATATTATTATATTGTTATCTATTTTACAGAGAAACTATATGGAGGAAAAGGAGAACGCAAAAGCTGTCAAAGCGTTTATTGTAGCATACCATCTGCGTTTCACGCTTTGTTGTCAAAGTTTGAACTGTCAAGCAAAGCGAGGAAAGTTGTATGTGAATGGCCCTTTAGCCTTCATATAACACTTTATTCGAACTCATGGCGCAATAAACAGGTGAAGTAATAAAACAGCATTCTCTGTTCATTTTCTGACATTCGGCTGCCTTATATTTCACAATGTTGCCTTTATTCGTTGAACGTTTTATGTGGTGCTGCTTTGGAAGTATTTACATATATTTTGGGGGTAATTTGGCCATTTATTATTTGCAACATTGTTTTTTCTAAAATTTTCCGTTTGAATTTTTGTGGAAAATTAGTAATTTTCTAAAACTTTCCGTTTGAATTTTTGTGGAAAATTAGTAATTTTCTAAAACTTTCCGTTTGAATTTTTGTGGAAAAATACTATATAATTTATTTGTGATTATAATAATATAATAATAATAGATTGGCGCTTACACATCCCTGTGGGGAAAATCTCTAGTTCTGAACTGGTGCGCTTCTAGTACATTTCGACCCAGTACTGGCTCGTGATAAATCTCTTTTGCATGCAAGCAACTGGCGAATTTAACATGGCGATGTCCTAGGAAGTGTCGATTGCCCCCGCTGCATCCCTTTTTCGATAGTTCTGAACTAGTCCTAAATTCTATAGTTCCGAACCAGTTCTAAAATCGACAGACGAAAGAAAAAAGTATCATGATTTTTCAATCCTTTTGGTTCTGACGTGTGTGCGATTTTAAGTTATTTTGGAAGAAATGTGTTTTCAATTTGAAATTAAATTTGTTTGAATGATTGTAAGAAATGTACGTTTACATACCCTTTAGCTGTAACTGAGTTTTCAGAGGTGCCCGCTGTTATTTCTTAGATTCCAGACTGTCCCAAGATGTTGAAGTGATAACACAAATTTTAGTTTTGTATTACCAAGCTATGAAAAAGCATCTGCGAAGCACAGAATTGAAGCGTATTTGAACGAAAAAGCCGCCGAACACATATCTATGTAAAGTAAACAAGCCCCCCGCTGCATCCCTTATTCGATAGTTCAGAACTAGTTTTAAATTCGACAAATAAGATCTAGTTCGTTCTGCATCCCTTTTTCTATAGTTCCGAACCATTTCTAAATTCGTCACTTTAGATATAGATTTCTAGTGAAAAAAACTGAAAAAATTAGTTTTTTAAAAGTACCACTTTTCGCCGATTTTTGACTGGTGGGGATCTAGTTCCTATCAGACTAGTTCCTCTTTGGAAAGAAAAAAATTTGATTCACTAGTTCGCGGTTTCCCTACAGGGATATGTTAGTGTTTGGCCGAGCTTCTCCTCCGACTTGTGGTGTGCGCCTTGATGTTTTCACATAAATCGGAGGGACCTACAGTTTTACGCCGACTCCGAACGGCGATTATATTTTTATGGGAAGCTGTTTTTCATGGCAGAAATACACTCGGAGGTTTGCTATTGCCTGCCGAGGGACGACCGCAGTTAAGAAAAAACCTTTTTTCTATATTTTTTGCGATGTTGCTTTGACCAGGGCTTAAACTAAGGTGCTGATGAGTGAAAGCGCGCACTGCTTACCACTACACCACAGCGGCCGACAATTATTTGTGATTATAAAATTAATTATGCCTAGCCAAGCAGTAATGTAATTTGCAGAAAAACGTGGACTTACGAAGGCGTCTGTTTGTTCCATTCACCAGCGGAACAGGTTAGGCTGAATAAATTGGATATTTCAAATACTTACAGGTCTATTCTGCGCTGGTAATAAAAAGTTTGTAACCGGTAAATAAAGTTCCTGCCAATTTTTAAACCCTTTTCGCATTCTGTGTACTCTTGTAACCGGTAAATTTTGTGACCATCTCATAAGCCGTGAAATATGAAATGCCAGGATTTGCACAATTCTTCATAGCTAAATTGCTGAATATCTTAATTGCATTACCAACGTACCTAGAATCGCGGTGACAAGAACTGGTAGCATTTTTTGGTAATGCAATTTTCCGGTTACAAAATCCTCGGTAACGTGCATAATTTCTTGCACCACCAACTTGGCTCTTTTATTTTTCAAATATAGATGTTTCGAAAGTAACTTTTAATATTATGTGGTATATGTATTAAATATAAAACTTCAAATTATTACCCCTTTTGTAGTCAAAAAAGGTAACTCTTTTTAATATTTCTGGCCTTTACCCATTAAAATAAATCTAAGGGGCGAAATAAGGTAGTGTCAAATCCTCCTTCTCGCTCTTATTACTTCACCTGGTATTATTCCACCATGAATTGAGGCTTTCAAACGTCATCCTATTTTGCATCTTAGTTTTTGTTGGAAGTGAGTGCGGCAAGTAGAATAATATGAAATTACTTATATTTCCAAACATTTTATTGCCTGTTGCGGTTTTCACTCCGTAAGCAATTATCCAACATTCTTCAGAGTGGGATGGATTGGTTCTGGGAAAAGTTATTCCATGGGAAAGTTAAAAGATTTAAATATTCAGTTTCCGCTGTTTTTCTTTCTTTCAAAGTCAAATAGTGAATTGGCAGGTCACTGAAACTCGCCCTCTTGTGATTCACACACTTTTCTGGTGACAAAATCAAAGCTTTTTTAGAAGTATTTAATTGACTAGGTAATCGTTTGAAAGTTTATGCCGCCAAAACAAAAACAAAATACATGTAAATTTTTGTTTTTGTGTTCTTGCTATCACCGTATATTAATTCGCCTTGGTTCTTCGATTAAATGATTAAACATTTTTGACAGTCTTAAATATAATATGCTTCTTAAGTCAAGTTTATCACGCAGTTCATTAGCTTCTTCTGTAAAATTATCGTGGAAAACTAAGTTTTGTATATTTTTATAATTGGAAAAAATTTATTTGAAGGAAAAAAATCGCCAATGGCGATTTCCTAAATTTTTACGCGCAAATATAAAAAAAAAAATCGCCAAATTATCGCGAAATCGCCAAGTCTGGACACTCTAGTCTTCACACCGAGCTCGATATTCCGTAACTCGGTGTCCGGCAATTTTTTCCCATGAATTTTGTTTTTGTAACACTATTTTACACAAAAAAAATACATTAGTACCAAGCTTCGGTGTGAAGACCCATAATATCTACGATGCATGTAACCTGCCTATGTATCGGTGTGTAGCAGGACAACGTCTGCCCGGGCTTATAAGTCTTGAAATAAATTCACGTGGTTTTTGCATTTTTGGATTTACAACCATTTAAATTTAGTGCGAAATCTCTTGACAAAAAAA
The DNA here is from genome assembly GCF_013731165.1 of Rhagoletis pomonella. Classification (NCBI taxonomy): domain Eukaryota; kingdom Metazoa; phylum Arthropoda; class Insecta; order Diptera; family Tephritidae; genus Rhagoletis; species Rhagoletis pomonella. The sequence continues at coordinate 8,367,098 of NW_023458559.1, forward strand.
TTCGCCTTTACAAAAAAATTTACCTTGTGGCACTCTCTTTTACTTCTGTTAGGTCTCAACTAGTGGAAGACTGTAGAAGAGAACTGGCCTATATCTCTGGTCAATACGAAATTACCCTAATATGGGTCCTGGGACATAGGGACATTTATGGAAACGAGGCAGCGTTGGACGTGGGCGCCTCGCTCAGGGAGATAACAGCATCAATTACTGAAATCACTCGAAGGCCAAGCAGGTGGAATCTTGCAGGATCGTACAGCAGTTCTAAAACCAAAGCTGTCTTAGGAATGAGCAATGAAGATACTTACAAACTTACTGCAGTATGCACAGGGCACTGACCCGTTGGGGTACATGTCGAAAGGTGGATTACCCTTCAAAAGGTAGTTGCGATGACCCTAGCTCAAAAGAGACAGGCGAACACTTCCTGTGCGAGTGTCCAACCCTCGCAAAGATGAGGCTAAAGACCCTCTGCATTCCTGCAGAATGCACCTGTCTTTCTCTTTATGACGTACTGAAATTCATTAAAGCCGCCAAATGGCTGCAGGTTGCACGAGTTGTGGAACCAAAATGGCAAACTTTCTCAAACTATTAAACTGTCAATGTTTCTATTTACACAAGATTGTTACTGACAGTTTGATTATAGCCGAGCGCACTTGTGCACAAGGGTATATTAATTTTGTTCACATAGCGGTTGTTTGTAACAGCCAAAACGAATCGAGATAGATATAGAAAAATGTATACATAAATGCTCAGAATGAATAGAGAAATCGATTAAACCATGTCTGTCTGTCCGTCCGTCTGTCCGTCTGTCCGTCTGTACGTCCGTCCGTGTACACGATAACTCGAGCAAAAATTGAGATATCTCAACGAAATTTGGTATGTAGGTTTCCGTTAATCCAAGGTAGGTTGGTATTGAAAATGGGCGAAATCGGACTGTAACCACGCCCACTTCCCATATAACGGTAATTTCCAGAAATGCGAAAACTGCGATATTTTAGTAACTACTGAAGATAGTTCACTCAAAATGGATATTTACAATAACTTTCAGACGAAAAATAAGAATATTAAAAATTTTTGGAAAATGGGCCCACTTATGGTTACCGCTGCACCAATTTCTTTCAAACTTGGCATAGTTGTTGGCCATGATACAGCATACTAAATGGCCAAAAATTTAAAAAATCGGACAATAACCACGCCCACATCCCATATAACGGTAACTTTCGGAAATACGAAAGCTGCGATATTTTAGTAACTACTGAAGATTATTCACTTAAAATTGATATTTACAACAATTTTTAGACGAAAAATAAGAACATTATAAATTTTTGGAAAATGGGCGTTGCCACGCCCACTTATGGTTATATATGCATATCTTGGTAACCGCTGTACCAATTTCTTCCAAACTTGGCACAGTTATTGGCCATGATACAGCATACCAAATGGCCGGAAATTTTTAAAATCGTACAATAACCCCGCCCACATCCCGTGTAACGGTAATCAGTAAATATTAAAGCTAATTTATTAAAAATTTACGCTTGCAACAATTCTTTACCAAGAAATACGAATATGGTAAAATTTTGGAAAATGGGCGTGGCACCGCCCACTTATGATCACATATATGTATATCGGTAACCGTTCTACCAATTTGTACCAAACTCGGTATTTTTAATGTGCTTCCCACATAAAAGCAAAACGTTGAAAATTATTGAAATCGGACTAAAATTACGGCCGCTTTTCATATAACGATAAAATTCAGAAATGCTTGAAACTGCAATATTTCGAAATTTAAGGACACCCCGGCTAACCATCTAGCGGTAGCTTTCGGAAAGGTGAAGAAACATATATTTAATACTTGCGCCGGGTATTTATTGTTCGGCTCCACCCGAACTTAGACTTTCTTACTTGTTATAAACTAAGTTTGTACATAAACTAGCAGAGCACCCGACGTCGTACGGGGTAAACAAATAAAAATATAAAACAGTAATACAAATATTCAGTTCAGCATAATTTAAAGGAGACAAACTATTTTCTTTGTTTACATGAAGGCAACCTTATGAGCCATACTTTTAGCTTTATCCTGCTTTAACTAATATATATTGGTCATCACTTGTACTACAAATCTTGTTCCATTACACTATGCGACAGTCAAAATCGGGATGGGATAAAACCAACGGGAAATGTTATATCGGTCAAAACCAAGTTATACGTGTCCCGGCGTTTCGCTGGTTCACGTCTAGGAATCGAGATATATATATAACTATCATATAGGGGAAATTGTCACCTTTGGTGGTCTTTTTTTGACA
>NW_023458559.1:8369497-8371956 GCF_013731165.1 Rhagoletis pomonella
CGCCATTTTGGATCCGCCATTTTGAATTTCGAAAAACTGACTTCAGATCCCTAATTAGCAACCCCAGAAACCCCCTGGTAATAAGTTACAACCCATGAAAATGCCTAAATCGTTCAGTATCAACTTTTTAATTTTACTAGTCTCTTTTCGGGAGCATATTTTCGGGCACTAGGCCCATTCTAACTGCTCAAGACAGGTACGTAATTAAAGGAATGTTCCCCAATAATACCAGCGTAATAATATGTAAAAAAAAAAATTTTAGCTGCATTTTAACATGTCATGAAAGTAAAAAAATTTAGAACGTTAGCGTTTTTATAAAAAACCGTCCAGCGCGACCTCTAAGAAAACTTTTTTTTTTCAAAATAAAAAAACACGTTTCTCTTTTTTATCACAAACAACAATAATTTGAGGTAGCGTTTACGAATTTCCAAAAAAAAAAAATTTTTAAACACTCTACTATATTTATACATATATAAATATATATATATATATATATATACATTTAATATATACACATATAACAAAAGTGCGGTACGGTGATTGAATTTTTTTGCTCAAGCGAGTACAGTGGTACGAACACATATTTCGAAGCGACAAACTTTTTTTTTACTTCTCGTGTTGCGAACACTATATTGCGCTCGTTTCATTTCTCATAACCGATCAACTACCTCCCTTTTCTCTTGATTTAACAAATGCTAGGTGCCCCCAAATAGATAAATCAAAAAGCCCAAAGATGAGTGACGATGAAAAACCCCAAGGTACTTCCTCGGAGTCCCAACGCTCAACGCGTACAAGTGGAAAGTCAACCACGAAGAAATCCAAGCAATCGTTCGCTTCTATTAAATTTATATCAGAGACAGATAATTTCATGGACTACTGTACTCGTTTCAAGTCCACCCCAATCCAAGACAACACCGAGTCAAGTCTAAAAATAAAAGACAATAACAGCGATAACTTTTGGAATCGGGTCCAAAACTGTTATGATACGGTTTTAGAAACTGAGGATCAGGATCTCCCCGAAAATTTCTAGTCAGCCGCGTACAATAAATATAGGTCTTGTCTGTATGAAGACACCAAAGCCCAGATAGGTGACCAACTTCTGTTACTCAAACAAACGAATGATCCCATTCCCCAGGCCGGTACATCACAACCCAAAGATGAAAGGTCTTCGGCTTAAAAGTCCCTCCTTGCGACACTGAGGTATTTTACGGAGGTTATGAACAATGGCCGTCCTTCCGTGACATGTTCACCGCGGTCTACATTAACCACCCAAAACTTACAAAGGCTCAGAAATTGTACCACCTCCGGTACAAAACGCAAGGCAAAGCCGGCCAAATAGTCAAACAATTCCCGTTAAGTGATGACAACTTCGAATTGGCATGGGAAGCCCTAAGAGGGCGATCATCTACCAAGTCAAATAAAAACCCTAATGAATTTGAAACCAATTCAAGTTGAAAATAGCGAGGATATACAGATATTACAATCTTCTGTAAATAACTGCCTGCAAATCCTCGCTACCCAGCAAGTTTCGACAGAGAGTTGGGACTCCATCCTCATCTATATGGTCACTTCCAAACTTCCGGAGAACACAGTAACTCTGTGGGAACAATCTCTCATCTCCAGAAAAGACCTCCCCAACTGGTCTCAGATGAACCAGTTTCTGACTTTCGCTATGAGGGGGTAGAAAGAGTAGATCAATGGCGCCCAGCCAAGGTGAAATCGATCCCCCCGCATGCAAGCTTCCCCAAACAAAACCCGTACGCATTTAAGAGCAATAATTCCCATGACACTCACAATAAATCCCATTCAAAGATTCAATCTCATATGACAGAGCAGCGTACAATGTATAAATGTGCATTATGCAAAACTTCGCAGCATCCCATTTACAGCTGCTCTCGCTTCAAAAAACTTTCAATTCAGGATCGGAAAAAATTTGTGAGGGATAATCGCATGTGCTTAAACTGCTTATCGCAATCGCATTTAATTAAAGATTGCAGAAGCCCTCACAATTGTGCTCATTGCCAAGAACGGCACAACTCATCACTCCATGATGACGCACTCTCAAAAAATTCATCAACACCCCGAGTGCAGAGGGCCTCATCTCAAGTGGCAACTACCAAACTCCTCAGACCCTGGAAGAACAAGACGAGCAACTCTCGTGTTCAAATAAGTCCCAGGTACAATCTTTCTGCTCAGAAAATGCAAGTAAAGAAATACTCCGCACGACAATCGTCTCCGTTGAACACAGTGGTGAACTCTTCAAACTAAGAGCCCTCATTGATCAGGGCTCAGAGCGGAGCTTCATCTCCTCCAAAGCGCAACTCAAATTGAGACTACCATCAAATTCGAAATCTTAGGAATGGGTGGAAGGGTAGTCCAAACCTCGAAAAAATTATGCTCTCTGGTTCTAGTCTCAAACGATTTGGCCACACGGATTAAAGCACAAGCAATCGTCCTCC
>NW_023458559.1:8372056-8378342 GCF_013731165.1 Rhagoletis pomonella
CTCAAACGATTTGGCCACACGGATTAAAGCACAAGCAATCGTCCTCCCACAGCTAACAAAATTGCTACCCAAGTTCCAACGCACTCAGGAACAACGGGAAAAATGGTCTCATCTCACCTTAGCAGACGCCAATTGCCACTCCCCATCCCAAATAGACTTAGTCATTGGCAGCGACCTGATCCCAAAAATTGTGCTAGAAGGGGTTGAAAAACTCTCCAAAAACCTATTAGCACAAAACACCATATTTGGGTGGATCCTTAGTGGTCAAGTCCGCAATCAAATAAGCCCGTTTTCGACCCAAGTAGACGAAGTCTCAAATGAGAATCTCGATTCCCAACTTCGAAAATTTTGGGAACTTGAAGAAATCCCCACTCCCAAAAATCTCAACTCTGAAGACCGAGTATGTGAAGAATTTTATAAATCCACCACATCACGCACATTTGACGGTCGTTAGAAAGTCCGACTCCCGTTTAAACACAGTTTCCCAGACCAAATCGCCTTAGGTCGATCTCGCACCCAAGCTCTCCAGCAATTCCTCAGCATGGAGAAAAATCTTCTCAAAAAGGGCGAGGTCATATGGAAGAAACAACTTCCTATGAGAAATCGTCGGGAAACAAATACTCGTCATTCTATTTACCTCACCACGCGGTTGTAAAACCTGAAAACAGAACGACAAAGGTGCGTGTTGTCTTTAATGCATCGAAAAAATCAACTTCCGGTAACTCGTTAAACGATGTCCTCTACACCGGGCCAACCCTCCAACCCGATTTGATGCTATTAGTCCTCAAATGGCGCACGTACCAATTTGTCTTTAATGGCGATGTAGAAAAAATGTACCGCCAAATACTATTACATGATGAGGACCAAGATTACCAGAGAATCATATTTCGCTCCCCCCTCCCCCCCAAAAGGTCCAATTCGAGATTTCAAACTAAAATCCGTTACGTTCGGTCTCAGCTGCGCCCCTTATCTCGCAGTACGCACCCTTCACGAACTCTCTAAAGATATAAAAAGCACACTCCCGATGGCGTCCCCAATACTAATGAGCGAAACATATGTAGACGACATACTTTCAGGTGGGCACTCTATTCTCTCAGCCTCTGAAACCCTTTCTCAAGTCAGACAAGCTCTTCTGTCGGCAGGCTTCCCACTCAAGAAAATCACGGCCAACCATCCTGACATTCTCAAAACCGTTCCCATCGCCGACGTGCTCGATTCACAGTTTCTCGAATTCGAAAAGGCAAGCACGACAAAAACGCTCGGGATTTAATGGAATGCCATTAAAGATGCGTTCTCATATACCGTTGAATTCATCCCAGTAACCACAGCGAGCACGAAGCGACAAATCCTCTCCCCTGTCGCCAAACTTTTCGACCCCGCAGGATGGCTAGCGCCGATAATGATTGAAGCCAAAATTCTCTTGCAGGAGCTGTGGCTTGATGGAACTGACTGGGATGAACAGGTAAAACCCTTCCGTCTCATCAAATGGACGCAGTTCGCAAACAACTTAAAAGCCATAACAACAATCCAAATTCCTCGTTGGGTCAACTACTCCCTAGGCCAACCTGTTGAGCTGCATGGTTTTTGCGACGCGTCGGAGAAGGCATATTGCGCCATACGAGAAGAAAACATAACTTGTCACCACCTAGTCTCTAAAGGCAAAGTGGTGCCCCTAAAAACCAACAGCTTACCACGTCTCGAACTAAGTGGAGCCCTTCTCCTAGTCAAACTAGTGTCTGTCGTCCAATCCCAGCTCAACCTCCACCCGCAAGCTTTGATTTTGTGGTCTGACTCCGAATTGTATCGAATCGAACCGCGCAAATAATCGACCTGGTCGGAAATGCCACTTGGCGGCATGTACGAACTCACGATAATCCCGCCGACATGGGCACGAGAGGATGTGAACCTTTCGACTTGGCAGCCTCCTCACTGTGGTGGAGGGGTCCGCAATGGCTCACCAGCCCCGCGGAATCTTGGCCGAAAGCTTCACGACGCACAACCATCAGTCCACTCGAAGTACGCCGAATTGAAGCGTTACATACCACCGAAAAAGAACCCGACATTCTGGATCGTTTCTCCTCCTTCCCACGCGCACTCCGGGTAATGGCTCACGTTTTTCGATTCATACGGACTCTGAAAACCCGAACAAGCCACATAATAGCTCACCCTTTACCTCTGGCGCACGATGACTTCCGAAACAGTAAAGTCCAGCTCATCGCCATAACTCAATCCCGATATTTCTCCAATGAAAAGCGGAATTTATTAGCTTCGAAACCGATCGATAAAAGGAGCCCGCTTCTCACCTTTAACCCATTTCTGGACAAAGATGGACTTCTACGTGTGAACGGTCGACTGGCGCATTCAACGCTAAGCTACAATGAACGCCATCCCATCAATATTCCCGAGAAATCCCGATATGCTGCACTCTTTTTACGCTTCCTGCATGAACTCCTCTTGCAGGCCGAAACCCGTCTCATGCAGCAGGCGATCAGACAGGAGCTTTATATCCCTCGGCTCATGCCGCTCATAAAAAAGTGCATTTTTCAATGCAAACCCTGCACTGTTCAGAAGCAGCAAATGCGCTCACAAATAATGGCAGCCTTGCCACCCTCACGATGCACCTTCGCTCCGCCCTTCACCGCAACGGGTGTTGATTTTGCTGGCCCCTTTCAGGTGAAGGCTTCCATGCTAAGATCGCCCACCCTCGTGAAAGGCTACGTGGCCGTTTTTGTATGCTTCACGACAAAAGCGGTTCACCTTGAGTTGTGCTCGAATTTAACTTCAGAGGCCTTTCTGGCCGCATTTGCTCGCTTTGTTGGACGGCGAGGCTATCCCGCCACTATCATGAGTGACAAGGGCAAAACCTTTGTCGGTGCCAAAAGAGCCACTGAGAAGGAGTTCATCACCTTCTCGGAAGAAGTATGCAGGGAAGTTGTTAAAAAATATGCCGCTCCAGGTATCAACTGGAAATTTATTCCCCCCAGCGCCCCTCATATGGGAGGTTTATGGTAATACGCAGTCAAAAGTTTTAAATTGCATCTCAAGAAGACTGCCGGATCTCATAAATTCACTTTGGAAGAGTTTACTACCCTATTAATCAGAATAGAAGCCATGTTAAACTCACGACCCATCTCTCCCCTGTCTCAGGACCCCTCTGATTTTACCGCACTCACCCCCAGACATTTCCTTAAGGGATCCCCCCCTGTTGTCTCTTCCTGAATCGAACCATGAAAACTTATCTCTACTCAATCGGTGGGAAAAGGTCAAAGTTCTACACCATCAGTTTAGCCGACGATGGAAAGAGGACTATCTTAAAGACCTTCACAAATGGTACCGATGGAAAGACACCCGTATTGAGCCGAAAGTCGGTGAGTGCGTCCTCATCAACGACGATACGCTCCCGCCCACTGAGTGGCGCCTCAGACGCATCGAAAGGACTCGGCCCGGCCCCGGCGGCCACATACGTGTTGTCGAGGTACGCACTCAAACCGGCATTCCCACACGGCCGATAGTTAAATTATGTTTTTGCCACCGGCCGAAATTCGACTTAGTCCCAGTGCGACCGAGTAACCCTACACCACCATCGTGAGTCGTTACCACTCATACCACAAACCGCTTGATCGTAAATGTGCCTCTCCTCCAATCACCATACGCGCTTTTCCCCCAAAATAACAATTATATACTTCTCGATCTCATGACCCACGATACTCGATATACGACCCACTAAAATTATATATCTACACAAATATTTACAGGCGTAAATGGACACAGCACCCACACCAGCACCAGTGGCCGCTAGCCACCGCGGGGAGCGCCCAAGCCCCGACTACCAAAAGTGCCGAGTTTGCGCGCGTTACCACGCGCTACGAACGTGCCCGCAGGTCACGTGCAGGCTCTGTGCGCTGCCGCACCACACGATGCTTCATCGGGCGCCGCCGCCACCGCCACCGCAGCCACGTCGCCGTACCACCGCACCTCCACCTCAAACACCTCCGACACCTGTACCCCACTCCACCGCTCGCGATCGTCGCAACCCACCTACCCAGGCCGCTACCCATCGCTACAACCCGACTGCTGCCAACATTTCGCAAGCACGCACAGTCAGACATTCTGCAACAGGGCTCCATACAGCTCCATATAGAGGAAGAATGGCAAATTGGCTTATGGATGGGCCATTAGAGCGCTGGAGCAGTTGAAAGTAGCACTAGCCATCTAGCGCACCTAGGAGGGGCAGGATGTTCAAGTGAGTGACTAGCGCACGAACACCGCATTAACCATTTGTATTTATTGAATCTAGACTTGAAATATTTCTGTGAATTGTAACTTTTGAAATCATTATAATTAACTGGCCCCGTGAACACCCCCATCAGCCGACCGGGTAGTTGGCAACGCGTGCGCTACTCGCTCACTTGAACCATCACCAGCTGTCAAAACAATATAAACATACATATATATCTATCTCGTGGACGGATCAGAAAATTGTTTTTCTTAAGAATTTTGTAGTTTCATGGTTATACTTACCCTCGGCATATTCGGTCCTCCCGCAAATTTGTAGTTCGAAGCAAAATTGATTAACGTGAATTAAATACAAATCCAATAAACCTGCTTTGTTAAATCGAAATTAGTTTGGTTTTTTATTTCGTTGAACCAACCCCAACTTTATACAACTCGCGTTGATACGGTCGCGCGAGTAATAGTGCCCTATCAGTGCCACCGCGTTCCAGCCGCTGTCGTTTGCGTGTCTCTGTGCTCCATCCGTAGCGTCCTTGGTGCAAAACGTCCGCCAGTGTCGTACAGCCGCCAACTACACGCCAACGTCGTTCAGTTATCTCCAGACTGCCTTCGGCGCCGCCCAGCAAAATCAACCCATCGCTCCCGGGTGATCACACCACCTAGCAAGCAGCCCCCACAGAGTCGCCGCTCCGCCGCCCACAACTAACGCAGGCCCCACGCCCTGCGAACATCTATTAAGCCTAACAACAAGTTTAAAAATCTTACGTCTAATTTACAATAATATAGCTCAAACCCTGGGGTTAAGCCCTGTTGGTTTAACGTCGCCCAACGAAAGGCTGGTAAATCTCTTCTTCGCAGGCGTGTTATATTTGTTGTGTTGCACAGGCCACTTGCCACTGGATTTGGGTGGTTACGCAGTTTTATTTTATATTTTTCTCTGCTGCTGACGATTACAGATTTAACCATCGGTATACCAAGGTCCCTATGTATATCTTCATTGCGGACATACCACGGTGCTCCCGTTAAGGCCCTTAGTGTTTTAGATTGGAATCTTTGGAACCCCACAGTTGAATACCATACATCCATATAGACTTAATGACTGTATTATATACAAGTACTTTATAATCTAGTTTCAGTTTTGATTTAGTGTTTATAAGCCAGTTGACGCTAGCTGACTTTAGCTTTATTTGTGTAATCTTGGTTGATATGTGTTTGCGCCAAGTTAGTCTCCTATCCAAGTGTATTCCTAGATATGTCACGTCATTGGCTTGTGGAATATGGACATTATTTAGTTTGATTGGGGGGCATACTTGCGGTCTGGATGAAAATGTTCTATGTTTACACTTCTGTTCGTTGACTTTTATGCGCCAGTTTGCCCGCCATTCTTCTATGCGTAGTAAATGTTCCTCTAGTACTCTTGAAGCTCTGTTGGGACATTTATTACGACTTACTAAGGCGGTATCATCAGCGAAGGTGGATGTGAGTATATCCTTGCTAGTTGAAATATCTGAAGTGTAGATGATATACAGCATAGGCCCGAGTACACTACCTTGAGGAACGCCATCCGATATCGACATGTCTTTTGAAGTGAAATTAGATACATTTACAGCAAATTTTCCGTTAGTTATATATGATTGAAATATTTTGTGGAATTCCGGCGGCACCAATTTTTTAATTTTATAAATAATTCCGTCATGCCACACTTTGTCGAATGTTTGTGCCACATTGAGAAATATTGCAGAGCAGTACTCTCTGAGCTCAAATGCCCTTCTGATTTCATTTGTAATTCGATTAACTTGTTCAATTGTACCATGTTTTTCTCGGAAGCCAAATTGGTGTGTTGGTATTAAATTGCGTTCATGGAGAAAGGGAGATATCTTTGATAGGAGTACTTTTTCAAATACTTTAGAAAGACAGGGCAGAGGGCTTATTGGTCTGTTCGAAGACGGCTGTGTTGCGTCTTTTCAACGTTTGGCTATCATGATTATCTTCGACCTTTTCCATGATTTCGGAAAGTAACCGAATTTGAGGATAGCGTTGAAAAGGTCAGAAA
>NW_023458559.1:8378442-8380302 GCF_013731165.1 Rhagoletis pomonella
TTTCGGAAAGTAACCGAATTTGAGGATAGCGTTGAAAAGGTCAGAAAGAATTGCTAGTGCAACATTCGGTAGCTCTGTTAGCATTTTCGGAGTTATAAAATCAGCACCCGGCGATTTCTTCGGATTCAGCTGCTTTACTATAGCTTTTACTTCTAAAGAGTTCGTCTTGCTAGGTGTGTATAGCTCATTTGTATTTTTGGTTAGCCGTGGCAGCCTGCAGTTGTTCGTTGGACAGTTTGGCTGAAACACATTCGGCTCTTTCCTGCTCACTACGAGCCCAGGTACCACTTTGGTTCCTAATTGGCATTCCCGTAGCCACTGGTGGTTTGAAGTACTTTAGCGATTTCCATAGAGTGTATCTTTCAGTAGAATTCGGGGAAAGCTTCTTAATGTATATTTGCAAGTTGCGATCCTCTGCAAGTTTGAGTGCTTGTTTCAGTTTTCTGCTGGCAGCTTTATACAGTAGCTGTGAGGTTGGTGAGCGATGGCTCTGCCACAAGTTTTTCTATTTCGGTAGTTAAGTGCAGCGTTTAATTAAAGGTGACTACTGATGTACTTTTTATATTTAAGCCAGTTGGTGTTATTTGAAGTTAGACGAGGCTCAATCTCGATGTTTTGGGTCTGTTCATATAGTTTGATTAATATAGGGGAGTGATCAGTCACTCATCTTTGGGCTTTTTGATTTATCTATTTGGGGGGCACCGAGCATTTGTTAAATCAAGAGAAAAGGGAGTTAGTTGATCGGTTAAGAGAAATGAAACGACCGCAATATAGTGTTCGCAACAGGAGAAGTAAAAAAAAGTTTGTCGCTTCGAAATATGTGTTCGTACCACTGTACCCGCTTGAGCAAAAAAGATTCAATCACCGTACCGCACTTTTGTTATATGTGTATATATATAATGTATATATGTATATATAAGTATATATTAATATTTTATGAGGGATTAGAGAAGAATTGATAATTGTGGAGTTTATTAACTTTTAACTATTTAATTATCAAGTGAACGTTTGAGTGTGTGCATATATGTATGCGCGCTCATATATTAAAATGTCTAAGTGGAAAATACGTAGAGAGCAAGTAAATACTCGCAGTTATTTTCAATTTGTTAGAAAATATAGGAATATGCACCGTTTGCTGAATGCGCGGGAAAATATGAATATTTATATATGTATATATATATAGTAGAGTGGTTAAAAAATTTTTTTTTTTGGAAATTCGTAAACGCTACCTCAAATTATTGTTATTTGTGATAAAAAAAGAGAAGCGTGTTTTTTTTATTTTGAAAAAAAAAGTTTTTTTAGAGGTCGCGCTGGACGGTTTTGTATAAAAACGCTGACGTTCTAAATTTTTTTATTTTCTTGACATGTTAAAATGCACCTAAAATTTTTTTTTTTACATTGAATTACTCTGGTATTATTGGGGAACATTCCCTTAATTACGTACCTGTCTTGGGCAGTTAGAAAAGGGGAAAAGAGACTAGTAAAATTAAAACGTTGATACTGTACGATTTACGCATTGTCATGGGTTGTAACTTATTACCAGAGGGTTTCTGGGGTTGCTAATTAGGGATCTGAAGTCAGTTTTTCGAAATTCAAAATGGCGGATCCAAAATGGCGGTAAATTTTTTTTTTAAATGATTAGATTTGTCCGAAACCCGGCACTCGAGAGTTTTTGGGGTCGCCGATTACGAATCTGAAGTCAATTTTTTATATTCTAAATACTAAAATTAAAACGTTGATACTGAACGTTTTAAACATTGTCAAGAGTTAAAACACGTTTCCAGTAGGTTTCTGGTGTTGCTGATTACGAATCTGTCCAAGACAGGTGTGTAATTAAGGGAAAGTTCCCCAATAATACCA
>NW_023458559.1:8380402-8384480 GCF_013731165.1 Rhagoletis pomonella
TCTGAAGTCAGTTTTTCGAAATTCAAAATGGCGGATCCAAAATGGCGGTCCATTTTTTTTAATGATTAGATTTGTCCGAAATCCGGCACTCGAGAGTTTTTGTGGTCGCCGATTACGAATCTGAAGTCAATTTTTTTAAGTTCAAAATGGAGAATCAAATTAAAAAAAGTACTAAAATTAAAACGTTGATACTGAACGTTTTAAACATTTTCAAGGGTTGAACACGTTTCCAGTGCGTTTCTGGGGTTGCTTATTACGAATCTGATGTCAGGTTTTCAAAATTCAAAATGGGGGATCCAAAATGGCGATCAACTTAAAAAAAAATGATTGGATTTGTTTGAAACTCTTAGCCGCCATTTTGAATTTTGAAAATCTGACATCAGATTCGTAATCAGCAACCCCAGAAACCTACTGGAAACGTGTTTTAACCCTTGACAATGTTTAAAACGTTCAGTATCAACGTTTTAATTTTAGTATTCAGAATTTAAAAAAATTTAATTCAGATTCGTAATCGGCGACCCCAAAAACTCCCGAGTGCCGGGTTTCGAACAAATCCAATCATTAAAAAAAAATGGACCTCCATTTTGGATCCGCCTTTTGAATTTCGAAAAACTGACTTCAGATCCCTAATTAGTAACCCCAGAAACCCTCTGGTAATAAGTTACAACCCATGACAATGCGTAAATCGTACAGTATCAACGTTTTAATTTTACTAGTCTCTTTTCCCCTTTTCTAACTGCCCAAGACAGGTACGTAATTAAGGGAATGTTCCCCAATAATAAAAGAGTAATTAAATGTAAAAAAAAAAAAAATTTAGCTGCATTTTAACATGTAAAGAAAATAAAAAAATTTAGAACGTCAGCATTTTTATAAAAAACCGTCCAGCGCGACCTCCAAGAAAACTTTTTTTTTTTCAAAATAAAATAACACGTTTCTCTTTTTTTATCACAAATAACAATAATTTGAGGTAGCGTTTACGAATTTCCAAAAAAAACTTTGAACCACTCTACTATATATATAAATATTCATATTTTCCCGCGCATTCAGCAAACGGTGCATATTCCTATATTTTCTAACAAAGTGAAAATAACTGCGAGTATTTACTTGCTCTCTCACGTATTTTCCACTTAGACATTTTAATATATGAGCGCGCATGCATATACGCACACACACAAAAGTTCACTTGATAATTAAATAGTTAAAAGTTAATAAACTCCACAAATATCAGATCATCTCTAACCCCTCATAAAATATTAATATATACTTATATATATATATATATATATATATATATATATATATATACATAACATATATACACATTTAACAAAAGTGCGGTACGGTGATTGAATTTTTTTTGCTCAAGCAAGTACAGTGGTACGAACACATATTTCGAAGCGACAAACTTTTTTTTACTTCTCGTGTTGCGAACACTATATTGCGCTCGTTTCATTTCTCATAACCGATCAACTAACTCCGTTTTTCTCTTGATTCAACAAATGCTCGGTGCCCCCCAAATAGATAAATCAAAAAGCCCAAAGATGAGTGGCGACGAAAAACCCCAAGGTACTTCCACGGAGTCCCAACGCTCAACCACGAAGAAATCCAAGCAATCGTTCGCTTCTATTAAATTTATATCAGAGACAGATAATTTCATGGACTACTGTACTCGTTTCAAGTCCACCCCAATCCAAGACAACACCGAGTCAAGTCTAAAAATAAAAGACAATAACAGCGATAAATTTTGGAATCGGGTCCAAAACTGTTATGATACGGTCTTAGAAACTGAGGATCAGGATCTCCCCGAAGATTTCTAGTCAGCCGCGTACAATAAATACAGGTCTTGTCTTATAATGTATGAAGACACCAAAGCCCAGATAGGTGACCAACTTCTGTTACTCAAACAAACGAGTGATCCCATTCCCCAGGCCGGTCCATCACAACCCAAAGATGAAAAGGCTTCGGCTTAAAAGTCCCTCCTTGTGACACTGAGGTATTTTACGGGGGTTATGAACAATGGCCGTCCTTCCGTGACATGTTCACCGCGGTGTACATTAACCACCCAAAACTCACAAAAGCTCAGAAATTGTACCACCTACGGGACCAAAAGCAAGGCAAAGCCGGCCAAATAGTCAAACAATTCCCGTTAAGTGATGACAACTTCGAATTGGCATGGGAAGCCCTAAGAGGGCGATATGAAAATCACAGAGTCTTGGTAGATAATCAAATAAAAACCCTAATGAATTTGAAACCAATTCAAGTTGAAAATAGCGAGGATATACAGATATTACAATCTTTTGTAAATAACTGCCTGCAAATCCTCGCTACCCAGCAAGTTTCGACAGAGAGTTGGGACCCCATCCTCATCTATCTGGTCACTTCCAAACTTCCGGAGAACACAGTAACTCTGTGGGAACAATCTCTCATCTCCAGAAATTTATACACTTGTATGATTTTTCAAATTCTTCTTTTCAATTTTTCAGCTGTTCATAAATTTCAGTCCATTTTGCATTTGACATGTCTTAACAAGGTTTAGGTTTAGGAATTTTAATTATTATTAAAAAAAATTAAATATTGAAAAATTGATTTAAATCCGTTCGTAGTAATGGAATGTCAAATAAGTATTAAATTTTTACATTGATGTTGAATTTATGTTGCATAAATTGAATAAAAGGAATATATGTAATACTTCTATATTGGTAGTAAGCTAACATCTCAATGTGTAAGCATTCCGAAATCAAAGCGAGACAGTCTAGTACTGTTTTTGTCAATGTATTGTGTACTTTTTGTAAATGTGTCGTGTACATGTTTATTTATAAAAGGAACACATCTTTTCTTTCGTACGTGTTTATTGATATATCTGTACTGTACTGTTTTCGGACGGTACTAGCTCTTACTGCCAATATAGGAGTATTACATAAATGATAAAAGGTAATAAAATAAATGAATACATAAATTAAATTTATTAACTTAGCTTGCTATTCGATTTGTAGAGTGTTGCTGATTTGATTGTTGCTTTCTGGCTGCTGTTTATGATGCGAACTTTAAAGCTGTTCTCACTCCCAGAAATGTGAGGGCGTCGGCGCCTCAGAGATAGGCACTTCATATTTTTCATATATATTTTAGTTAGAGATGATTTAAAAGTTAATTTTCAGTGTTGTTTTTTTCAATTTTATGAGGATTTGCGTTTAGTTACTTTTCTTTTAGTTTTCAAGTAATGTTTTTGTAATTAATTTTTGAGAGCATCGATGAATTCTTGTAAGGTCATAGGTTCTTCGTATGTTTTGCTGGTATCACTAATACTTCTTCTGGATATATTTCGTTATCGTTATCCATTGTGATTCACAAAAGTTTGTCTGAATTTATTTTTATTTTTTAAATTATACGTGCATTTATTTGTTGGATCTGCTTATTTTACATCTGTTCAAGTGAGTGAATTATTGAATTATCTAGACTTGAAATATTTCTGTGAATTGTAACTTTTGAACTCATTATAATTAAGTCGCACCGTGAACACCCCCATCAGCCGACCGGGTAGTTGGCAACGCGTGCGCTCCTCGCTCACTTGAACTATCACCAGCTGTCAAAACAATATAAACATACATATATATCTATCTCGTGGACGGATCAGAAAATTGTATTTCTTAAGAATTTTGTAGTTTCACTGTTATACTTACCCTCGGCATATTCGGTCCGCCCGCAAATTTGTAGTTCGAACCAAAATTGATTAACGTGAATTAAATACAAATCCAATAAACCTGCTTTGTTAAATCGAAATTTGTTCGGTGTTTTATTTCGTTGAGCCAATCCCAACTTTATACAACTCGCGTTGAAACGGTCGTGCGAGTAATAGTGCCCTATCAGTGCCACCGCGTTCCAGCCGCTGTCGTTTGCGTGTCCCGTGCTCCATCCGCAGCGTCCTTGGTGCAAAACGTCCGCCAGTGCCGTACAGCCGCCAACTACACGCCAACGTCGTTCAGCCATCTCCAGACTGCCTTCAGCGCCGCCCAGAAATATCAACCCATCGCTCCCGGGTGATCACACCACCTAGCCAGCAGCCCCCACAGAGTCGGCGCTC
>NW_023458559.1:8384580-8386176 GCF_013731165.1 Rhagoletis pomonella
CGTGAGCGATGGGTTGATATATCTGGGCGGCGCTGAAGGCAGTCTGGAGATGGCTGAACGACGTTGGCGTGTAGTTGGCGGCTGTACGGCACTGGCGGACGTTTTGCACCAAGGAAGACGCTACGGATGGAGCACAGGGACACGCAAACGACAGCTGCTGGAACGCGGTGGCACTGATAGGGCACTATTACTCGCACGACCGTTTCAACGCGAGTTGTATAAAGTTGGGGTTGGCTCAACGAAATAAAACACCGAACAAATTTCGATTTAACAAAGCAGGTTTATTGGATTTGTATTTAATTCACTTTAATCAATTTTGCTTCGAACTACAAATTTGCGGGCGGACCGAATTTGCCGAGGGTAAGTATAACAGTGAAACTACAAAATTCTTAAGAAAAACAATTTTCTGATTCGTCCACGAGATAGATATATATGTATGTTTATATTGTTTTGACAGCTGGTGATAGTTCAAGTGAGCGAGTAGCGCACGCGTTGCCAACTACCCGGTCGGCTGATGGGGGTGTTCACGATGCGAGTTAATTATAATGAGTTCAAAAGTTACAATTCACAGAAATATTTCAAGTCTAGATAATTCAATAATTCACTCACTTGAACAGATGTAAAATAAGCAGATCCAACAAATAAATGCACGTATAATTAAAAAAAAAAAATAAAATCAGACAAACTTTTGTGAATCACAATGGATAACGATAACGAAATAGATCCAGAAGAAGTATTGGTGATACCAGCAAAACATACGAAGAACCTATGACCTTACAAGAAGTCATCGATGCTCTCAAAAATTAATTACAAAAACATTACTTGAAAACTAAAAGAAAAAGAACTAAACGCAAGTCCTCATAAAATTGAAAAAAAAAACAACAATGAAAATAAACTTTTAAATCATCTCTAACTAAAGTATATATGAAAAAAAGAAGTGCCTATCTCCGAGGCGCCGACGCCCTCACATTTCTGGGAGTGAGGACAGCTTTAAAGTTCGCATCATAAACAGCAGCCAGCAAGCAAGAATCAAATCAGCAACACTCTACAAATCGGATAGCAAGCTAAGTTAATAAATTTAATTTATGTATTCATTTATTTTATTACCTTTTATTCAATTTATGCAACAAAAATTCAACATCAATGTAAAAATTTAATACTTATTTGACATTCCATTACTACAAACGGATTTAAATCAATTTTGCAATATTTAATTTTTTTAATAATAATTAAAATTCCTAAACCTTAACCTTGTTAAGACATGTCAAATGCAAAATGGACTGAAATTTATGAACAGCTGAAAAATTGAAGAGAAGAATTCGAAAAATCATACAAGTGTATAAATCGTGCAAAACTTCCCAAAGAAAAAACACGAATTAAACATTTAAAAATCCTAGTTAGCTGTCATAACGAAATAGCGTCATACTTATCAGAAATATACAGGTTGTTGACAATACCACACCAAACATTAATAGCAGACATTCAACAAACGCCAAAAACAAAGTTAGACGTGCTATTTAAAAGACTAGAAATTTCAGTAACCATACCAAACGACATTTTAGCCATTATAGATAAAAATTTTGAGGAACAGACAGG
>NW_023458559.1:8386186-8392077 GCF_013731165.1 Rhagoletis pomonella
ACAGGATCAAATTCAGAATCCTCAGAAATACTAGAATTAATAGAAAATTAGAAAATATAGACCAAAATATAGTAGAGCAAACAGAAACATTGTCGACTGCAGAATTTTTAAATACAGCATCGAAGCTACTACCAGACTTTGATGGTTGATTCGAAAATTTACAGAGATTCTTAGATGCAATAGACTTAGAAACACTAGTAAAAGGTGAGCATGAAAATGTAGCAGTCACCTTGATCAAAAGCAAATTAACAAGTTCGGCTAAAAATATAATTACAACAGAAAGTACTATAGCACAAATAAAAACAAAATTAATAGCTTCAGTCAAAGGCGAATCCACAAAATCGGTTACGCCAAAGCTGGTAGCAGCAAAACAGAGTAGCAAATCGACAAATGAATATGTAAAGGAAATAGAACAACTCATTAAACAACTAAATTAGCATTCCTATCAGATGGTTTACCATCTCAAACTGCATAAAATTACGCAACAAATACAACTATCAAATCATTAACTAAAAATGCAAAGTCTGAAAAGGCAAAACTGCTACTACATGAGGGTAGATTTACAAAGGTGAATGATGTTATAACAAAATTTATTGACTTAAGCACAAACGATATAGATGTTGCTAACATCAATTTTGTCAGAAACCAAAACCACCACGATAACAACTATAGAGGTGGAGGAAACCATAATTACAGAGGCCGATATAACACAAACAGGTACTATAGAAATAACAATGAACAACACCAAAATAGTCAACGTTATCAGGGATACAACAATTATCGTAGAGGCCAAAATAAACGAAGCCAATACAAGTAGAAATCAAAACTCAAACAGAGGAAGACCCCAAAGTAACGTAAGAGCTATTGAAGCAACTCCGCAAAACACGCAGGGTCCTAAGGATGCCCAACTGAGGATCATGCACCTAGAAAAAAAATAATAAATGACATAAAGACCCTACATATAAACTTAAAATTGGCAATTATGACCTCATAAAAACATCTTTGAGAAACTCAACAGACACACTTTTGCTAGATACAGGATCAGATATAAGCATATTCAAAAATTATACAAACATAGACAACATAAATACAGATCGTAAATTTAACCTTATAGGAATAGGTGAAGGAACTAAATCAACAATAGGTGCAGTAGACGCAAATTTCTCATTCAGAAACTACGAAATTCAACATACAATGCAAATAGTCGAAATAAGTTTCCCAATCCCATGCGATGGACTCATTGGTCTAGATTTCATTAAAAAATTTAATTGTGTACTAGACTACATAAGCAATGGAATAAGTTGGTTTATAATAAGACCAAATCTTAAAATTGAAATTCCAATTGAGATACTTAATTCACCAAAACCAAATACTCTAACTCTCCCAGCTCGATCAGAAGTAATTAGAAATATTAATATCAATTCAACAGAAAATGAAGTTTTCATTCCAACTCAAACAATAGCAGCAGGTGTATTCATAAGCAACACAATAGTAAACACCAATAATGCATACATCAAAATTCTTAATACAACAGATGACAATTTATATTTAGATAATTTCAAAATAGAATCCGAAACTCTTAAAAGCTACTATCAGGTAACATTTAAAGCAGTTGAAAAAACATAGGATAGTGACAAAAATTATTAAATAAATTATCAAACAATTGTGCCGAACATTTAAGAGAAAATCTCATTAACTTATGCAAAGAATATACAGATGTATTTTCATTAGAGACAGACAACATCACATTCAGCAATTTTTACAAACAGAAACTTAGAGTCAGTGATGATACACCCGTTTGCATTAAAAACTACAGATTACCACACGTGCATAAACCCGAAATTAAAAGGCAAATAGAAAAAATGATATCAGACGATATTATAGAACCATCGGCATCGGAATATAACAGCCCAATCTTACTGGTTCCCAAAAAAGAGCTACCAGGCAGTCAAAACAAAAGATGGAGATTAGTGATAGACTACAGACAAGTGAATAAAAATTAGTATCTGATAAATTTCCACTTCCACGCATTGATGACATCTTAGATCAGCTAGGCAGAGCAAGATATTTTTGCAATTTAGATTTAATATCTGGATTTCACCAGATTGAACTTGAAGAAAACTCTAGGGACATAACATCCTTCTCTTCAGATCAAGGATCATACAGATTCAAACGTTTACCATTTCGTTCAAAAATCTCACCAAACTCTTTTCAAAGAATGATGCCACTGGCATCGTAACAGGATGCTCCGAAAACCATATGATCTCAAATCTCAAACAAGTTTTCGACATTTGTAGACAGACAAATTTAAAATTACACCCAGATAAATGTACATTCTTTAATTCTGAAGTAACATTTCTCGGTCATAAATGTACAGATCAAAAAATTCAACCAACTCTAAATACGATAAAATCAATAATTATCCGAAACCCACAAATGGAGACGAATTAAAAAGATTTATAGCTTTTGTAAATTACTATCGTAAATTTATACTGAATTTCTCACACCACGCAATTCAAATAACAAGATTAACAAGGAAAAAAGCCCCATTTATATGGACTAACTAGCTTATACCCGCGGGTTTCACCCCGCGCTTTTATACAAATATAAAAAATAATTTAATGATGTTAGATTTTATTTTTGTGCCCATTTCGTTATAGCTCGTTATTTTTCTAAGCGAGTTAAGGTATTTAGGGCGTTTCAAACTAGGAAATTATAAAATCTCGTCTGCGCGCTAGGCATACGAAAGATATCAATCCCTCTAAGTTTACCTTAAAATGGTTCCAGGTATACGACGCATAAACATGTAACCTTCTTGGAGGTGCCACGGCAGGTTCTAATATTTCCAACTCAAATTTAGTAACCTGGCCTTGATAAAATACCACTTCTCTTTACTGTAGCAAATGCCTCAAGAGAGCTTTAGAATATAGGCCGAACCCGGCTCTCCCTTTTCCATTTAATGAAATTTTTTCTTTCATTAAGGCACTTATAAAATAAATCTCCATAACAAATTTAAAATACTTCCAAAGATTTTCTATCCTTCCAGAGATATGTATTAAGAAATTTTTAGTATGTATGGGAGACAATTGAAACATTTTGTATACACAACTCCATACCAAGTTCCAGTATTCTTCCACAAAAACTTCCAGGGATATGTGGCAAGAAAAAGTCAATTTGCACAGAAAGTGCCACGCCCCTTTTTCTTATAGCCCTAATCTTCTTTCATGAATTTAGAATTGATTTTACATATCCCAGTACCAAGTCCAGTACTCTACCATGAACACCTCTAGAGATATGCAGTATAAAAGTAAATTTGTACGGGAGGTACCATGCCGCCTTTTCGAATAACGCAAATTTTTCTCCATAAGTATGGAATTAATTTTGTATACACATCTCGGTGCCAAGTTCCCGTCCTCCGCAATAAACACCTCCAGAGATATGCAGCATACAAAAATCAATTTGCATGGGAGTTGCCACATCACCTTTTCCAATAACTCTAATTTTTCTCCATGAGTATGGTATTCGTTTCACATATATACATACATATGTATATCCATAACAACCTTGAGTACTTTACCCCAAACATTTGAAGGGATATGCAATATGAAACTTTCAGTCAGTATGGGAGGTGCTACGCCTCTTTTCCACAAACGTCCATTTTTCTCCGTCAATATGAACCTGATTTCACACAGTGTTGGAAAACTGCTAATCTGATTAACGATTAAAAATTACCGATTAAAATGTTAATCGCGTTTGACGATTAAAATTAATTAGTCGTTATCAACTGTACGATTAATGATAACACTTTTTGAATCGTTAATCGCTGGCTGCGATTACGTTTAATTAATTTAAAACATTAATCGTTAATCCAATTAAAAATAAAATCTGATTAATTTGTCTAGTTTGTCCGAGTTTGAAACCAAACACCAGTTATAGTAATTATTTTGTGTTATACGCTTATAAAAAGCACATAATATAAAAAAATTATAATTATTGTTATTAGTAATACATAAACTGGGAACTTTTACAATCCTAGTTTGTAAAACGTTTGTTGGTATATATCTTAATGAAAATGCACATCAAATTGCTTAGATGGATGAGGAAACCCGACTTAGCCATTCCGGATTAACTTGCTTTGTATGCACAGGGAAATTCCAGCATAACTTAATTAATCACCAAACCTACTTGATCAAATTAAGAGTTAGTGATTAAAAATTAATTTTTTAATCGCGGTCACGATTAACTATTTAGTCAGATTAAAATTAAGCATGATTAACTGTAATCAGATTGAATTTAATCGTATTAACTAACTGAATAAAACATCAATCGATTAATACCATCATTGATTTCACATTGATATCACAATACCAAGTTTCAGTTCTCTCCCACAAATACTTCCAGAGATATGTATGTAATATGAAACTTCCAATTTGTATGGGAGGGGCCTTGAGTTATCGGACTTACTTTCAGTTTAAGACCATCCTTCCGAAATCCGTAGTAAGTGTACTAAATTTCGTTCAGATCGGAAAACCGGTTAAGGAAGTAGCCTGTTTTTCATTCCAGGTCATAAACCATCTTTGAGCAAAATTTCATTTTCAAACAAGTGGCAATTCTTAAAAAAGTAGCTTATTTTCCAGTCTAGGTCATAAGCTATCTGTGTGCAAACTTTCATGCAAATTAGTTCAGTCATTTACGTGTATTAATTTAATTAAACTTTCCTAGTACGTGATAACTCTTAAAATAGTAGCCTATTTTCCAACATAGGTCATAGCTATCTCTGTGCGAAATGTCATGAAATGGCAACTCTTCCAAAAAATTAGCCGATTTTCCACTGTAGCTCATAAGCTATCTGCTTGCAAAATTTCATGCAAATCCGTTCAGACTTTTCGGCGTATTTATTTAATTAAACTTTTTTAGCAGGTAGTAACTCTTAAAAAAAGTAGCCTATTTTTCAACCTAGGTCATGAGCTATCTGTGTGAACACTTCCATGCAAATCAGTTCACTCATTTCCGCGTATTAATTAAATTAAACATTTCTAACAGGTGGCAACTCTTAAAAAAAGTAGCCTACTTTCTAACCTAGGTCATAAGCTATCTGCTTGCAAAATTTCATGCAAATCCATTCAGTCGTTTCCGCGTATTAATTTAATGAAACTTTTTTAAAGGTATTTTTCACTGTAGGTCATAAGCTATCTGTGTGCAAATTTTCATGCAAATTCATTCAGTCGTAAATTAACTTTTTTAACAGGTGGCAACTCTTAAAAAAACCAATTGACCAATCTGGCCCATAGGCTATCTGTGTACAAAATCTCATGCAAATCCGTTCAGTCGTTTCCGCGTGATGATTTCCCAAACATCCAAACATACACACTTTCACATTTATAATATTAGTAAGATGATTGTGAAGAAGCTTTTAAATACCTTAAAGATTCATTACTATCCCCCAAAATTCTAAAATATCCAGATTTCAATAAAGAAATTTTGTATTACTACAGACGCAAGCAAAATCGCTTGTGGCGCAGTGCTGAGCCAAGTTCATAATGGTATTCAGCTTCTAGATTCTTTACACAAGGTTAAAGCAACAAATCTGTAATAGAACAAGAATTAACAGCAATTCACTGGCCAATAAACTTCTTTAAACTATATTTTCGGTAAAAAATTCTTAGTCAAAAGTGACCCCTAACACGAATGAGACTCGATCTCGAAGAATTTGATTTCGAATAGAATATATTAAGACAAAGAAAATTGTGGAGCTGACGCTTTATCTCGTATTGATTTTGGGCAAATCAAAGAAGTTAAAGACGGAAATACCAAAATTTTCCACGTCACTACAAGATCAAAAACAAAATAAATAATATAAAAAAAACTTTTTAATATACAACGCTTTTATA
>NW_023458559.1:8392177-8395478 GCF_013731165.1 Rhagoletis pomonella
GCTGTAGCATGGCATATATTTAGGCGCAATATTAAAGTTCTTCTGGCTGGGAAACTTCTCGAGTCTTCTAATTGTATCTCCTTGATATGATGCCTACGACGAGGTTCATATCTAGACTAGGTTGATATCTAGAATTTGCCATAAATAGCTTTGCTCTGGTTTTACGTTCTTTGGCAAATTACGCTCTGTTAGCCATAAATTATACTAATTTTTGACCGACTTTGAATCAAGACCCCTGGACCATATAGGGAATTCATTTATATTTTAAATTGCATTGTCAACGTGATTGGAACTATGCTGAAAATTTCAAGCCTCTAACTTGTCGGGAAGTTAGTTTAAAATCGATTGAAAATTTCCACGATTTGCGCGGGATGACCAAGTTAAATAAAAGCTTATAAAAAGAGCTGCCAGGTGGTGCTGAGGTCGAGTTATTACTAAAAATCGACAAATGAGAAAAGGTGCCGTAAATGTCAGACTAAGGGCCGTTTTCTAATGTAAGCAGTAAAGTTGCCTTTACTAACAGGGAAGAAAAATTGTTGCTCACTTTAAAGTGTTTTCGTTTTCTTATCCTACCAGTAAAAATAAATTTGTTATTCCGTAGAGTGAAACTTCACTACATTTCCGAGAGTAAAATTTCACTACATTCGTCATAAAATTGCAAAGGTTGGCAATGCAACATAAGCAATTACAGACCAAGAGCAACTGTTAGCAAAAACCAAAACCATGGTTGAAATATCTAATATATCTGACTCATGAACCAAAACCAAACCAAAATTTAAAGTTGGGTACAAATTCTTAAAGGTTGCATCGGGTGAGCAAGAATTTATCGATTCGAGAAATTAATGCGCTGATGAGAAAACGAAACTCGTATATCGAGACGATAAAGTGGCCGGTAAACTAAAGGTTAGATGAGAAAACGGCCCTAAATCGACCTGTTGCACCATTGAGTATATCGAACTCTCGTTTGTTGATTGGCCCAATGGATGTGAGTTGCCAATATTATGGCAGTGGTAAACTCAAATCGCCACATGTCGAAATACCTTAAAAGCCAGTTTCATGAAGGCAATTGAATGAAAATGTATTTTTTTTATTGAATTTATTATAGAAGCTGACAGAAAAAATACTTTTTCACTTAAATTGCTTTCGCGAAACTGGCTTTTAAGGTATTTCATCTCAGTTTAGGTATGTATATTGTATTTCTGTTGATACGCATTCATTTTGAAATTGCCACCAATATAAGATACAGTTTCTAGGGCACATTCACTACAGATCCGGATCATTGTTGCCACCAGGGAACTTCTCATGGACATCGCACTTTCGTTCGGTTATTTAAGGCGGCAAACGACCACCAAACCACAGTCTTAGCCGCTGAATGTGCCAGTACAAATCGTAAATGTGCATTGTTGGGGAAACTGTTAGACCAAAGTGTCTAAATTAAAAATCTAATTTTGGGCGGGACGTAGTTCGCCGGATCTGGTAGTTATTTTATAAATTTACATATTTTCTTTTTGTTTAGTTCTTTTGTTAATAAATTGCTATATTGTAATTGAATGAAGTTTGGTTTCTTAATGTAATAGTATTTGAATTTTTTTTATTTGTTTTATTTTGATTAGCTTAGCTGTTTGTACTTATTTTATTTTATTTAATAGTGTTTTAAGCGTATATTATTCTAATAGGTTTTTACTTAGTTGAACTTATTTATTTTTCTTAATATGGTTTTGTTAATTTGAGCGCTCAATTCATTGTTTTATTTTCTTAAACTTAAGTAATAGATAAAATATGGTGTCGTCACACCTCTTAGGTTTACATTTTCTTTAACCGATTCTTTTGTACGGTTGTAGTTTTTGAATTTATATCAATTTTGCAATTATTGTTATTGTCTACTTCTAACACGCGGTAAGGACCTTTGTATATGCTATCTAATTTATGGATAGCTTCATCGTGCAGATAAACTATGTCATCTACCTGTATAGACTGTGGATTTGACTTTTTATCATACTGATTTTTATTTTGTTGTTTTGACCTTTCTAAGTATTCTCTAGCTCTGTTTTGCGCTAATTGTAGTCTATATTTTAGTTCTTTACTATAGTCGTCAATGTTGTATGGTGGATCGATTGTTGTGAAATTTAGAAAGTCGTATGATGGTGGTGTTTTACCATAAACTAATCGAATGGAGTATAACCATGTGTTGTTGATGGAGTGGTGTTATATGCGTATGTGAAGAACTTAACGCATTCATCCCAATTAGTTTTACTTTCGTTTAAGTAAGATCTAAAATATTCCTTTAGTGTTTTGTGGCTACGTTCAACAGTGCCTAACGTTTGATGGTGGTATGGAGTGGATGTTTTGTGCTCAACCTTCAAAAGTTGGCAAATTCCTTTGAAAAGTTCATTTTTATATTCTGTACCCATGTCAGTAATGATATTTTTTATGGGTCCATGAATCAAAATGCAATTTTCAACGATTGCTTTCGCAACCTCTTTGGCTGTTTTGTTCGGAATTGGAACAGTTATTAGAAATTTAGTCAAATCGCATATGATTGTAACTGCATATTAATTATTGTTAAATGATTTTGGTAATGGTCCTACTGTGTCAATCTGTATCGTGTCAAATGCTTTGACGGGTGTTGGTGTTTTTGTTAATTGTTCTATATTTTGTATACCTGATTTGTTTGTTTTGCATTTTTCACACTTTTTGATGTAGTTTCTAACATCTTTTTTTAAATTTTTCCATGTGTAATTTCTTTTTATTTTATTTAATAGTCGCGTGAAGCCTGGGTGGCCACCAAAGACAGGGTCATCGTGAAGTTTTTTTAGAATTTCTTGTTTTTGACTTTCAGAAGTTGTTGTTATGAGTGCCGGTGTTATGGCAATTGTTACTTTTTTTTTAATTCTGTTGTCTATATTTTTAAATTCATTCATGTCCACATATTTAAATATTCTATCATTGATTGCAATCTTTATATTATCGATATCCTTACTGCCAACTAATTTTTCAAGTTTTGGAAATAATTGCGCTAGAGCGATTTTTCCATGAACAGTAAGTTTATCTATATTGAGTTCTAGAACATGTTTTTTACCATTTAATATTTTCAATTTTTGAGTACTCTTATCTTCAATTAATTTTAGGCATGGTAACTTTCTGACTTCTTCGTTTGTTAATGTTTCATAAATTTCTACAGATACGTGCGTTTTATTTGTTTGTGTGTTTGATAAATCATTCGGTGAAGGGTTGTCTTTTTATTATTACAACGCTTTTATCAACTTGCAATGTTGTGTTCCAGAAACTTTCAATGTTGTGT
>NW_023458559.1:8395578-8398543 GCF_013731165.1 Rhagoletis pomonella
CTTTTGTTTCACTACTTTATTTTATTCTTTTGATTAAACATGTTAAATAAAAGCTTATTTTTAAAAAAATATTTTTTTTACATTACTTTATTTTGTAATTGGGCTGCCTTTACCGTTTCCACTACATGTTTTGAATATTAGCCAAATCGGATCATAAAAAAGATTTTTAGTAATAACTCAACTCCAACGCTAACTTGCGGATTAAATTGTAAAACTAAACTATCCAGAGACCCGCTCAATTGTTCTCAATGAGTATGGGATTCATTTCATATATCTCTATACGAAGTGTTCCTGTATCATGAACACTTCCACAGATATGCCGTATGTAATTCGGCTTGTATGGTAGGTGCCACGCCCCTTTTTCCAATTCTACCAAGAACAATAAGAAAAATTCGACTTGTATGGGAGATGCCACGCCCGTATAAAGTTCCAGTACTCTACCATGAACACTCCCAGAGAAACTTATTATGAAAAATACGAAAAAAGAGATAAGCACGTTGCGAGGAGCATAGAAAAAATTTGGATGAAAAAAAATATTTTTTCTCAGGTTCAAAACTATCCTACCTTTTAAGCTGGAACCAACAATACACACCCACAAAATTTTATTGAAATCGGTTAAGCGGATTCGGAGATTAGCGTAAACGAACACAGTGACACGGGATTTTTATATATTAAGATAAGCGCGTTGAGAGCATAGAAAAAAGTTCAATGAAAAAAGATAAGCACGTTGCGAGGAGCATAGAAAAAATTCCGATGAAAAAAAATATTTCTTCTCGAATTTTATTTATTCATTTATTTGTTCAGTCTATAGAAAAAATATCTTACAGAATACAGTAAATGAATACAGTAAAAAGATTAAGTTTAAATTCTACAATATTAACACTGAAATCTATAATATCACTTTAAGCATTACATAATCGGGCACATCGTACAAGAGGTTCATTCAGAGAGTAATTAGTTTTGTAAGTTGGATGACCAAATATACGACTGTTTCTTAGACACCTAGGAGGAATATGAGTTTGGAATAAGTTAGCCAGCTCATTACAGTTAATGTTCTCATTGATATTATAAACGAAAATTAAAGAGAAGTAGATTCTTCTATCATGCAATGACTACAGGCCTAGCAATTCTACCTGTGTAATGGGGAGGACCATTAAGCCAATGCATTTTGTACAAGGCGAACTTTGTAAAGACTTTCTGTACCTTTTCAATATTTATGGAATGGACCTCATAATAAGGGTTTTATATCAACGAGCAGTATTCGAGGCAACTTCTTACTAAACAACATAAAGACACTTTAAGGTGTGAGGATCTTTAAAACCCCCAGTGTTTCTTCTAATGAAACCAATCATTGCAAATGATTTGGAAACTATATAGTCAATATGTTTGGTGAAGGATAACTGGGAGTCAAAAATAACACCTAGATCTTTCATCTCATCACAGCGACTTAAGAAACAGTTATTTAATTTGTAGTTAAACATTAAAGTAGTTGATTTTCTGGCGAATGTTAAGACGAAGCATTTCTTAACATTTAGATGTAAATGGTTTGTTGTGCACCATTGCCCTAAAGCATCTAAATCTGACTGCAGATTGTTACTGTCTGATAAATTTTGTTCCTCTAAAAGGAGTTTTATATCATCTGCAAACATTAGGCATTTTGCAAACTTAAAGTGGTTCGCCAATTCATTTATAAAGATGATAAATATCAATGGGCCACAGTGTGTTCCTTGTGGAATGCCCGACCACGCCTCGACTAAGGTTCTGGAGCCAATTTTAACAAATAATTTTCTGTTATTTAGAAAACTGGCGAAGAAAACTAAAAGTTTCCCCGTTACTCCATAGTGCTTCAATTTGTATAGCAAAATTGAATGATCAACTTTGTCAAACGCCTTCGAGAAGTATGTATATATTACGTCTAATTGAGCACGGTTATTGAATGCATTTATTATTTTATTTGTGGCTAAAGCTCCATGTTGACAGTTGCAGACAACTTTGCTGACGTGACTGAATAGCTTTACTTGAACTATCTGATCGAATAGTTTGACTATGGTACTTTGTTTAACGATAGGCCTATAGTTGCACACATCGTTGCGGTCCCCTGATTTGTAGATAGGCTCAATTGAACAAAGCTTCCACGGGTCGATAAAAGCGTCTTTATTTAAACATTTATTAAATAAGAGTGTAAGGAATAAGCTACGGTATCAGAGCAGTTCTGAAGAATTTGGGGAAAATCCTTCACAATCTATTTTGAGACTAGGTTTTAGTGCCGAAATCGCAAGCTCAACATCATCCACACTAATATCAAAAGTGGTAATGTTTTTTAATGGATGAGGGGTTAACACTGGATATATTGTAGTGTCATATTTTTCATAAACTTTCTGAAAGAAGCTAGGAAATAGATCACACGTGTCCTGGGTATTGTTGGGAACAACCTCACCATACGACAAGCTTGATGGAAAACCATTTGATTTTCTCTTAGAATTAATAAAATTCCAAATTTCCAATTCTTTCCTCAATCTACGATAATGCTGGTGATCTACTTCGGATCTGCTCGATCTGTATTTTTTTAACGCTTTATTTTTTACATTTTTTAAGTTGCATAGCTTAGAGTTAAATTATTAAAGTTTATTATGCGTTTTTACTATTTTTAAAGGCACGAAGCTAGAGATTGCGTAGGAGAGCTTCCCACAAAAAATCTCATATGAAGCCGTTAGATCGTCTGATGAGCTCAAACACTCCCAGTCAGTTTCTTTGAAAAACTCATTAATTGCCGCGTAGTAGTAGGTAAAGTATCGTAATCGTAGAATTTAAAACTAGTTCGTATTGCTTTATAATGCAACGTATTTCTTGAAATAGGCGCTTTCACATTCTTCACAAGAAATTTTTAGATCATTGGAAGAGAATATGAGATCAAGAATTTTTTCCGTTGTTATTTAATATTGGATTACACTGCCTAAGATTATGT
>NW_023458559.1:8398643-8406182 GCF_013731165.1 Rhagoletis pomonella
CACGCAAAGCGACAAAGTTTTATCTGGCATCAGCTTTAATGATGTACTTACTAACAAGAGGACTAGTGTTGCAATTCCTATTGCCGAAGAAGGAAGTAATTTAAGCTATGGTGAGAGTGTTGGAGATGAAGATGGCGATACAATTGTTATAGGTAAGTATAAGAGGGGTAGGCCTAGAATGATAAGAAATGGAACAGTTGGCCGTCCACGTAAACTGTATCTGATGGAAAATTTAAAAAATTTAAATTCGTTGGTTGCAAACCCAGTAACGGTAGCAAGTGCTTTGAGATCAAAAAATAGCGAACAGTGGAAAGCAGCTATGTATGCAGGCGAAGTATGATTCATTACTTAGAAATGATCCATGGGAATTGGTAGATTGCCCGAAAGGGAAAAATGTTATCGGTTCGAAGTGGGTATGTGCACCAAAATATAAGTCAGATGGTACAGTCGAGAGATTCAAAACAAGATTAGTTGCACAAGGATTTTCGCATATTTATGGTGAAGATTTTAAAATTAGAATTGAATTAAAAGAAGATGTATTTATGCATCACCCAGAGATGTTTGTTAGCGAGAAGAGTCCACAAAAAATCCGTAAATTAAAGAAATCTTTATTTGGCCTAAAACAAGCAGGACGTGACTGGAACAATAAAATTAACTCAATATTAAACAGAATGGGCTTTCTCGATGCAGATCGGATAATTGCGTTTACATAAATCAAAATGGAAATGAGATAAACATAGTAGTTATTTATGTTAATGATATAATTTTGGCGTGTTCATCAAAATTGGCAATGAAGAAAATTACGGAAAATTTATGTGATCAAATAGAGGCCAAGGATCGAGGACCAATTTCTTATTATTTAGGAATGCAGATTAAGCGAAACACTGAACGTGGTTTGATTACTGATATCGTAAAGCAAAACCAAAGGGTATGCTAACTTATGAACAAACTAACCAGAATTAGGTTTGTTACACAGATTCCAATTGGGGTTCTGATACGACTGATCGCAAATCTATGAGTGGTTATGCATTTTTTTTTTTTGGTGGTGGTTTAATTGCATGGGAAGCTAAAAAAACAACATATGGTTTTTCTGAGTACGATGGAGGCGGAGTATGTTGCCATGTGTCAAGGGACTAAAGAGATAGCATTTCATCGAAGCTTGTTGCCAGAAATGAATTTTAATGCATTATTTAAAGAACCAACTATTATCAAATGCGATAATCAAGGTGCAGAAGTACACAAAAGAAGCAAGCACATCGATATACGGTTTCACTACATCAGGGAAAAATTTTTGCCTGGAGGGATTGACATTGAATACAGAGATACAGAGAATGCAGCTGATATTCTCACGAAACATCTTACTTTAAGTAAACATGAAAATTGTTGCAAGTTATTAAAACTTACTATGTAAAATTTATCAAAAGCTATAATTGTTTATCACAGTTGGGCTGACGCGGAGTTTGTTAGAAATATTTATACTTGTTAACATCCCAACTGTAGAATTCTGATCGAACAAAAGAAGTATAAGATATTGCATGTGAGTTGAATTGACTTAAGTATAATTTTTTCATATTCATTAAACGTATTTACGTATTTTATTCTCGATCTGGACTATATTTTACAGAACCAACAATAAACACCCACAAAATTTCAGTGAAATCCGTTAAGCGGGACACGGGATTCTTAAACATTAAGATAACCACGATGCGAGGCATAGAAAAAATTTCGATGAAAAAAAATATTTTTGTCGGGTTCAAAACTATCCTGTATTTTAATCTGGAACCAACAAAAGACACCCACAAAATTTCATTGAAATCAGTTAAGCGGTTTCCGATATTAGCGTAAACGAACACAGTGACACGGGATTTTTATATATTGAGATAAGCACGCTGAGAGGAGAAAGATTTCGATGTAAAAAAAATATTTTTTCTCGGTTTCAAAACTATCCTATCTTTTAAGTTGGAACCAATAAAACACACCCACAAAATTTCAGTGAAATCGGTTAAGCGGGACACGGGATTATATATTAAGATAAGCGATAAGCGATGTGAGGCACAGAAAAAATTTCGATGAAAAAAATATTTTTCTCGGGTTCAAAGCTATCCTGTCTTTTAAGTTGGAACCAACAATACACACCCACAAAATTTCAGTGAAATCGGTTAAGCGGGACACGCGATTTTTATATATTAAGATAAGCACGATGCGAGATTTTTTCTCGAACTCAAAACTATCCTCTCTTTTGCGAAGAGCATAGAAAAATGTCGATGAAAAAAAATCTTTTTTCTCGGGTTCAAAACAGTCTATCTTTTAAGTTGGAACCAACAATATACACCCACAAAATGTCAGTGAAATCGGTTAAGCGGCATACGGGATTTTTATATATTACTAGCAATACCCGGCGTGCGTTGCTACGCCAAAGAAAAACACATGTATTTAGAGATTTGAAATTGAATACCTTTTTATTTACCTCAATGCTAAGGGATAAACAATATTTTTAGTTTTTTCATTTGGTGTGTAAATATATAAATTTTGTGGTGTCCCAACTCGTGAACAGGCGACGTATAATTGGCCATGTGAAAAGCGCGAATTTTTCAAATCCAAACCCGCAATAGTTAATGATTGCCCTTGTGCTTTATTTATAGTTATAGCAAAGGCAAGACGCAAAGGGAATATATCGGTATACGTGGAATCAGCACATCTTCGCCTTTGAATTTACCGCTGATGATTGTTGCTTCGATCAAATTCGGTGTTAGTTTTTTTATTATTACTCTGGTTCCGTTGCACAGTTTCGGCGCGTTCAAGTTCCGAATAAGCATCACTGGTGATCCAACTTTTAACACCAACGAATGAGGAGGCATTCCAGGTGGCTCCAAAGAATTAAGAAATTCAGTTGGGTAATTAACAGCTTGATCTTTGTCCATTACTGTATCAATCGATTTATATTCGACTGCTTCTCCTGGGATTTTCAATTGAATTTGACCGTTTAATTTACTAACATCATCGTTCTTCGGAGCTAAAATTGCACGTTCGCGGAGCCATTCCCGATTTCGGTAGTTGATCGTTATGTTCGGAAATACTCTGTCGATGACGTCTTGAATGCTCTGCTGCATTTGACAAAAGTGGGACGGAAATTATATCTCATTTGTTGTGCGATCAATATGAACTTTACCGTTTCCGATATCTAAAAGTTGCTTTGAAAATATTTGGGCAGACGTATCTTACAGCAAATGCACTCACATATTTGTTGTGAGCGTAATTTTTTCGATATAGTTCCACAGATGCGATGCCTTTAAGCACGCGTTCAGCTCGTCTGCAGGCGAAGATCGTGGTATAACGGGTAATGTTTGACGAAAATCACCTGCAAGAAGTATAAGAGCGCCTCCCATCGGTTGGTCTTTTCCACGAAAATCTCGCAGAGTTCGGTCAAGTGCTTCGAGCGATTTCTTATGTGCCATGGTGCATTCGTCCCAAATTATAATTTTGCACGTTTTAAGGACTATGGCCATACCAGAGTTTTTGCTGATGTTGCATGTAGGTGTTTCGGCCTGGTGCAAATTCAATGGAAGCTTAAGTGTTGAATGCGCTGTACGTCCTCCATCAAGTAGTGTTGATGCAATCCCCGATGATGCTACTGCTACTGCAATCCCATTTCGCATTCGAACTGACGCCAATATTAAATTGATGAGGAAAGTTTTCCCGGTACCTCCTGGAGCATCTAGGAAGATAATTCCGCCATCTCCTTTGGTTACACGTTGCATGATTTTGTCATAAGCTTTTTTCTGATCAGCAACTAAAAACTCTTTTTGCGTTTGCACAAAAGGTTCAAGCTGATTTGCATCAAACTGCTGTTCTCGCATCAGTCTCTATCTTGTACAGCATTTCTACCGAGTTGACAAAGAGCTTTGTTGTTGATTGACATGCATAAGTCCTCCATTAATATTAAAGCTTCATTGAAAATGTCATCCGAATATTCCTGACTTGGATCGCTTGCACTTGCTTGGCTTAGAATATCTTCACTGGGGCTTTCACGATGCATTTCCCACAGTTGTCGAGGATTCGATGGTGCGCATGTTGTTAAAATTATCGCAAACAAAGTTCGTATTTGCTTTGGATGG
The DNA here is from genome assembly GCF_013731165.1 of Rhagoletis pomonella. Classification (NCBI taxonomy): domain Eukaryota; kingdom Metazoa; phylum Arthropoda; class Insecta; order Diptera; family Tephritidae; genus Rhagoletis; species Rhagoletis pomonella. Next base: position 8,402,759 of record NW_023458559.1, read on the forward strand.
CACGTGAGTGATGCTTCGGTCAGAGTTGTGTTCCAATTCTGATCATTCTCAAGTAAGCCCAGTTTAAAGCACGCTTCTCTGTACGTTTGGCATTCTACTCCGTCGATGGTTTTCAATGCAAGGAATGATGTCGGCCCTTTGATTGTATGCAGCAACAACCGCAAATAATAGCACTCGGCGTTATTTGGATGAACAGTATACACACGTCCCAATGCATCGGACGAATATATACCAGGATGCTCTGGAACAATTGCACCTCTTTTTCTTCTGTTGAACTTTTTTGTCGATGTCTTCCAAGTATAATATTTGGGCACATCTTGATACAGCAACGTTTTAGCAAAATTTTCGGATGTACACAATTCGAAAAAAGCAGTCAGTGTTGTGTTTTGTGGTTGCTCTGCTTTTGCGCATTTTCTTCGGTGAAGTAAACCCGCTGACCATTTTCTAAATGAACAGCGAGGTGTTGAACCGTTGGATATCGTTCGTGAATATTGAATGCAAATATCCGCCATACTGCTTCGTTACTGCTGATGTAGCGCCCTGTTTGATATTGCGTGATCTCATCACCTCGATTTGCTAATCCGAATACTGCCATGTCACTGCCCTTGTTAACATATTTACAAACATATTTTATGGACTTTACCGAATTACAATACTCAACATTGATGTGAGCATTAAACATTTTTGAAAGAAGTGGCGAGTATGGCACGATCCATCTATTGTCTATGTCGATATCTACATTTCGCATCTTAATAGTAGTTGTGTATCCAACATTAGTGGGATTTCTTCGCCTATACAGAGGATATCCATCACCTCCAGTTTGAGTTTCAGTAATCAACTCACGTGGATATCGCTTTGTGCATTTGCCGTTTTGCATACATGGTGAATTAGGATTAAAAGTACCGCATGGCCCATGAATCATATTTTTCTTGATTATTTCAAAAAGAATGGGATCTTCGGCTTGATTTGGAAGCTCGGCTGATATAACGCTATCAATTTGTGTAGGTATAATTTTTTGCTTCAACCAAATCAAAATGTGAGCGGGTGGTAAGCCTCTCTTTTGCCATTCAATTGAGTACATCCAGCATCTGGTTTCTCCAAAAAGAAAATTCTTCGTGATGGCATTCATAAAACTTATTAGCTTTTGCTTGAATATTCGAGCGAGAAGATCATGTCTGTGCGATGAGCTCTGGCCTGCAAAAAGCAATTCGGTTATTTCACTCCACGATGGATTGCAAGTGAAGGTGATGAATAGGTCTGGTCGTCCATACTTTCGAACGTACGTCATAGCATCTTGCCCGTATTCGTGCATGTTTAGACGCGACTGCTAACACCAGGCGCCTAAATGCATGCTATGTACTGCTGCATGTGCAAAAATTTCCTTCATTAAATTAATGAAATTTATGTACATGTACTTCTCAACTGCCATGTAATAAAACTTTCTTAAGTTATAATTTGATGGCAGTTCAAAGTTTGCTCTGCCTAGTCGGATGCATCCTCCGGACACTGCTTCCGGAGCATTCTGCGGACTCGGCATGGCTTACAACCATGCGGAGGTGGTAGTAGTTGATTACCATTGGCCACAGGGCCTACCCACTACTTTTTGGTCCAATAAATATTTTTTTTATACACATACATGCAAACATACTGGTCTCCCCTCTCACTGAGTTATTCATGGTCCTTCGAGCCGGATATTGCGGCTTATTTTACATCTACTAGACGACCAAATCGTCTAGGGGGGCCGGTATGTTTAGACGCGACTGCTAACACCAGGCGCCTAAATGCATGCTATGTACTGCTGCATGTGCAAAAATTTCCTTCATTAAATTAATGAAATTTATGTACATGTACTTCTTAACTGCCATGTAATAAAACTTTCTTAAGTTATAATTTGATGGCAGTTCAAAATTTGCTCTGCCTAGTCGGATGCATCCTCCGGACACTGCTTCCGGAGCATTCTGCGGACTCTGCATGGCTTACAACCATGCGGAGGTGGTAATAATTGATTACCATTGGCCACAGTGCCTACCCACTACTTTTTGGTCCAATAAATATTTTTTTATACACATACATGCAAACATACTGGTCTCCCCTCTCACTGAGTTATTCAGTGCATGTGCCGCGGGCTTCCTGTATATGTTATAGGTAAAATTACCATTTGTCCAATGTCAGCAAAGTTTCCATCATTAGCAACTGCATCACGTAAATGAACGTATTCTTCAACGCGCAGCTTCTTTTGATTTAAGCGAATGAAAAGAAGACGTTCACTTTCGACTTTCGCGTACATGTCCACAATAAACGGTTGGAATAATTCACGACATTTTAAGATATGATTGGATTCATTTCCACGAATCATAATGCGGTTTGCATAATAATCCATGCAGGACACTTTCTTTGTCGTCGCTTCACTTGTACTGGGGTCGACTTGCCTGATGTTGAAATGATATCCTTCTTCTCCATGGGGAAACAGCACTGGATATTGGAGTGCATCATACGATCGATGTGTTTCCGATACTCTCTGCACATTAGCATTTCGCCGGTGGATAATGATGTCACGTCGATCGAATTCGGAGCCAACTATTACAATTGCTACTATTACAATTGGAGCATTGAAGCGCCTTTCATGTTCACCAGCAGGAGCTTTGTCTGCTCTAATAACAACACTATAGTCATCTGATGGCATTTGATCCAGAGCTGTTTTAAGAAAGCGAATCAAACTGTTTTGTTCATGGAACATTGCCTGCAAGCTTGAAATGATCTCGCGTCGGATCCCAGAACTAATTGCGCAACGCTTGTCTACTTCCAGTGCATCATTTCCAGTGAAATAAATTTGCAGAAATTTCGCATCTTGTTGTGGCACTGCGAGCAATGAACCGATTTTGTGGTATATTTGGCCTTGAACTTTGAATGTTGGCATGTAACCGCCTTCAGATATAATTTTCGTTGCTCCAAACGAAGTCATTTGAAAGCAAGAGTTGTACTTGCGTATGTTTTTCAAAAAGTGGTTTGAAATAGGAGTTGTGCCAGAAAGGTAACTAAGTAGTGGTTCAGGTGCCTCAATTAACGATGGCAAAACTATTTTACCATTTGAACAACACATTCCTGGTGATTCCTTTGCAAACTTCAAAGTATGGCAATGCAAACAAACTTTATTCATCGGTCCAATGGCGACATCTGCATGATTTTCGTAGTCTCTGTTTTTGTCATAATTGTATGCCGCCAACATTAAATGTGTTCTTTCTCTTGAATGGGTCAATCGTGATAGATTAGTGCGAAGCCGTTCGTTGCGTTGTTCGGGATTTTCAGAATCTCTGGAGGTTGAAGCTCTCACATGATTTTGTTGTAGGCGAGATTCTCGTTGTTCCAGGGTTTCAGCGTCTCTGGAGGTTGAAGCTCTCACACGATTTTGCTGGAGGCGAGATTC
>NW_023458559.1:8406192-8414400 GCF_013731165.1 Rhagoletis pomonella
TCTCTGGAGGTTGAAGCTCTCACACGATTTTGCTGGAGGCGAGATTCCCGCTGGTTTCCCGTTTCCACATTTCTCGAGCTTCTCTCTCTGTTTCGATTTTATTGAAGTCGGACATTTCGTTGATCTTCCGTTTCCGCCGCTCTGTATTCATTCGACTTTTTTGTTTTGGGGTTTTTTCTTCCAATTGATGCTTTCTTTGGTGGCATGATTTTATTTTTTTGTGAATGTAAATAATAATACTCTGTATGTTGAACCAGGGTTCGTATTTGCACACACATGCGCAGCACATCCTAACATTTTACGCTCACACACGTGTGCTGTGCATATAAAAAATTAAAAACTTGCTCACATCACATGTGTGTGCCGTTTGGTAAAAAAGCACGGGCACATGTGTGTACTTTATTTTTATTAATATAAAGCACACGCACATGTGTGTGCTTTGCGTAGAGAAACTTATACACTTCGATTTCTAACTCAAATCTTAAAATAATTTTTTAATATGTTTTCTGTCATATAAAAAACAAACAACATCTCACTTTTTATTGAATTGTCTTTCAAAAAATAACGTTAAATAAACAAATTCTTTTAAAAATATATTATGTGCATGTGCATGGGCTGAAATTTGTACAAAAATCGGCTCACACACATGTGCATGTGCTTAATAACAAACAGCACACACTTTTCTGTGAGCAGAGTTTGTTTTCCACTTATGCACACACATGTGTATGAGCAGTGAGTACAAGTTGAATGTGTTTCTGGCGTGTGTGTGAGCAGAGCATGTGTGTGCAAATACGAACCCTGTGTTGAACTGATCTCAGATGAAAAAGAATTCACTATCGTTTGCGCAGTGCCTACACTTGCTATGAGCGAATGTATTAGCTATGCGACCTTATATTTATGTAACTCAGGCAAACAATATAAATATGTTCTCTGAAGGTACCTTCCACTTAAAAAGATTAAAAATCCTTATATTTTATCTATGCTAAAACGTGTGTAAACAGCAGAAGATATTCTCTGCAGGTGCTTTTCCTGCAATAAATTTAAAAAAAATCGGTAGACTTTCGCAACCTCTTATTTATCTGAATTAGTGTATACAGAAAAATTTCTTTGTACGTAGGTATTTTCTTCAAGAATGTTGTGGAAAAATCCCAAGATTTATGAAGCCATTGTTTAGGTAAACTTGGGAAACAAAATATACTCTTGTAAACAATATATAACTACCTTCAACCGTAAAATAAAAACGAATGCTATAATTCTGCAGGTACTTTCCTCCCAAATAATTTGAAATTTTTAAACCCTTTATTTATGTGAACTTGGGTAACAAAGTGTTTTCTATGTAGGTATTCTCTTCATGAATGTTGTGGAAAAATACCAAAATTTATACACCCAAATATAGGAAAATTATGCAAGCAAAATCTCGTATGCGCATTAGGAAAAAATATTACAACATTTTTTATTTTTTATTTTATTTAATTTTTTTTTAGCCTTATTCAATAAGAAACAAAAGTTATGCATTAATATTGAGTACTTTTTTGGTTTTTAACTATTAAACAAATTCCGTTTTTAAATTGCAACCTGGTGAAAATTTACACAACTCTGGCATTAACATACATACATATGTTCACATATAGATTTATAGATATAGGATTCGGCATTTTCTTTCTGGTAAGCTTTCGGTTTGACAGACTTTGAAGTTTATCACACTCTAAATCTTTGGTATTTCTTAAAAATATTATCCGATTTTATTTTCTTAAGTATGTGGACACTCTATACGATAATTGGTCTTAACTGAAACATTTCCCAATAGCTCCCGTATCCTGCGAAATACTTTTTAATACACACATTTATGTCATTTAACTTTTTTTGAAAGCGGTGGCAACTCTACTCAAAAATATGTTTGGCGTGAATCTTTCTCCAATACCTTCCGTTTGATACCCATATTGCAATATTTGATGTGAATTGCATTAGATATTCATTATTTTTAACTTTTTGACCAGGTGGCAACACTTATTAAAATATTTTTTGATGTAAATTTTCTTAAATATCTTTCTCAAATACCTTCCATTTGATATCTATACTTACTTTACTTGCATATTTAAATAAATTTTATTTTTCTGACAGGTGGCAACTCTTTCAAAAATAGCCAAATTTCACAGGAACACTCTCCGAGTTTCTAAGCTATCCTGGAAATTTTAACAAAATCGGCTGAATGGTTTCGGAGTCTATAAGCTGCATAGATACATACATACATACATACATCCTTTTTTATATATATAGAAGAAGAAGATAAGCGCGATGTGAGGCATAGAAAAAATTTCGATAAAAAAAATATTTTTCTCGGGTTCAAAATTATGCTGTTTTTTAAGTTGGAACCAACAATACACACCCACAAAATTTCAGTGAAATCGGACGCAACCACGGAACTTCCGCATAAATTTTAACATTCGCATTCGCTTTGGCATTCGCAATCATCAATGCGGGGCTTTTGCAAATGCGAATATTGCAAATGCCTCAAAATATATATCAAAACACATTGAATGGAGCAACAAAACGGATTTGATGGCTTATGGTACCTACAGTGGTGAGTAATTAATTGTGACTGCCTCCAACTAGGAAAAGCCAAGATCAGCTAACTAATAAAAAAACTTATTACAAGCTATTCATTACAGGTGAAGATTTCCAGGAGGTCACCCAGGAATTAAGCAAGTCTGAGACCTTTATCGTCCGTGATTCCAATAATTGAAATTATTATAAAAAAGGGGTACCTCTTTAACAAAATAACAAGATTTTAAACTAATTCTGCTGGCAGCCACGACTTTTAAAATAGAAATTTTTTCGAAATTTTTATTCCTACAAAATAACAATTTATTAGCCATATCCACCTATTCACAACGTCGCGACGCTATAACCACACATTTTTCAAACCAGTCACAGAAGACAGGATTAAAAATGAATTACAAAAACTAAAACGAAAAACGCTGATGACGTAACAGGTTCTCCAAATTCTGAAACAATCAAAAGAATTGGTTCTCCAAATTCGAACACAATGGTGTTTAAACAGCGATCTTGTCATGATGCTAGATTGTGAAGATGAAAGTCAGGAGGATACATGCGACATTTGCCGCCCCGACGCAATTCTCGAATTATTGAACCAAAAAAAAAAAAATAACTGAAGTCCTCTCAACTGGTGCAGCGTCAATCGAAAAGAATTTACAATTGGTAAAGTTTCAAGTTTTTCAAGTGCGTCGCCTCGAGCGAGTAGTTATTTAATGGCGCAGGTTTGATTTACCACCCGTTAGGAAACAGGCTGTAACCTGAAAAAGCAGCAAAATTACTCTTTTTTAAATATAATGTTCCAATTTTTTAATTTAGGTACTAAATAAAAAAAAATTTAAAATTACTGAATTTTCCATTTTTTATTAACCTAAATCTCCTAATGTACTCACCAAAAAATATTTCTTAAAATACAGTGAAAGCTCTCATAGACGGACGCTCTAATAAGCGGACACATTCTTTGGAACGAACAATTTTTGGTTTTTCTTCCATACAAAATGCTCTCCCATAAACGGACTTTCCGATAAACGAACGCGGACACTCAAAAATGTCCACTTATGAAACAAAAAACTCTCCCATAAGCGGACGCGAAGCTTTCACAAGCGATCAATTTAGTTTTGTTTTTTTCAGTCGAATGTTGACTCTTGCGTTTCTACATATGTGTATGTACACAGGAATATAGTCCATATTCAAAAATATTTTCTTTTCTAGAAAAAGTGTTGCCTTTTCGTTACCAATGGGCAATGAGAATTGTCGGTAGGAAAGAAAACGCCATAGATTTGAATTTATTTTTAATTCATCCTGTTTCTGTCTATCGAAGAATAAATATTATTTTAATTTAGAAACCCGAAATTTCAATTTTTTAAGTATGAATTATAATTTTATTTTTTACGAAATTTCTATAAGCGGACATCTCTCATAGGCGGACAAAAAAGATGACCATCGGTGTCCGCATATGTGAGCTTTCACTATATTTGACATCCGCATTCGCGTTCGCATCCGCGGATATTAGCTTTTAAACATCCGCATTCGCATCCGCGGATGTCTGAAATTCCACGTTCGCAACATCTATAGTTCCAACTTAAAAGGTAGGATAGTTTTGAACCCGAGAAAAAATATACTTTTTTCATCGAAAGTTGTTCTATGCTCCTCGCAACGTGTGGGTGTGTATTGTTGGTTCCAACTTAAAAGGTAGGTTAGTTTTGAACCCGAGAAAAAATATATTTTTTTTCATCGAAATTTTTTCTATGCTCCTCGCAACGTGCTTATCTTAATATATAACGTGTCACTGTGTTCGTTTACGCTAATCTCCGAAACCGCTTAACCGATTTCAATGAAATTTTGTGGGTGTGTATTGTTGGTTCCAACTTAAAAGATAATATAGCTGTGAACCCGCGAAAAAATATTTTTTTTTTCAGCGAAATTTTTTTTGTGCCTCGCATCGTGCTTATCGTAATATATAAAAATTCCGTGTCTCGCTTAACCGATTTAACTGAAATTTTGTGGGTGTGTATTGTTGGTTCTAACTTAAAAGATAGGATAGTTTTGAATTTTTTTTCATCGAAATTTTTCTATGCTCCTCGCAACGTGCTTATCTTACTAATCTTACTAATATTATAAATGTGAAAGTTTGTATGTTTGGATGTTTGGGAAATCATCACGCGGAAACGACTGCACGGATTTGCATGAAATTTTGTACGCAGATGGCTTATGGGCCGGATTCGTTAATAGGCTATTTTTTTAAGAGTTGCCACCTGTTAAAAAGTTTAATTTATTTAATATGCGGGAACGGCTGAATGGATTTGCATTAAAATTTGCACACAGATAGCTTATGACCTAGATTGGAAAATAGGCTACTTTTCTTAAGAGTTGCCACCTGTTAAAAAAGTTTCATTAAATTAATACGCGGAAACGATCGAATGGATTTGCATGAAATTTTGCAAGCAGATAGCTTATGACCTACAGTGGAAAATAGGCAAATTTTTTGGAAGAGTTGCCACCTGTTAAAAAAAGTTTAACTAAATTAATACGCGGAAACGACTAAACGGATTTGACACACAGATAGCTTATGACCTAGGTTAGAAAGTAGGCTACTTTTTTTAAGAGTTGCCACCTGTTAGAAATGTTTAATTTAATTAATACGCGAATGAGTGAACTGATTTGCATGGAAGTTTTCACATAGCTTATGAGCAGGGAACGGATTTTTAGGACCTAAAAGCCTATAAAAATGGCAAAATAAAATAACGAAATAGGCTGGAAAAGGCAAAATAAAATAGCGAAAAAGGCAGGAAAAGGCACTAGGTGTTGCAAAAAAGGCAAAAAAGGCAAACCAAAATAGCGAAAAAGGCAGGAAAAGGCACTAGGTATTACAAAAAAAGCAAAATAAGGCACCAAAAAGACAGAAAATACGAAGAACAATCAAAAAATACATTTATTTTAGAAATGTTTATATTACATGTAAAAAGAGAAAAACTATGAACTAGTTTCATTATATGAAAAATTTGTACTTTGAATCTTTGACTATTTCATCCTTTTGAGTTTCTAACTCATAAAACTTTAATCTGTATAGTTGTAGTAACATTGAACCACAAGATGCATTTTGAAGTTTTCTGGCAGCATTTTCATTCGATTTTCGCGAAGAAAAGCCTTGAATATACTAAATGTGTGCTGTATGGAACGATTGAAACGTTCATATTATCAGGAATAAGGGCCTTTTCCTCGCCCTTTATAATTTTATCCACACCCCTTATTGTCTCCAAGCCTTCGTTAGCTGAGAAAACGGCTTTGAATTTTTCCAACACCAATTTAAGCCGCATGGGCAATGTGTATATTTTTTAATCTTAAAAAAATTGTAAATGCTATAATTAGTTTTTTAAAGGTAGAAAAGGCAAAAAAGTCAAATATCTTAAAAAAGGCAAAAAAAAGGCAAATATCTTAAAAAAGGCAAATATCTTAAAAAAGGCAACATCAAATGTGTATATATGGAATCCGGGAAAGCTAAATCGTGGACATTCTTAATCGAATATACTCTCGGCCCAATTCTGTGTTTTCTTGATAAATTTTTTGTAAAGAAATTTTATCAAGATTTTTATCAAGTAAAAGCTTCCCTCGTATTCTGTGTCAATATTTATAAAACAAAAAGCTCTACGATTTCCACATAAGTGGAACTGATTTCCACATGTGTGGAACTGATTTCATTGTCACATATGAAAAATATGGATTTAAAAGCAACAAAGCTTTTGACTGTCGTAGCCGAGTAGCTAGAGATGTCGACTATAATTCCGTGTGTCGCAGGTTCAAATGCCGGCACATGGAGTATTTAATTGTTAGAAACAAATTTATTAATATACAAAATGTCTACATTTCACATGAAATTTCAATTTGTCAATAGCATTTTCAATCTTGATAATTTATCAAGAAAAAAGCTTTTGGTTTCTGTGCTAGAATACCAATTCTTGATAAATAATAAAAAAATGACAAATTATAAAGATTTTCAATTTATCAAGTGCACAGAATCGGGCTGTCTATCTCTTTAGCAGAAAAAAAGGCAATTTCCATGAAATCCGTTCCCTGCTTATGAGCTAGGTTGAAAAATAGGCTACTTTTTTACCACCTGCTAAAAAAGTTTAATTAAATTAATACGCGGAAAAGTCTGAACGGATTTGCATCAAATTTTGCAAGCAGATAGGCTTATGACCTACAGTGGAAAATAGGCTAATTTTTTGGAAGAGTTGCCATCTGTTAAAAAGGTTTTAACTAAATTAATACGCGGAAACGACTGAACAGATTTGCATGACATTTCGCACAGAGATAGCTTATGACCAATGTTGGAAAACAGGCTACTATTTTAAGAGTTATCACGTTAGGAAAGTTCAATTAAATTAATACGTGGAAATGACTGAACTGATTTGTATGAAAGTTTGCACACAGATAGCTTATGACCTAGACTGGAAAATAGGCAACTTTTTTAAGAAATGCCACCTGTTTGAAAACGTAATTATGCTCAAGGATGGTTTATGACCTGGATTGAAAAATAGGCTACTTCCTTAACCGGCTTTCCGATCAGAACAAAATTTAGTACACTTACTACGGATTTCGGAAGGATATCTCTGGAAGTATTTGTGGGAGAGAACTGAAACTTGGTATAGTGATATGTATGTGAAATTAATGTTGGCATTAATCGATTGATGTTTTATTTAGTTAGTTAATTCGATTAAATTCAATCTGATTACAGTTAAACATGATTAATTTTAATCCGACTAAACAGTTAATCGTAACCGCGAATAAAAAATTAATTTTTAATTATTTACTCTTAATTTGATCAAGTAGGTTTGGTGATTAATTAAGTTATGCTGGAATTTCCCTGTGCACACAAAGCAAGTTAATCCGGTATGGCTAAGTCGAGTTTCCTCATCAATCTAAGCAATTTGGTGTGCATTTTCATTAAGATATATACCAACCAACGATTTCAAACTAGGTTTGTAAAAGTTCCCAGTTTATGTATTACTAATAACAATAATTATTATTTTTTTATATTACGTGCTTTTTATAAGCGTAAAACACAAAATAATTACTATAACTGGTGTTTGGTTTCAAACTCGGACAAACTAGACAAATTAATCAGATTTTATTTTTAATTGGATTAACGATTAATGTGTTAAATTAATTAAACGTAATCGCAGCCAGAGATTAACGATTGAAAAAATGTTATCATTAATCGTACAGTTGATTACGACTACTTAATTTTAATCGTCAAACGCGATTAACATTTTAATCGTTAATTTTTAATCGTTAATCAGATTAACAGTTTGCCAACACTGTGTGAAATCCTGTTCATATTCACGGAGAAAAGTGGACGTTTTTGGTAAAGAGGCGTAGCACCTCCCATACTGACTGAAAGTTTCATATTGCATATCTCTTCAAATGTTTGGGGTAAAGCACTCAAGCTTGGTATGGAAATACATATGTATGTATGTACATATGTGAAACTAATACCATACTCATGGAGAAAAATTAGAGTTATTGGAAGAGGTGGAGTGGCAACTCCCATGCAAATTGATTTTTCTATGCTGCTTATCTCTGGAGGTGTTTATTGCAGAGGACTGGAACTTGGCACTCATAGAGAAGGATTTGCGTTATTCGAAAAGGGGACAT
>NW_023458559.1:8414500-8415680 GCF_013731165.1 Rhagoletis pomonella
TATATGAATAGGTTTTATGTAAAAACTGGAATGCCGCATTGCCTCGGTGCTGTAGATGGCAAACATATCAAAGTAATTTGCCCTAAATCTAGTGGTTCCCTCTACTATAACTTCAAGAAAACGTTTAGTATCGTCCTCATGGCAATATTCGATCAGAACTATTCATTTGTGTTCGTTGACGTTGGTGCGTTGGGAAGCCAAAGCGATGGAGGAATTTTCGCCCGCAGCGCCTTTGGCAGGATGATTCTACGAAACAACCTTGAAATTCCCCCAGATGATAACCTTCCCGGTAAATTCGTATATTAACGCTTTTATCAACAGTTGATTCATGAGATATTTTAAATAGGTACGGACAAAATATTTCCATACTTTTTTGTCGGAGACAACGCGTTTCATCTTAGACGCAATCTTATGCGTCCATACCCAGGTCGGAACTTGTCAACCGGCAAGCTTTATTTTAATAAAAAGTTATCATCTGCCCGGGTGCATATCGAAAACACCTTTGGAATTTTGGCAAACAGGTGGAGAATTCTTCACACCACTAATTTCAAAAACATATATACAGCCTGCGATAAAACGATAGCACCTTAACATTTCGAAGTCATACAAATACAATGTTCAAACTTTGTGCGAAAATTATAAAAAATTCCACAGTTTCATGAAAATTCAAAGCTTAGAATTTCTAGAAAAATGTTTAGTATACAGTTTTATAGCTTCTAAGAACTTTTATAAAAGATTATTTAACAATAAAAAAAAACAAAAGAAAAATAGTCTTAACTGATCAAAATATTAAGGTGCTATCGTTTTATCGCAGGCTGTATGTAAGTACATTTAATTTAATACATATTGGATGTTATACTTTAATTGTTAATGTTACAAATTAATTCAATAAATATTAGATGTTATACATCCATTTGTACTTGGAGAACTCATTTCTATTACAAAAACGTAGCATCTTAAATTAATTAAACACTGGACTCTCTTAGTTCTTTATAAACTAAAGCAACAACTTTGCATTCAATAATGCGCAAATTTTCTTGAGATATATTGGCTTTGGAAATTTTTTTTGCCAGGCTTTCAAACAAAAGTGATGTTGAATCGCGTTCTTTTTCTTGTTCGCAAGGAATACTAGTTAAGTTTTGTACGGTTTCTGAACATTGTTTCATTGCTTCCTTAAACG
>NW_023458559.1:8415780-8416670 GCF_013731165.1 Rhagoletis pomonella
CTAAAATGTTTCAACTAAATTTCGCATGTTTTATTTAAATAAATCACAAGAAAAAGACTATTTCTTGGAGAGAAGTTACAAATTCGAGCCGGAAAAGATTTTGCCAGCAAGAATTTGCAATTAGGAAAAACATATGATTGTGGCACATGGTGGGATTTTTTGTCGACGATAATTTGAATAAACAAGTTCGATAAATTTAAAAATTTACAAACTGGAGCGATTTTAAAATGAAAAATGTAAGTTAATACTTGTTTACATAATTAATTCCAATGATTTGAAAGGTACTCGGCAAAAAAAAACTGTATTCTTAATCGGGACGCAATCTCAACCAGAGTCGATATAGTAAACCCAACAAAGAAATTGAAACGTATGTTGAAGAAACTCGGACTGTACAGAGTCGTTCGTACAGAAAATTGCAAGTTTCTCTACATGAGAGAGAATTTGGGAGCATTTTTTCTTACTATCTGATGTTTTGAGTGATAATTCTAGCTGGATTTTCGACGAACAAACCTATTGTCTTCCCTACAAGGCCGTTTCAGACGGACCGATTCTCAATACACTCAAATAGAAACCAATACACATAAAAAACGCAGTAAAAATTTCCCTTCAATTTTAACCCTAGAACACACACCCGGGTACAAATGTATCCACTTTCAACTTTGAAGTGTTGTAACTTTTGAACCGCTATACCTCTATACCGCTAATCTAACCGCTTCGGATCTAGGAAGATTATTTAGTTTTGAGTTCAAATTCAAAATTTTAACCAGATCGGACCATTGGTTCAGGAGCTACAGCCTTCCAAACACATTATATACGTAAACACACACCCGGGATACGTTTGTACCCAATAGTAAAAATCCTCATAATAATAAAAAAAAAAAAACATTTTT
>NW_023458559.1:8416770-8422929 GCF_013731165.1 Rhagoletis pomonella
TATATTATTTTTTTATTTGAAAAATTAAAAATATTCATTTCACACATTATATTATTGACTTTTATTATAAAAATTATAAAAATGCATCTTATATCTAAGGAAAATCATGGCAAATAGAGCAATTTGTTGATGTGACCGAATGTTCAAGACACATTGGCTTCTTACATTTGTCGCACAGCTTTCTGGTTTTTCTACGGCGTTTTTCCTCTTGTGCGTAACATAAATAGCAAGATCCGGACACAGGTTTTGGCGTGCGCGCTGCGGCAGATGTTGATGCTGCTGTTGACACCATTGATTCCACCGGTCGGTTGAAATATGCTTCAATAGCAATTTTAGTCGAAAAATTTCGCGTCACTTGACGATTTATGGCTCTGGCTTCAATAATGGGCATACACAATGCTTCAGCCAAGCTGCGCAGGATCTGCTTACGCTTGTTGTTTGTTCAAATCGTAGACAATGTAGGCTGCAAGAGCTGTAATGTCCAACATGTTGAAGAACATCGCTAGTGGCCATCGTTTTGTTTGTCTTTGTGTTGGATATTCCGCAAACATTTGGTCCATTCGATCAACACCACCTTTGGTACGATTATAATATTCAATTATTTCAGGTTTCCCACTGTCAGCTATTTCAGCATCATTATGCATGGTCGAAAGCAAAATTACTACTTTATTTTTTTTGGGAACATAAGAGCACATTGTCACATTATTTTTGAAGCCAAATGTCGTTGAACCAATTGTCCTGTTTTTGTTCTGCTTCATTTCTTGAGGAATATATGATTTGTTTTTGCGCAAAGTTCCAACGATCGTGAGTTTCCAGGTGAGAAGCAGTTCTGCAACTGGCAAGGTCGTAAACAAATTGTCCATTGTAATGTTTCGGCCACTTCCTTGGTATTTGGCAGACAAATCCTTCACCACTCGTTCGCCTTGGTTCGTTTCCCTACCAGTTTCTGCTTGGCCAGTATATATTTGTCCATGCAGTGGATATGCATTTGTGGCATCGCAAATCCACCAAACCTTGATACCATATTTAGCAGGTTTTGACGGTATGTACTGCGTAAACCGTGTGCGTCCACGGTAAGGAAATAATTGTTCATCAATCGTCAAGCATGAGCTGGGCTTGTAATGTGCAACAAGATTATTGTTCATCATCGTCCACAACTCACTGATCGGTGCTGCTTTATCAGTTAGTAAGCGTGTTGCACGAGTGTTTTTATCGTCAAATCTTAGGAACCGCAATATCGAACAGAAACGGTTGACTCCCATTGTGGCGCGATATAAAGGATAGTTTTTGACGCTCCATAAATCTCGAACATGTTCTCCATTGCTATGGTTCGCACCAGTCATAATAAGTATGCCAAAAAATGCATACAGCTCTGTTATTGACACAGGCGTCCATGACTTAGGAGTTGTGTTTGGATGCGCATTGTTGTAAGCATTATAAGTTTCTTTTGCTAACTTATTTGTGTGGCGCATAATTATATCAGCCATTTCAACGTTCATGAAACATTTGAATGTTTGCTCTATTGACAACATTTCAGTGCATCTAGCTGGTCCAGAACGTTCTCTTATAATATTTTGTCTGAGTACCTGACGACTTACATTTGGTTCTTTCATCCACTCAGTACCATCACGTGCAACAAATTTTTCGGCACTAGCAGGTAATTCATTATTTTCTTCTACTTCTTCTTCTTCGTCGTCTTCTTCATCATCCTCATAGTCCGCATAATCAGGTAATACTTCTGCGGCACTTTGCGAAACTTCAGCATCGTCATCAGCAATTTCAATGTCATTGATTTGAATTTCTTCTTCATCTTCTGAGTCAAAGTCATAGGGAGCGTCATCGTCACAAATTTCATCAAATAAAGATTGTATATATGATTCTCGCTGTTCCTCAGTTATCCTGCATAATAAAAAAAATTAGTATATGTTTACATTGTTGCTTATTTTACATTTTTTACCTTCTATATGCTGCACTTGATAAATATTCGTTTCTTCTTGAAGTCATTTCGTATCCAGTTATTTATAGTTTCAGTTATATTTATTTTCACTTATATTTTCACTTCTTACACTTTTGAGCACCAAAACAATAATGAAAATATCAACAGGCAGCATTTATAACAACACCTCGTGTGAAAACAACCCTTGCAGCCACGATTGAGAGAATACAAAGGTTGCGCCGATCTCGGACCGTTATTCCTCTCTTAACGAATTTGACAGAATCGTCGATTGCATGACGTCACACTGGTGCATCTTGTTTACATTTTCCTTGCAACATTTTTTCTTCTTCTTCTATTCTTGCTCACGTTTTGGCATTTCTCTCTCGCAATTGCACCAGTGTGACGTCACACAAAATTTATTCTCAAAAATCCTCTCTGATCGGCGCAATCTTGTATTCTATCATTCTTGCCTTGCAGCTGCATATAAAATACAAAAACCAGTTATACCAGTGTATTTGCTACCTACGTACCCATACCTTGCGCGACCTTTTTGCACATATCTTTTGAACCAGGTAGAATATTTCAATGAAATAAAAACCAAAATGTGTATTCGTTATTACTCTACAAGTATATTATTATAAATTATATTATTATGTTTTGCATTTATCAGGACAACAACAAAAACAAAAATCCACTGTTGCATGTCCTGACTTTATTTGCCCATATCGCTGGAACCAGTAGGAATATTCGAATGAAACAAAAAACAAAATACTTGTTATATATTAAAATATACATTTAAAAAAAAAATCATAGAAATCGGTTGAATAAGCATTAAAAAAACCGCAAAATAAGGTCCCGGGTACAAACGTATCCCGGGTGCGTGTTTACGTGGTATTTTCTGGGTGTGTGTTCTAGGGTTAAGGCAGTAAAACAACGACCTTAAGTTAACATCAACCGAGGCCATATGTTGACAAGGGATGCAAAATCACAGTTACACAAAAGAACTGGTCAGATTTTTCAGAAATCCCTTCAATTCTGATGTAAAATATGATACCAAAAGATCATATGACCGGCAGATGTCTCGTAGAATTCCCAGAGAGGTTTGTTTTACACAGAAATTTGTGCTCTTTTATTTTCATTTTGACTCACTTCAGTGTTGGTTCCTTTAATTCAATTTGGCATTCGGTTTTTGGAATTTAAATAAGTTCTGAGCAAAAAAGTTTGTTTAAAAAAATACATATGTGACCATAGTGCTTGAAAATATTACTTTTTCCCTTACCCTAAACCTTTGGGAGTTGGCAAAAATGATGTTTGGTAATTTAGGCAGAATTGAATATGCGCTATCTGGGAAGACAATATCTACATATAATATTTATTCTGTTTGTTGGCACTATATCCAAACACAAACGCATCTTAAGTGTCTTAACAGTGAAACAATTTCTTATTTTCTAAGTTTGCGAATAAAACTTCACACTTAAAATTAAGACATTTATAACAAACATTTTATGAAGAAAATCCCCGTTACGGCCTTATTTAGAGAAAATATATTCGTTTAAAATAAAAAGAAGCGAAATCGGCCAATTTTATATAGCCCTGCCTGACATGAAAATTTTCTCCACAATAAGGCTAGTAGCCATTTCTAACAGATTTTGGGTGGCTTAGTCAAAAATGGAAACATATATACATATTTGTAATTTAAGAAAACAAGGAAAATAGCAAAATCGGCTAAAATCGGCTAATTTTTTTCTGCAAAACGGCTAACAAATCGGCTGCCAGCTAAATCGAAATTTCTCCGGCTGTTTGCTATCGAAACCGGCTAAATCTAGCCGGAAAACGGCTAAAATGGCAACACTGAACACCAACTCCAGCAAGCCTAGGTGTACACATACATACATACATGAATGCTATGTATGAAGAAGGTATGAAAAATTTCGGATTAATGTTATATGTATAGCAGCTATAACATGTCTGAGACCAGCTGGTTGTAATGCAATGATGGGCAAAACGCTACTCGCGAGTAGCGTCGCAGCGCTTACCGTGGAAACACAATGCCGGCGAACGGCGAACTCACCACAGCGAAATTGCCGCTGTCAAAATTAAAACACCCGCAATCCTATGAAATTGAACACAGCCAAAGCGAAATGCGAAGTTCGCTCGGCGGCGTTTCGCGGCGATAGATTTAATTCTATCGCCAATGCTGGGCGAATGCGGCAGTGCTTGCCAAAGGTGGCCGTAGTTTTTTTTTGTTTCAAAGTTTTAGAAGAAAACAACAAATTGACAGGATTAATTGTTGTTGGTTTGAAAATATAATAGTGGATTATTTTAATCTGGCTTAAAATAAGATGATTTATAAGAATTTATCTTTGTTTTATATTTATATTCTTATTATTTTCCAATTTCCAAATATAGGCTCGTTTTTTTAAAACATGGTAACCCAATTATAAGTGCGACGAAATCAGCTGTTTCTTCGGTTGTTTTAATTTATAGTAGCCAAACAAAAGAATGGATATCAACGAGATTCTGATCGAACAAATTAAACAAAATGATTGTTTATTTAATTTATCACATCGCGAATACAAAAATGTCCACAAGAAAATGGAAATTTGGGAATCAGTTGCTCAGTCCTTGAATTTGAGCGGTAAGTATAAATGAATTTACATGTGTATGTGCAAACAAACAAGTGATGTGCATGAAATAAGTAATTTTAAAGCCTGCTCCAAGTACTCCAGGATTTACAGGAAACCCTCTTTTCGCCTTTAATAAACCTTATGGAAGGTGACGTACGGGAACAGTTTCCTGTAAAACCTGCAAATCGTGAAGTACCTGGAACAGACTTATTAATAAACAATATTTCTACCAGCGGATGCATGTCGCAAGCGCTGGAAAGGGCTCCGAGATACATATAAGAAACGAAAGCGTTCTGAGCTCCTTGCGTCTGGAAGTGGCGCTCCCAATCCTGTTAAAAGATGGAAATATATGGAAATGCTATCTTTTTTGGACAACTACACTGATTCTAGACCGTAAGTATGCGCGTACTCTAAATAGTGTTGTTTAAAGCATCCGTATACATACATACATATGTATCTACAGTATACACATTTACATTTCCCCCTTTTTTGTGTTCTTGTTAATAAAACTCTTGCGTTTTTTGTAGAACGGTGGGAAATGTTGAATCAGATATTGTGTACGAAGATTTAGTGGATTGCTCCATGTCTACAATCGTGGATGAAGAGGACCCTCCGCCAAGAAAAGTTGTGACAAAGAAACAGGCAGACAACGAAATAACCTCGGCGTTTAAGGAAGCAATGAAACAATGTTCAGAAACCGTACAAAACTTAGCTAGTATTCCTTGCGAACAAGAAAAAGAACGCGATTCAACATCACTTTTGTTTGAAAGCCTGGCAAAAAAAATTTCCACAGCCAATATATCACAAGAAAATTTGCGCATTATTGAATGCAAAGTTGTTGCTTTAGTTTATAAAGAACTAAGAGAGTCCAGTGTTTAATTAATTTAAGACGCTACGTTTTTGTAATAGAAATGAGATCTCCAAGTACAAATGGATGTATAACATCTAATATTTATTGAATTAATTTGTAACATTAACAATTAAAGTATAACATCCAATATGTATTAAATTAAATGTACTTACATACAGCCTGCGATAAAACGATAGCACCTTAACATTTTGATCAGTTAAGACTATTTTTCTTTTGTTTTTTTTTTAATGTTAAATAATTTTTTATAAAAGTCCTTAGAAGCTATAAAACTGTATACCAAACATTTTTCTAGAAATTCTAAGCTTTGAATTTTCATGAAACTGTGGAATTTTTATAATTTTCGCACAAAGTTTGAACATTGTATTTGTATGACTTCGAAATGTTAAGGTGCTATCGTTTTATCGCAGGCTGTATATATGTATTTGAAATTAGTACAAAATTAGAAATATGTATATTTGAAAAAGTTGAGTTTTACGTTTTTCCTCTTTTGTCTTCAAGTACAAATCGATGTATAACATCTAAAATGAATTCAATTAAACTTATAATAATAGTAGAAATAAGTAAAAGATAAACACGGTCCGCTTGGGTAAGGTTTAAGTCAAACCTTGTTACTCATCAAATATTACTGAAGAAATATTGGAGAGGCAAGAACGTTGGGGTTAAACATCTACATATAGGTACAGTTGCGGTCAAAATAATAGCAACAAAATTCAGAACGGTGTTGC
>NW_023458559.1:8423029-8427460 GCF_013731165.1 Rhagoletis pomonella
AATTCATTTTAGATGTTATACATCGATTTGTACTTGAACACAAAAGAGGAAAAAAGGCAAAACTTAGCTTTTTCCAATTGTGTACTAATTTCAAATATATAAAGCCTGTGATAAAACGATTGCACCTTAACATTTTGACCAGTTTAGACTATTTTTCTTTTGTTTCTTTTTTTAATATTAAATAGTTTTTTTATAAAAGTTCTTAGAAGCCATACTAATCCAAATTTCAAACTTTGTGCGAAAATTATAAAAATTCCAGTTTCATGAAAATTCGAAGCTTTATTAGAATTTCTAGAAAAATGTTAAGTATACAGTTTTATAGCTTCTAATACCATGTCCCCACCGGCGCTAACCACGTGGTTATGGCTATTGAGTTGGTTATCCCGATAACCCACTTGATTTAGCGTAGTTTCGCCATATAAAAATTACAGCACTTAACCATTTCACTGAGACGGTTAAAAGCTAACCAACTCGAAACCACGTCGAAAGTCTGATACAACCCTGTGTTTTCCCGCCATCTGTGGGTCATTAGCGTTGAAATGTAAAGAATTCGTTCCCTACTAGTGTTTGGACTCAACTAAAATCAGATTAGATTTATCCGGTTTTTAAAACAAATTGAAATCTACTCCTCTACTCCGCTGGACTTCAAATCTATTCCGTTTTTTTCATTCATGTTATGCCCCTCTTGGGGACGTTTTTTGAGTGTTCACCATCGTTTTCAGTAAAAAAATTGAAAAGTAGCCAAATCTCACTGTTGAAAAGTAACTCTTTCATAGCAATGCGTCAATAAATTAACTTCGTTATTTTTTGACGTATGGCGTACAAACTGGCGGATGCAGAACTTTACTTAAGTTGTTAAAAAATATATGTAGAATGAAATTTACATAAAGTAGCAAAGGTTTGCCTTAAAAAAAATTAAGTGTTAGATACGTTCTACTTCATAGAAAATGCTAAAAATTACCTAAATATGTAACATATTATCCTTGCATTGCTTCGCGTTCTTATTTTGCATGAATAGAAAATATTTTAGTCAAACAATTAATGTCAGAAACAAAAATAAAAAATTCAATCTAGTACGGAAAATTTGTTTTTGGTCCGATTTTTGCAGCGATTTAGTCCTGAATCGAGGTTTGGTTGTCCGAACACTGTTCTTTACATTTGTACTGTTTTATAAACCTCAAACCGCAGTGTGGACACCAATAGTTAGTGATGTGGTTAAGTTCGATTCGAGATGGTTAACTTTTTGGTGGGGACATGGTATAAGAACTTTTATAAACAATTATTTAACATTAAAAAAAGAAACAAAAAAAAATAGTCTAAACTGGTCAAAATGTTAAGGTGCTATCGTTTTATCGCAGGCTGTATGTAAGGACATTTAATTCAATACATATTAGATGTTATATTTTAATTGTTAATGTTACATATTAATTCAATAAATATTAGATGTTATACATCCATTTGTACTTGGAGAACCATTTTTTATTACAAAAAGTACCGTCTTTAATTAATTAACCACTTGACTCTTTTAGTTCTTTATAAACTAAAGCAAAAATTTTGCATTCAATAATGCGCAGATTTTCTTGGGATATATTGGCATTAGAAAATTTTTTTGCCAGGTTTTCAAACAAAAGTGATGTTGAATCGCGTTCTTTTTCTTGTTCGCAAGGAATACTAGCTAATTTTTGTACCGTTTCTGAACATTGTTTCATTGCTTCCTTAAAAGCCGAGGTCACTTCGGTGTCTACCTGTTTCTTTGTCACAACTTTTCTTGGCGGAGGGTCTTCACTTTCATCTTCATCCACGATTGTAGACATGGAGCAATCCACAAGTCTTCGTACACAATATCCGATTCAACATTTCCCACCGTTCTACAAAAAATACAAAGAACACAAACAAGGGGGAAAAGTTTAGTTGTTTGTACAACGATTTAGGGGTGGGTGGCGGAGGGGGCAGGGCGTGGCCCCCAAATCCGCCCGCCTAAACGAAAGAGGATGGACCGATCTTTATGAAAAGTCACCACTCCCCATAATCGTTGTACAAATAACTAAACCGTACCCAAAAAAGGCCTTAATTGAATAATAGGCAGTTTTCATGTATTTTAAAAAGAGATTCCATATTTTTCATATCATATCACAGTACATACATAAGAATACCCAATGTGCACAACCGTGGGTTGGAAATGAATGTATGTACATAAGTGTGTATGTACTTATGTATTTACTTATGTATGTATGTATATATACGGATGCTTTAAACAACACTATTTAGAGTAAGCGCATACTTACGGTCTAGAATCAGTGTAGTTGTCCAAAAATGTTAGCATTTCCATATATTTCCATCTTTTAACAGGATTGGGAGCGCCACTTCCAGGCGCAAGGAGCTCAGAACGCTTTCGTTTCTTATGCAGCGTTTTAGCTGCATTTAAAATGCAACATTTAGCACTTTCGAACATATTTTTTCGAAGAACGTTCATGCTATCGCATTTAGCAAATGTACATTTACGCGAGTTCGAAACCGTATGCTTTTGACAAACGGCCGTGTTCCTGTCGCTTATTCAGATCCGTATCTATCACGATCAATTCGCACAGAAGATAATGTGCAAAAAACCCTACTGAAAAGGGAAAAAGAAATTTTAAACAAAAAGTTCAATACAAAAACTTTAATTGTTTTAACCATACCCGAAAATTTGTTTGTGTATATTTTCATTTGTCGGTGCTATCAATTGAAATATCCTCAATTAAATAGGAAAAAACCCAGAGTTGATCACTAATTGAGCCGGATATCTATCAGTTTCATATCGATGTTGAATTCGTGCAACTTTTCTTTTTCAAAATAATGTAAAATAATAAATTAAATCTCGATCCGCGATCACTGAAACGCAGCTAGCAACTGCATACGCGAAAAAGCAATGTTGCCACATTTTCTCATTAAACCATGTTCGAATCGTGGAAATTTTGGAAGATCACAGGGTTGCTTTTGGCATTTAGATTCTTAATGCAAAAATGGAGTTGCATTTAGGAGACGAATTTTGTATGGATAAATGTAAATTTAGAGTAGCATTTAGAGCTAAATGCGCTAAATGTGCTTTTACGCGTAAGCAAAAACAGCCCATTATATGTACATATCTCGGAGCCGATTCCAGCGCTTGCGACATGCATCCGCTGGTAGAAATATTGTTTATTAATAAGTATGTTCCAGCTACTTAACGATTTGCAGGTTTTTACAAGAAACTGTTCCCGTACGCCACCTTCCATAAAGTTTATTAAAGGCGGAACAGGGTTTCCTGTAAATCCTGGAGTACCTGGAGCAGGCCTAATACTTATCTCATGCAAATCACTTGTATATATGTACATACACATGTAAATTCATGTCTACTTCCGGCTCAAATTCAAGGACTGGGCAACTGATTCCCATATTTCCATTTTCTTGTGCACATTTTTGTATACGCGATGTAATAAGTTAAATAAACAATCATTTTGTTTAATTTGTTCGATGAGAATCTCGTTGATATCCATTATTTTGTTTGGCTACTATAAACTAAACAACCGAAGAAACAGCTGATTTCGTCGCGGTTACCATGTTTAAAAAAAACTAACCTATATTTAGAAATGGGGAAATAATAAGAATATATATATAAAACAAAGACAAATTTTTATAAATCATCTTATTTTAAGCCAGATTAAAATAATCAATTATTATATTTTCAAACCAACACAAAATATTCCTGTCAATTTGTTGTTTTCTTCTAAAACTTTGAAACAAAAAAAAACTGCGGCCACCTTTGGCAAGCACTGCCGCATTCGCCCAGCAGTGGCGATAGAATTAAATCTATCGCCACGAAACGCCGCCGAGCGAACTAGGCATTTCGCATTGGCTGTGTTAAATTTCATATACCGGCGGGTGTTCTAATTTTGACAGCGGCAATTTCGCTGTGGTGAGTTCGCCGTTCGCCGGCATTGTGTTTCCACGGTCATTCTTTATTAATTTTAAGTCAAGCAAAACTGTGTGGCAGATTAAGAATATTCAGATTTTTAACTCCAGAATAGTCCTGAAATTCTTTGAATTCTTCTTTTCGTTTTGCACTATGAGCGAAAAATGCGTACACTTCTCGAGCGAATTTCTCGATGTCTAATGGTAGCATTTTGCAACCGCGTGACGCACATAAATGCAGCGAGTGGCAGACACACCTCATCAAAAAAATATTGTGATTAACTTATTTGAACCTCGAAAAAAGTCCAGTTAATTCCCCAGTCATAACACTTGGATTGTCAGTTGCCAATCCAATAACGTTTTCGAATGGTATGTTGAGGCTTAAAATATGGTTTTGAAAGGCCAGAAATATGGACTCAGCTGAGCCCGATTTTAAATGGATGAGACCAAAAAAAAATATCTGCAGTTTTCTGTTGCAATTTATCGAAATATCTCGCAACT
>NW_023458559.1:8427560-8429127 GCF_013731165.1 Rhagoletis pomonella
GCAACATGTAGTATGGTAGTATGCAGTACTAGGTTCAAGCATAAAAAGATCCATCAAGCTACGGATCAAAAAACGAGAAACCAAATCTATCATGTTGTGATAGACGGAAGGCACGCTTCCGGTGTTTTAGACATACGCACACTCCGAGGCCCAAATATCGACTAGGACTACTATCTTGTTGCAGCCAAGATACGCACCCGCCTCTGTGCAGAAAAACTTGTGTTCCCAAATATGCAAGGAAAGCTTAACGTCGAAAAGCTGCAATCACAACAGACAGTCAGTGCTTTCGCTACTCGACTCTCACATCTGTCCTCAGAGAGCACTCTTCAACAAACCGACATATGCGAACAGTGGAACCACATTTCACGCTCATTAAGTACCGCCGCCGAAGAAGTAGTCGGATTTGAGCGAGCCCGAAAGAACAACTGGTACGATGAGGAGTATCAGGAAGCTGCAGAGAAAAAAGATGCCGCCTACAGGGCCACGCTGCGATCGGGCGCAACGCGAGCTATGTGGGACCGCTACAGGGATCTGAAGAGGGAAGCGAGAATTATTTGCCGCAATAAGAAGAGAGAGGCCGAAATACGTGAGTGCAAAGAGCTTGAAATGCTGGCCAACAGGAAGAATACCCGAAAATTTAACCAAAGAGTTAGGCGACTTACTTACTTAGTCTAACTTCATTCCTTCTAAAGACGCTCGAAAAGATTCTGGACGCCTACATTAGGGATAAGCTGCCGTCGGCCAGCATATCAAAGGCGCAGCATGCCTACACGAAGGGTAGATCCACTGAGACTGCACTTCACTCACTAACCGCGGTAATAGAAAAAGCTCTGGAGCATAAAGAATATGCCCTAGGGGTCTTTCTGGACATAAGTGGGGCATTTAATAATGTCTCCTATGAGGCAATAATGGAAAGCCTAGAAGCAGCCCAGGTAAAGTCTGCCATCCTACTATGGATAAAAAGCCTGCTGAGCTGCAGGAAAATTAAGGCGGAGTGGAACGAAGCCAGGTTGCTCAGACTAGCGCATAGAGGAACTCCTCAGGGTGGTGTTCTGTCACCACTCCTGTGGCTACTCGTAGCGAATGAGCTTCTGGGAAAATTCGAAGGGAAAGCACCCAGACTAATTGCCTATGCGGACGACATAGCTATAGTTGTTACGGGGAAATTCCTAGACACCATCAGTAACGTAATGGAAAGCGCTCTAAGGGTCGTACATCGATGGGCGACAACAGTCAGCTTAGAGGTAAATGCTGACAAAACGGATGCGGTACTGTTCACAAGAAGGTACAAAATCCCCGCGTGGAAACCCCCGAGGCTCAACGGGGCGGAGCTATCAATCAAGGATCACACCAAGTACCTGGGAGTAATTTTGGACAGCAAACTGATGTGGAAGCTAAATGTGGAGGAAAGGGTGAAAATGGCCAGTGGTGCCCTTTACGCATGTAAAAAGATGCTGGGTACCACATGGGGCCTATCCCCTGGCCTCATGCATTGGTGTTACACAGCGGTAGTTAAGCCGATATTGCTCTACGGTGCTCTGGTATGGTGGACCGCTGCAAACAAAAT
>NW_023458559.1:8429227-8436875 GCF_013731165.1 Rhagoletis pomonella
AAAGGAAACACCCATTTCTTGCTTACACGGTCACGTAGGGATTGCAGGACAGTTGTCGGCCTAATGACGGGCCACAACCTACTGGCATCCCACGCAAGCAGAATGGGCATTAGTAACAGTGACGCATGCAGGAAGTGCAGGGAGGAAGGCATGAGTGAGACGTTAGAACACTTCCTCTGTTTCTGTCCGGCCTTAGCTAGAAATCGTCTTAGTTATCTCGGAGCTTCGCAGTTTAAAGGACTAGAGGAGGTTTCAAAACTGGATATTAAGGCGCTCTTGAACTTCGCAAAAAGCGTTGACGTCCTATACGACGACTACTTTAGACCGCAGTAAAACGGACCTCCATCTGGCACTACAAAGGACCAACGGGTCTATGTAAGGCGCATCAGCCGGCCAGTGTAACCTAACCTAACCTACGGAAGATTTCAATACCAGGGCGTACTCCTGTAAGAACAACAATGGCGACCTAGTAACCGACGTTCAGAGCGTACTTAAATTAGAGAGGGAACACTTCTCCGCCCTACTGAATGGTAGTAGCACGGAAATTTGTGGAGAAGAAGAACCCGAGCCCGCAGTCGTTGATGACGGAGTCGACGTTCCACCATCTGATTATGACGAGGTAAGAATAGCAATAACGCGGCTGAAAAATAACAAAGCTGAGTTGATAAGGTGCATGCATCAACTCTTGCTCAGAATATGGTCAGATGAACGCATGCCCGACGACTGGAAATTAAGAGTGCTCTGCCCAATCCACAAGAAAGGTGACCCCGCCATTCGCGCCAACTACCGCGGGATCAGCCTTCTAAGCATAGGTTACAAGGTCTTATCGAGCGTATTGTGTGAAAGACTGAAGCCCACCGTCAGTGAACTGATTGGGTCTTATCAGTGTGGCTTTAGACCTGGAAAATCCACCATAGACCAGGTATTCACAATACGCCAAATCTTGGAAAAGACCCGCGAGAAACGGATCGACACTCACCACCTATTTATCGACTTTAAAGCCGCTTTTGACAGCACTAAAAGGAGTTGCCTATACGCCGATATGTCTGAATTTGGCATCCCCTCAAAACTCATACGGCTCACATTGGTCGAAATGACCTGTTTCAGCGGCAGTAATTCACAGGAAGAAGTTTGAGCTGTAATATTTAGCACATGTATTAGTGACAGTTAAAGAAGTGTACAGTGAAAAAATCAGCTAGTTGGATCGATATATAGGGGAGTTATATCGATTTATATGTCCGTCCGTCGAAATATTGTCCAACCAATTTTTTTTTTTTTTTTAAATATTTATTAAATCATATTATCAAATTCATTTCTGTACTCAAATACATTAAATAACTTAAACAATATTCTCTGAAAGGTTTATATATAACATCTATCCAGACGGTTCATCAATACTTATCCAAACTGTAAAGAAAGATAAGGTAAAATTAAGAAAATTGTTATGTTAACATTTCGTCGCCTCAGAAAACGGATGACGAATGTGCAAAATCACGATTTTGGGATTTTGATGCAGATTTACTAAGTTGGACATGCTCTTTCGATTTCTGCAATCCATTTTTTTATATCTCCATTAGTTTTTGAGATATTTCGTGCGCATTTCGTCGTATGTTACATAATATTAATGATTGGGTATGCCTTTTGTTGCATGTGCTGAAAATGCGTCACATACGACAAATTCCCATACAAACGTACCTTTTTTTTAATCATAAAACGTTTGTCGTATGTGGCACATACGACAAATTCCCATACAAATGTAATCCTTTTTTAATCATAAAACATTTGTCGTATGTATCGCAAAACTCTGAACTTACGACAATTGGATGGTCCTCTACTATAACGATACAATTAAAATTGAAAATTAAACTAAGTAACTAATTTTAAAATTTTAAATTTTTAAATTTTAGCTTGCACTGAGTCTCCAATGAAATGAAAGAGATAAAAATGTACAAAAGACTGAATTTAAGTATTGTTTTTTGTTTTTATATAAAGAAAACGTATGTTCGTAACATATTTACAGCATAAGAGATGTACAGATTTTTTTTATTAAATACATGATTATGTTTTTGTTATGTTTTTTCTAATAAGTAATCATTATTTAATAAATATGTCTGTTTTTTTCATCAAATTATACCATCGTCGTTGAAATAGATACATTACTATTGTCGTATGTTCTGTGGACAAAACAAAGTGGTGAGTAAACGCTACTTACGACAAATGTATACGGAATGAAAAGTAAATTTTCTCATTAACGTTAAGAGATATTAAATGTAAAAATATGGGAAATCAAAACTAATAACACCAACTACGCCTCCTTCAAAAGTTACAAAAATCTACCGTACAGTTTCGGATTAATTCGACCTTAAACTTCAAAGTCAATTTTCTCAAAACCCTGTTTTGTAACATTCGACATCCGTTTTCTGAGACGACGATTTGTAAATAAACTCTTACGTCAAAATATTCCAATGCTTCTTCGGCATCTAGTTCGATATGCAAATGAGGTATAAAGTCTTCATCTTCAGAATCTGAAGAATTTTCTTTTACTGCGGTACTTGGTGTAGGACATTGACTCTCAGGAATATTAGGAACCTTTAAAAGGTATAAAACTTCTCTTGGAAGAGGAAGTCGTTTCTGGGCCGAAGCGCGGTTTGTTAAACAAATGCTGGACAAAATAGGGTCGGAAGAGTCCATTGCTCTGTTGAAAACATCCATTAAATTATGCTCTCTAGAATCCTTTCTAGCATGCTCAATGCGGTCCTTTTTGTAGAGTTTGTTCCTCGCTTCAGATGCATTTTCTCATGCACAACCGAGAGGTACGACTGAAGCTTGTAAAATTTGTGAAGAATGTACGAGAATTTTATGTACAGTCGCGGACATTGGGTACCAACCGTATATTTTAAAATATATTTCAGCAGTCGCATTACATAAATCTTTCAACTTTTCGGGATTTATTTCATATTCACAGAAAATTACAATAAGAATAATACGCAAGTGCTTTATAAGGTCAACGTCAACGTTTGTTATATTCGCAAACTCTTCAGGATTTGAAAATGCTCTCCTTGCGGTATTGCCATCGTTTGCCGATCCACTACCATTAGATTTTGGCTTATGAACATGAAGACCCACTTTTTCCCAAAATTGTGTTTGAATTTCAGCTTTTCTTTTTTTCATTATAATTTTTTCTTCAGCATTTCTAATTTGCCATTTTTTGAGCTGAAGTCTATAAGAAATATTTAGAATAAATTCAAAGCATCGAATCCAGGCATGTAATGGACTTATGCCAAATTTTAATCTTATAAATATTATAAATGTGAAAGTTTGTATGTTTGGATGTTTGGGAAATCATCACGCTGAAACGACTGCACGGATTTCCATGAAATTTTGTACGCAGATAGCTTATGGGCCAGATTGGTTAATAGGCTATTTTTTTAAGAGTTGCCGCCTGTTAAAAAAGTTTCATTTATTTAATATGCGGGAACGACTGAATGGATTTACATGAAAATTTGCACACAGATAGCTTATGACCTAGATTGGAAAATAGGCTACTTTTCTTAAGAGTTGCCACCTGTTAAAAAAGTTTCATTAAATTAATACACGGAAACGACTGAATGGGTTTGCATGAAGTTTTGCAAGCAGATAGCTTATGACCTGCAGTGGAAAACAGGCTAATTTTTGGAGGAGTTGCCACCTGTTAAAAAAGTTTAATGAAATTAATACGCGGAAACGACTAACCGGATTTGCATGAAATTTTGCACACAGATAGCTTATGACCTAGGTTAGAAAGTAGGCTACTTTTTTTAAGAGTTGCCACCTGTTAGAAATGTTTAATTTAATTAACACGCTGAAATTAGTGAACTGATTTGCATGGAAGTTTTCACGCAGATAGCTTATGAGCTAGGTTGAAAAATAGGCTACTTTTTTAAGAGTTACCACCTGCTAAAAAAGTTTAATTAAATTAATACGCGGAAAAGTCTGAACGGATTTGCATCAAATTTTGCAAGCAGATAGCTTATGACCTACAGTGGAAAATAGGCTAATTTTTTGGAAGGGTTGCCACCTGTTAAAAAAGTTTTAATGAAATTAATACGAGGAAACGACTGAACAGATTTGCCTGACATTTCGCACAGAGATAGCTTATGACCTATGTTGGAAAACAGGCTACTATTTTAAGAGTTATCACGTATTTGGAAAGTTTAATTAAATTAATACGTGGAAATGACTGAACTGATTTGCATGAAAGTTTGCACACAGATAGCTTATGACCTAGACTGGAAAATAGGCTACTTTTTTAAGAATTTCCACCTGTTTGAAAATGAAATTTTGCTCAAAGATGGTTTATGACCTGGATTGAAAAATAGGCTACTTCCTTAACCGGTTTTCCGATCAGGATGAAATTTGGTACACTTACTACGGAAGGATGGTCTTAGACTGAAAGTAAGTCCGATAACTCAAGGCCCCTCCCATACAAATTGGAATTTTCATATTACATACATATCTCTGGAAGTATTTGTGGGAGAGAACTGAAACTTGGTATAGTGATATGTATGTGAAATCAATGTTGGCATTCATCGATTAATGTTTTAATTAGTTAGTTAATTCGATTAAATTCAATCTGATTACAGTTAATCATGATTAATTTTAATCCGACTAAACAGTTAATCGTAACCGCGATTAAAAAATTTATTTTTAATCATTAACTCTTAATTTGATCAAGTAGGTTTGGTGATTAATTAAGTTATGCTGGAATTTCCCTGTGCACACAAAGCAAGTTAATCCGGTATGGCTAAGTCGGGTTTCCTCATCAATCTAAGCAATTTGGTGTGCATTTTCATTAAGATATTTACCAACAAACGTTTTACAAACTAGGTTTGTAAAAGTTCCCCGTTTATGTATTACTAATAACAATAATTATAATTACTATAACTGGTGTTTGGTTTCAAACTCGGACAACTAGACAAATTAATCAGATTTTATTTTTAATTGGATTAACGATTAATGTTTTAAATTAATTAAACGTAATCGCAGCCAGCGATTAACGATTTAAAAAATGTTATCATTAATCGTACAGTTGATTACGACTAATTAATTTTAATCGTCAAACGGGATTAACATTTTAATCGTTAATTTTTAATCGTTAATCAGACTAACAGTTTGCCAACAGTGTGTGAAATCCTGTGCATATTCACGGAGAAAAATGGACGTTTTTGGAAAAGAGGCGTAGCACCTCCCATACTGACTGAAAGATTCATATTGCATATCTCTTCAAATGTTTGGGGTAAAGCACTCAAGCTTGGTATGGAAATACATATGTATGCATGTATGTATGTGAAACTAATACCATACTCATGGAGAAAAATGAGAGTTATTGGAAAAGGTGGTGTGCAACTCCCATGCAAATTGATTTTTCTATGCTGCATATCTCTGGAGGTGTTTATTGCAGAGGACTGGAACTTGGCACCGAGATGTGTATACAAAATTAATTCCATACTCATGAGAAGAATTTGCGTTATTCGAATAGGGGATATGGCTCCTGCCGTACAAATTTACTGTTTTATACTGCTTATCTCTAGAGGTGTTCATGGTAGAGTACTGGGACTTGGTACTGGGGTATGTAAAATCAATTCTAAATTCATGGAAGAAGATTATAAGAAGGGTTATAAGAAAAAGGGGCGTGGCACTTCCTACACAAATTGACTTTTTCTTGCCACATATCCCTGGAAGTGTTTGTGGAAGAATACTGGAACTTGGTATGGAGTTGTGTATGCAAAATGTATCAATTGCTCATGGAAAAAAATGTGAGTTATTAAAAAAGGAGGCATGTCGCCTCCCATACATACTAAAAACTTCTTAATACATATCTCTGGAAGGATAGAAAATCTCTCGAAGTATTTTAAATTTGTTATGGAGATTTATTTTATAAGAGCCGTACTGACAGAATAAATTTCATTAAATGGAAAAGGGAGAGCCGGGTTCGGCCTTATAATCTAAAGCTCTCTTGAGGCATTTGCTACAGTAATGAGAAGTGGTATTTTATCAAGGCCAGGTTACTAAATTTGAGTTTGAAATATTAGAACCCGCCGTGGCACCTCCAAGAAGGTTACACGTTCACGCGTCGTATACCTGGAACCATTTTAGGGTAAACTTAGAGGGATTGATATATTTCGTATGCCTAGCGCGCAGACGAGATTTTATAATTTCATAGTTTTAAACGGCCTAAATACCTTAACTCGCTTAAAAAATAACGAGCTATAATGAAATGGGCACAGAAATAAAATCTAACATCATTAAATTATTTTTCCTATTTGTATAAAAGCGCGGGTTAAAACCCGCCGGTATAAGCTAGTGTATTATACTTTGGGAGATAAAGCGATGAATTCAAATTTTTAATTAACAAAAACTGCTTAGGATTTCCTCCGCATATTGGACAAGACTGAGAAGACTTTGTTCCCGTAAGTACGTTCAAAACTTTGCCATCAATTAATGTCATAATAAGTTCATATTTTACTTTAATTTTTCTACCGTTTCCAAAAACATATTCTAAGTTAGTAAGATTTAATATTTGCTGATCCAGATTGTGTTTTTCTTTTAGAATATGTTCTCTTGTTTCCTTCACAAATTCAATCTTAAGTGGTCGACAAAACCGAACTGATTGAGGAGTACGATTGATCCAAATAATTGCATTATCCAACGTGATTATTTTTAGGGGTATAACTGACGTTACAAAGAGCGAATTATCAGAACCTCCGGCAGATTCGCCGGTAAATATTTGCTTAAATGAATTTTGTCCTGTGGAACCGTCGAAACCATAGCTCAGAATGACCGTAACTTCATTGACTTCAACCATGCGATTTAAAACCTCTTCCTGATAAGATAAAATCCTTTTTGCCGTATGGTTAAGTAAGCTTTGTAGAGGAACGTCGGCTTTTGATTGTGTTACCATAAGACCTTCAGCCCGGCATTGTATCTTATACTCCAACACTTTTTCGTAGGCAGGATAAATGTTACAGTTTCGTGAATTGTTCAAGTCTCTCATATTAACATATTGTTGTTTTGTAAAATTATTTTCCAATATAAAAAGCAATGCTTCTGCAGGGGTAAGTGGAGTTGGTTTTTTATCAGCAGAAACTATTAGTTTTCTCACTTCTTTAGCTTTTGATGGAGAACTAGCTGTATGCTTCAAGACAAAATTTAAATCGTGTTCTTTCGTAGCATGGGCTGACATTGAAGCAGCATGAAGCAATAACCTGGAATCATTTTCCTGTGTTGATAATACCTTGGAAGCGAGTTGTCGTTGTAGACGCTCACTTCCATCGCTGTATTTGAGATGAGGACGACCCTTTTTGCGTTCACAATTATTTTTCGACAGTTTAAAAAAAGTTGTACCAGACAACCACAAGCTTTCCATTTTCTTAAATCGGTCGAAACATCTTTTGTTTTTGATCCATTTTTGTTTAATTTTAGCACAAATGTTATATATT
Organism: Rhagoletis pomonella; assembly: GCF_013731165.1. Classification (NCBI taxonomy): domain Eukaryota; kingdom Metazoa; phylum Arthropoda; class Insecta; order Diptera; family Tephritidae; genus Rhagoletis; species Rhagoletis pomonella. The sequence continues at coordinate 8,436,706 of NW_023458559.1, forward strand.
TGCTTCTTGACAAATGTTTTGCAGTCTTCATCACCACTTCCATTAAATTTCGCAGATATCCAATTAAAAACGCGTCTTGCATTGTGGTTATTTTCTAACCAAAAACTTACAATATCGGAATTTTTGATTTTGATGGTGCCTGAAATCAGTTATATTATGAGTTGGGGTAA
>NW_023458559.1:8436975-8443506 GCF_013731165.1 Rhagoletis pomonella
AAAAAATATCCCGAAATCCCGGGATCCCAATTTTCCTGATATTTTGGCATCCCTAGTTGTGAGTGATCGCGAATGGATTATTTGCATCATTCTTCTCATTTATGCGAGGCCAACATCGGTAATGCTCGGACTTCTCATATTCGAGTGTGAGGAAATTTGTTTGCTTTTTTCGATCGCGAATGAAAAGCAGCTGAAATTTTTTTGTCGATCGCATTCCGAATGTGAGAGATGATAAATTTGTTTGCATTTTTCACTCGCGATAAAAGATTACAAAAATTTATTTGGAATATTATCGATCGCGAACGTGAGAGAATGTGAGTGAGAATTTCCGAACCCTGGTTGTTGTAGCCGGTTGTTGGTGTCGCAACCGCTGCTGTGCGATTGTTGTTGATGGTAGCCGAGTGCTGCTGCCGTTGCTGGTGGTGTCGTTACGGTTGCTTCGTTGCAACCGCCGTTGTTGTTGTTGCTTCGCGCAACCTTTGCTGTTGTTGTGTTGTTGCACTTGTTGTTGTGCCGCTAAAGGCGGTCGCTGCCGGTGTTGTGATTATGGTTGCTTCGTTGCAGCCGTCGTTATTGTCGCTAAAAACGGTCGCTGCTGGTGATGTTGTTACGGCTGCTGCTGTAGCTGCCGTTGTTGTTGTTGTGCTGCGGCTTGGTGCCGGTTCCTAGGCGGAGAGGAGCTCTTCTGAACCACCTGCGCATGGAAGTGGGGCGTAACCACAAAAATTTCCAACAGGAGGTAAATCAATGAAGAAAACATAACAAGGTAAAACCGTTGAAGGGCCGTCTGACTTTTGGCAGCAATATAATTTAAACAAGTAAGAAAGTCTAAGTTCGGGTGGAGCCAAACATTAAATACATGTTTTTTCACCTTTCCGAAAGCTACCGCTAGATGGTAAGCCGGGGTGTATCAATTTTGAGTAAATTAGCATCCTTAAATTTCGAAATATTGCAGTTTCAAGCATTTCTGAAATTTACCGTAATATGAAAAGCGGCCGCAATTTTAGTCCGATTTCAATAATTTTCAACGTTTTGCTTTTATGTGGCAAGCACAATAAAAATACCGAGTTTGGTACAAATTGGTAGAACGGTTACCGATATAGATATATGTGATCATAACTGGGCGGTGTCACGCCCATTTTCCAAAATTTTACCATAAACGTATTTCTTGGTAAAGAATTGTTGCAAGCGTCAATTTTGAATAAATTAGCTTTAATATTTACTGATTTATCGGAGATTTTGTATTTCTCTAAATTACCGTTATATGGGATGTGGGCGTGGTTATTTTCCGATTTTTTAAATTTTCGGCAATTTAGTATGCTGTACCAAGGCCAACAACTGTGAAAAGTTTGGAAGAAATTGATGCAGCGGTTACCAAGATATACACATGTAACCATAAGTAGGCGTTTTCCAAAAATTTATAATATTCTTATTTTTCGTCTAAAAATTGTTGTAAATATCAATTTTGAGTGAATAATCTTCAGTAGTTACTAAAATATCGCAGTTTTCGTATTTCCGAAAATTACCGTTATATGGGATGTGGGCGTGGTTATTGTCAGATTTTTTAAATTTTCAGCCATTTAGTATACTGTATCAAGGCCAATAACTGTGCCAAGTTTGGAAGAAATTGGTGCAGCGGTTACCAAGATATACACATGTAACCATAAGTGGGCGTGGCTACGCCCATTTTGCAAAAATTTATAAAATTCTTATTTTTATACCCGAGCGCACTTGTGCACAAGGGTATATTAATTTTGTTCACATAACGGTTGTTTGTAACAGCCAAAACGAATCGAGATAGATATAGACAAATGTATACATAAATGCTCAGAATGAATAGAGAAATCGATTAAGCCATGTCTGTCTGTCCGTCCGTCTGTCCGTCCGTCCGTGTACACGATAACTCGAGCAAAAATTGAGATATCTCAGCGAAATTTGGTATGTAGGTTTCCGTTAGGCTGGTATTGAAAATGGGCGAAATCGGACTGTAACCACGCCCACTTCCCATATAACGGTACTTTCCAGAAATAAGAAAACTGCAATATTTTAGTAAAGACTGAAGATAATTCACTCAAAATTGATATTTACAATAATTTTAACGTTTTAACGTTGAAAATTATTTAAATCGGACTAAAATTACGGCCGCTTTTCATATTACGGTAAATTTCAGAAATGCTTGGAACTGCAATATTTCGAAATTTAAGGATGATAATTTACAATAAAATCATTCGAGCGGTTTTTGAGAATTTTGGTAATGAAAAATTTAGCTAATTTTTTCAACAATTTGTTGCCTTAAAATGCTCGATATTTGTTGAATTTATATAAAATTTTTACACGGTAATATTACTACTGCTCCAAAGAATCTATATCCCGAAAATGAAAGTTATATCTGCAAACCATAAGTTGCAAGAGCACTTTAAAGGCTCAAAATTTACCCCAAAGTAAGCCAATATTTACCGTTGTTTCTACGACAGACAGCGAATCGGTTACTTACAGAAATGCATCTGTCGATAGGTTTGAAATTTTTTCTTTAAAATGCCATACTCTTCATTGAAATCGCTTCACTAGTCGCGTGCAATAAGCGTTTTCATGAAGCTCTAAAAATTACAACTACAACATTTCAGCATACGTACGTAAAACGTATTCTACGTTAAAAAATCATAACTCAAAAACGATGAATTTTAGCATATTGATACTCGTACCGAAAATAGTTTGTACTATTCCCTAATAGACAAAAAAGTTTGAGAAAAAAAAATTCGGCAATTTGAAAAAAAGCAATGTGAAAAAAAATAAAAATTTTTATTAACAGTAATTAATCTATACATAGTATAAAGGAAAGTCGTGGTTTTTGTTCGCGGTAATCTCGAAAACTACTAAACGGATTTTGACGAGATTTTCTCTAATATATTCTGTATCGATAGGAGAGTGACCTTTTTAATTTAGAATTTTAATAGGGTTTCCACCTGTTAAGAAAATTACTATATTCAATTCTAATAAGCGTAGGCGTCAGTTCTGCACCGTCACTGTCAAATGGCAAGACTTAGCCTCTGGATGTGTAATTATGTATTATTTTTCTGAGTAGGGTTGCCACCAATTTTAAAAACTATACGATCTTCACCGTCCGTTGGATAAAAAAATGAGACACCAAATGAAAGTGCATGGCCTTCGCATGTACAAAAGCTTTAAGTGTTTGAGTAGGGTTGCCACCTGTTTAAAATTACTATCGTCTATACATAGTATAAAGGAAAGGCGAGATATTTCAACCACGCTACTGAACAGATTTATACAAGATTTTTTATGTATATAATAAACGAAGTACCTACATGATGACATATGATTTCTTTCTCCAAATACGTAATGTACATACATATGCATACATTCAGCGCGTGGCGAAGCTTCGCGCATCCGGGACCGGCTAGTTATTAATAAACAATTTCTGATGTTTAGTTCACTAGATCGATTCATTAGATTAATATCTGCAATTTAAAAAAAGCGTTAAAATCCTTGCTTTTTTGCGGCAGTTATAAGCGATTTCATCAAAAGTTGCTATCAAGAGAGGAAAAAAGAAGCGTTCGCACTCAAAAAGAAAAAAGTTCATTATTAGAAAAATTCGAATTTCTGAGCATAAAGAAAAAATACGTGTCTCCTTAAATTGTTAAAGAAACAATCCCTGTAAGTTTTATCGCAAACTTAAATTCACTTTCCTTCGGCCTGGGTGATTTGAGATGGTATGACCCCGGAGTTTTCGGATGTCTGAAATTTACCGTTATACGGGAAGTGGGTGTAATTTTAGTCCGATTTGAATAATTTGCAACGAATTTATTTCTTGCACTAAGGTTATTGAGCGTACCGAGTTTGGTAGAAATTGATGAATCGGTTACCGAGGTACACATTTGTTGTTGTAAGGGGGCGGCGCCACGCCCATTATCCAAAATTTTTTAATAATTTAATTTTCTGGTTGTTGTAATTATCGATTTTGCGTCAATTATCTTCAGTAGTTAGTGATTTATCGCAGTTTTTGTGTTTCTGTAAATTAACGTTATATGGGAGGTGGGCGTGGTTACTTCCCGTTCTGAAAAATTTTCAACAGATTTTTTAGCTAGGCCCTAGGCAAAGCTCGTACCGAGTTTAGTAAGGATTGGTGAAGCCACTACTGAGATACAGCATTTCATCATAAGTGGGCGGGGTCACGCCCATTTTCCAAAAATTTCCTAGTAATACTATTTTTTACCAAAATTCTGCTTCAAATACCAATTTTCGACAATTTGGATCTAATATTTACTGAAATATGGTAGTTTTTGCTTTATTCGAAAATACCGTTATATGGGAAGTGAGCGTGGTTACAATACGATTTCCCCCATTTTCAATACCAACCTACCTTGGATAAGGAGAAACCTACATACCGGATTTCGTTGAGATATCTCACTTTTTACTCCAGTTATCGTGTACACGGACGGACGAACAGACGGACGGGCAGACAGACATGGCTTAATCGACTTATCTATTCTTTCTGAGCATTTATGTATACATTTGTCTATATCAATCTCGATTCGTTTTGGCTGTTAGAAACAGCGTTATGTGAACAAAGTTAATATACCCTTGTGCACGAGTGCGCTAGGGTATAAAAAATATTTTAAATCAACGCGAATTCCTAGCCACTTATACTTGCACTTTATTATATTAAAATTGAATTTACTATAAACTGCATATCCGAAAGTTTTCTTAAAATCTTGACAACAAAGTTTTAAATTTTAATGAAAATATTTTGTAGAAAGTTTGAAACTTTGATTTGTATGGTTTTGGTTGTTGAATTAACTATATTTTTATAAAAAAGTGAAAGCATTTGTGTGAAACGTGTTCTGCATCTCACATGCATAATATATGTATGTACTAGGGATGCCAATCCCGGTATCCCGGTGTTTTTGACGTCCCGGAAATCCCGGGATTTGCTTGCATTAATGCCGGGATCCCGAAAACTTTGAAATATCGAATTGATAGTAAGAATTTATTTATGAATTTTGAAGTATGATTTTTGTAAAATGCCGTTTTGACTGCAATTAACAAAAAGCTTGAAACTTTACTTTTAAGTTGCAGTCTGAGCCTTTTTTGAAGAAGAATGATGATTACTCATAGCGTCGCTAATGTAAACGAAACAGAGTTTTAAGGAAAAGTTAGATAATTTTTTTAGATCAATCTACTCAAAACTTCCTCAAATCGAAAAACGAGAAACGTGCTGGTAAAAGAAGTTCAAATATTTTGTAATGGAGGAGACAGGGGTCATTATCTTCAAATGGATCATGTCTACCTTTTGGCAGTTCAGCCTAAAAGTGTTGATGCCGAAATATGTTTTTCATCACTAGGTTTTGTATGTAAAAACTGCAGGTCAAGCTTAGAAGACTCCGCTTTGAATGCTTTGCTGCTCTTACGAAGACATTTTAAGTGCAATAATAACAACACCGGAGAAAAGGAGTGTGTGTTTTCAACCAGACCCACCTACCAACATGTATTTCGACCCGCTAAATCCGATTCTGAGATCCGTTTGACCCGTACACCCTCAAAATTTCTAGTAAATTGCGAAAAAAATGGCAAAAAAACTTCATTCGCCATTTCTTTATAGAGTAGAATAAACCTGTTTAGAGAAATTGTTTTTGTATATTTTTGTTTTATGTTTTTTTATTAATCGCTACCTTCAAAAGTACCTGGTATTTAAATTATTATTTGTGATGTATACGTTCCTCAATCACATAGTTTTTTAAATACAATTAAAAAATGTTTTACTTTAAAATTTGTCTGATTGAATGAATAAATATCGCTAGCGTAGAGTGCAAAGTTGCTAAGTCCCAATTTAAAAATTGTACAGGAGAGGAAAAAACTTCATTTAGCCTTTTTGTTCAAGTATTTCGCAAAACTTTCAATACAACATTTTGCCTGTTTAAAGCAAAGCAAAACTCCATACGAATCACAGGGATTCGATCTTTATTAAAAAGATTTCGAACTTTTTTGGCCTTATCGAATTTTCGGAGCTTTTTTGGCCTTCGCAAATTTTCCTTTCATTGAATATAAACGAGAAAACATAAAACAAGGACCTTTACCCTTTTCGAAACGATGCAATATTAATTTATCTAGCCTCCTATATAAAAAAATGATTTTTCATTAAAAGTGAAGTTAGCAACTTTTCACTCTAAGCTAGCGATATATGAGTTTTACAATCAGATTATCGTAAATTTTAAATAGTTTTATTTCATGGTATGTTTAAATGCTTTCAGATATTGAATTTTCACTCATATTCATAAAATTTATGACTCAATTTGAAGCCCGGGATAAATCCCGGGATCCCGGGATTACCTAAAAAATATCCCGAAATCCCGGGATCCCAATTTTCCTGATATTTTGGCATCCCTAGTTGTGAGTGATCGCGAATGGATTATTTGCATCATTCTTCTCATTTATGCGAGGCCAACATCGGTAATGCTCGGACTTCTCATATTCGAGTGTGAGGAAATTTGTTTGCTTTTTTCGATCGCGAATGAA
>NW_023458559.1:8443606-8446679 GCF_013731165.1 Rhagoletis pomonella
GGCACGTGATGCCATGTATAGTGTGCGGTGAGCTGCTGAATTTTTGATACGCGATTGGCCACAAAGACGGTCCACCTGGACGGCTCACCGCGAATCCAGCACAGGGCGATTGTTGAGTCAGTCCAACAATGAATGAGCTCTGACTCAATTGTGAATATGTTCACCACAGATTGAAGGAGTTCTGCTAGCAACATTGTAACGCACGGTTCCAAGCGGGGAAAACTCACTTCTTTCTTAGGCGCCACACGGGACTTGACACACACCAACGATGACACTGCTTCTCGAGATGAGCGGGTAACCATGTAAATGCAAGCGCCGTAAGCCGTAAGCTAGCATCTGCAAAAGCATGGATCTCAGTAGTAGCGTTAATTGGACCATACCTTGGAATCTGAATGTTGTCGATCCGATTTAGTTGTTGATGGAAGTTCCGCCATTGTGTGTAGACATCTTGTGGCACGCTTTCATCCCAGTCTAGTTTAAGCTCCCACAATTGTTGCATGAGTAGTTTGCACGAGACGATAAGAGGGTTGAGAAGACCAAGCGGATCAAAAAAACTGGCTATTTGCGACAATATGGACCTCTTGGTTGCCTTCGTCTGCGACGAATGATTGTTATAGCTGAATATAAAAATATCTTCTACTGGTGACCTTTTTAACCCAAGAGTTTTCACGTATTCGGAATCGCTTAGTTTTACGCTCTTTTCCCTGTCTTCTTGGGGTACGTCCTCTATGACGCGCATATGGTTCGACGCAAATTTGCGTAGCGGGAAACCAGCACTGCTGAGGAGCGACGTTACTTGTTGTTTTATGGCGATCACTTCGTTGACCGTTGACGCACCAGTCATTAAGTTGTCGACATAAAAGTCCTTCAGTGTGACGGCAGCCCTAATTGGAAAGCGGGAAGACTCACCTCTGGCAAGTTGAAGTAGGCATTTAGTCGCGAGGTATGGCGCGCAGCTGGTGCCATAAGTTACCATACTATACACTGCCATGGCGTATCAGCTTCGTGCACTAGTACCTGACGGTACATCTTGGCGATGTTGGCCATGAGCACATATTTATGACTACGAAAGCGAATAAGTATGGTAAAGATGTCGTCCTGCAGAGTGGGACCAACACGAAGCATTTCGTTTAAGCTTTTTCCCGACGTTGTACGGCACGATGCATCAAAGACGATGCGAAACTTCGTGGTGCTACTGTCTGTTCTCATCACACAGTGATGCGGGATGAAGTAGCGCCCTTTCGTGTTGCTCTCAAGTTCAGTTATGTGTTTCATGGACTCGTACTCACCCATGAACTCAGAATATTGTTCAACAACGACGGATTGCGTGCGAATTTATACTTTAGACCGAGCAACCTTTTAAGGGCAGTCTCGTATGAATGGCCTAGCGTCTGTGGATCTTCCTTTAATGGCAAGCGCACGATGAATTTATTGGTGACAGGGAATCGTGTGGTGTGGCTCCGAAAAACTTCCCGCAGGCCAGAATTTTTCTAGCAGATGGCCAATTTGAGGATGATTGCTAGCATCTATGAATGATTTGTACAACGAAAACGGTAACGACGAGGCTGTATGCAACGATGATGGTGACTAAGACGATAATGGCGGGGCTATTCCAGACACAATCCATCCCAGCTTAGTTTTTTGGAGTACAGAAGAGGTGTTGGGAAGCTTGATCTGGCCCACCAGAAAAAGGTCGGAAAACATGCCTGCACCAATGAGGCAATCAATGCCACCAGGTTTGTGAAATGTGCTATCAGATAGTGTGATTTTTCTTGGAAATTTCCTTGAGTCGAAGTTGTTGGATTGGCTGGCTGATGTGACGTTATTGATGGCAGAATCATAGCTTCGATGGTCGTAGCAAAGGCGGTGTGAAGTGACTTCAGCTCTACAGAACACATCTGCTGAGTTTTTGTTGTAGCTGTGCCAATGCCTATTACCTCGATGCTACGCCTGGAACGAGGTAGGCGAAGATGCTGCGCATTGTGTTCTGTTACGAAGTTTAGCTGCGAGCTCGAGTCTAGCAGAACACGAGCAATGAGTGAGGAGCCCGCGGAATTGAATAGCCGAACGAGGGCGGTGGCGAGAATGACTTCGCCTGTGCATTTGACGGCTTGAAGCGCTGTTTGTTTGCTGTCTGCATTTTTGTTGTTTGCTGACTTATCTTCGCCGTATGTCCTATGCAGTCAAGTATGGTGACTCACCTTGCCGTGCTGGCATCTACGATGAGACGGGCATGTACTAGAGCAATGTTTCCTTCCAAGGGAGTTAAGACATAAATGCAGCCGTTTTGCTCGAACATATCGCTCGACAGGATCCATCTTCATGAATGGCTCGCAGTTGAATGGACTATGGTATGGGCTGGCACCGCATAGTACACATTTTGTTGTAGCTTCTGTGGTTACAAAGGCGTGCTGATTCTTCTTCGATAGTGGTTTTTTAGTGGATAGAGTCTTGACAGATTGAGTTGCCTCCAGCATGTTGAAAGTCTGGCAACGGCTTTCTAAGAATGTGGCGAGATCGGCCCATGTTGGCATCCGTAGTTGTGATGACTGAGAGGGGTTCCACTTGGCGGATACCTCCTCTTACCATCGTGTAAGCGTGGGTGCATCTATCTTTTTCGACACTGTACAACAAAATTCCAACACCTATTTGCTGGGCTGTGGCCAATACTGCATTGCGCGAAGATTTACGTTAACGATGTCGATGAAATTACGAAGAGCAGGTACTGTCGCTGACGATAGTGGTGGGATGTCAGAAATCTGCTGCATGTGCGCTTGAAAAATGAGACGGCTGTTGTTGAACCAAGCGACGATAAGTTCCAACGCAACCTTGTAATTGACACTGGTCACCTCGAGTGACTGAATCAGCCGCGATGCCTTGTCTGCTAAGCACGAACGCAGATACTGGAATTTTTCAACATCGGACAGATCTTTGTTGTTGTGGACGAGAGTTGAAAAAACGTTGTAAAAGTCCAACCAATCACGCTGTTCTCCGCTGAAGCGCGTCAATTGAAGTTTTGGCAAGTAAATGCGGCCAGCTTGTTTGCGCTCGTTGAAAATATGCGTGCTGCTGA
>NW_023458559.1:8446779-8450530 GCF_013731165.1 Rhagoletis pomonella
CATTTTTTCCCCCAGGGCGATGTCCTAAGAAAAGTGGGGCATTCAATTTTGCATTACCTAGTATCGAGAAGTGAATGTGGTTTAATATGAAATTTTTGGGACTTTTTGAATACATTAGATGCTGATTACATATCTGTGTTCGTATGGAACAGTAGCTTATGTCGAAAGGCTGGCTTTAGTATAATGCGGCGTTCCCTTTATTCTTTATATAACAAGGAATTTTTGATGAGACTTAATAAAAATATTGACTTGCTAGTATCAGAACAATTTTTTGCACGTTTATTTGCCAAAAGTTGGGCAACGGCTCAGCGCCAGCAAGTCATTCGCAATCGTATGCTGAGAATGCCGATTTATACTAAAGCCAGCCTTTCGACATAAGCTACTTTTTCATACGAAAACAGATGTTAAACTGTAATTTGATGTAAAACTCTTAAGAAATACATTCGATTATTTATCACACATTGAATGCATTACTACTTTTCCCACTGGGATACTGACTTAGACTTAATGAAATAATTGAACCAAGTTGGGTAGAAATCTATGAAGTGGTTACCGAGATACACCTTGTAGTCATAAAGTGGGCGGTGCCACCCCAATTCCTAAAAGTCTATAGCAGTCTGATTTATTGTTGAGATTGTTGTAACTATTAAAAAAAGGAGGAAAAGTGAATTTAAGTTTGCGATAAAACTCACAGGGATTGTTCCTTGAACAATTTAAGGAGACACGTATTTTTTCTTTTTGCTCAGAAATTCGAATTTTTCGAATAACGAATTTTTTCATTTTTAAGTACGAACGCTTCTTTTTTCCTCTCTTAATAGCAACTTTTGATGAAATCGCTTATAACTGCCGCAAAAAAGCAAGGATTTTAATGATTTTTTTTTAAATTGCAGATATTTATCTACTGAATCGATCTAGTGAACTAAACATCCGTATGGGAGTGTACAGTTATTTTTGCCAGAAAAAAAAACAAAAATAAATTAATAAATTAATAAATAAATAATAAATGGAGAAAAGTAATTGTTACCTACAAATATATGAATTATTACGAAAATTACTGCAAACTGAAAATCGGATAAATTAATGTTGTAGAAGTAAATGTAGGTTTATGTAGATGAATATACTTAAGATGACATCGGTTATTATGCTCATTTGAATGTATACACATTTCTGACTATTTTCGAATTACTCCTTAAGACCTCTATTTGAAGAATGATTTTACCTATATTTTAGAAGTAAATATATTAAGTAATTTTGTGAACACTCAAAATGACTCTTTTAATGGTGATGTTAATGTATTCTGTGTGAGATTCGAAATTTGGTACAGTTCGAAAACATAATACGAAAAAAAGAATCGCGTTATAAAAAAAACTTAGCGGTCTCTACGAGTTTTTAAAGCACTATTGGTGGGACTGATGCGTTAAAAGAATCATAAATAGAGATTTTTTTGATAATGCGTATTCATGTAGTGCTGGATGTAGATTTACAGACTACTGTCGAATAATATGTACTACCCTAAAACTAAACGACTGAACGATAACTTAACGAAACACGACAAACGACGGGCATGGACATTTTTCAAATAATAGCCGAACGGCCACTTCAAGTTGGACTGCTGAAGTACGAAGTTGGTGAAGTGTTTCGCTTTAATTTAACTTTTTAATCTAATTACTTTAAATTAACTTTTAATACAATAAATGTGTTAAAACGTTTAAATATAAGCAACTAAACGTGTTTTAGTTAAAACGTGGCCGGTCTGGTAAGAATCCCTACATACATGTTCACTTTGATCAAATTTTGAGCACTGGCTGGCGAAATCTTCGCTAGATTGGGCAAATCGCGTGATATTTTGACCATCTTCCTAATTGGCCCAAAATTAAGGCCCAATTGGGAAAAACTGCGGCTCTGATCGGGAAACCTTAAGAAAATTTCTAGCAAGGAAACTTTATCATAATGGGCAACAATTTGTGTGCCCTCAACTGGCATGAAAATCTGTTAGCATCATATAAGTGCATTTTCAGCAAAAAAGGATCAGTCCAGCTTTCTTCTTGACCTGCAGCTAAACTTAAACGTAGAATACGTGATATTATTAACCCTTAAAGGGTAACGATATTTTATATACTTTAAGGGTAATCTTCGTCGTATCGACGAAGTCCTTTTTATTTTCGATTTTTAAAACGCTTTTATCAACTTGCAATGTTGTGCGTCCAGAAACTTTCAATGTTGTGGATCCAGAAACTTTCAATGTTGTGTGTCCGAAAAGCGAAAGGCAAAGCTTTGAAAAGTTCCTATAAAAAAAGCATAGTGCATAGGGCGACAGCTGTAGTGAATAGGGCGAGGTAGATGACATCTAGATGTCGCCCTATGTACTACGTTTGCTACAGCGGAAATAGACGACACGCCATTTCTTTAAATAAAATTAATTGGTGCTCGTTTGTATGTACATACATATGTAAATGCATGTGCGTGCACCTTTCTATTAATATCGTTGAATTATTTTAATATCTATTGCAAAACTTTATTCAGACAGGACTAAAAAGTAGAAAATAAATAATATAAAAAAAAACTTTTTAATATACAACGCTTTTATAAATGGACTAAAAAGTAGAAAATAATATTTCTCAGTCCCATAGAATTTGTTTTGATAACTTTTGATTTTGAAATTTTAGCAAAAGTCATTATAAACAATCTATGAAATTGAAAATGAAAAGCGTTGGGCGCATGTAATACACTTGAATTGATATGAAAAGTAATATATGTATGTATGTATGTGTGTATATGAATAACGACCGCTTAAAATCGATTTCAAAGTTATACTTTCGCTGTAGAAATTTTAGGTCTACGTTATGTAGTTTGACTATTGTCAATTAAATCGAATGCTTTGTATTGCATGCGCTCCACGTTTTTCATTTTCAATTTCATAGATTATTTATAATGACTTTTGCTAAAATTTCAAAATCAAAAGTTATCAAAACAAATTCTATGGGACTGAGAAATATTATTTTCTACTTTTTAGTCCATTTATAAAAGCGTTCTATATTAAAAAGTTTTTTTTATATTATTTATTTGTATTAAAAATGTAAAATTCAAGTTTACCACGCTGTTTTTAATAATAATAAAACTTAATAAGAAAAAAAAACACAGAGGCTACTAATTTTTTTAAGCTTTTTATGTATTTTATACCAATTTGGTCTTCAGTTCATATTTTCATCGTAAACAGGTACAGATGTACAAATCTTAGTATTAACTAAAACAAAAGCAGGAATTCTTCATTATAACTAAAAAAACTTAAACTATACTTCAATATATAACATAACAAAAGAAAAAAACTTTAACAAATTATTCATTTCCACAAGAGACACAAAGTTCAATTTTGTGCTCTCCACATATAAAGCTTTTGCATTTTTTGCATACAGTCTTTGTCATTTTTCTTTTTTGGTACGGACAATATTTACATATTTTACGTGTTTTCTCTTCTTTTATGTTTTCTTCATTCGTCTTTTCAATATTTTTATTATTTTGAGTTATTTTAAGTATATTCTCTTTAAGAGTTCCCTCTTCGCTGCATAAGGAGAGTAAATAAACGATTTTATTAGGTTTGGGTTTATATGAAAGAAGCGTCAATTCGTTGTCATAGCCAAATATGGAAGTTCATACCCGTCGTTTGCGGTCATTGCACATTTCTTTCGGAATTTCTTTTTTATTGCTTCGTAAGGTTCCCACAATCGTCAGCTTGTATGGCTCAAGAAGTAGA
>NW_023458559.1:8450630-8457840 GCF_013731165.1 Rhagoletis pomonella
ACTTGGGTATTTAGCAGCTCCTAAATACCTAAGTAAATAGTACTTTGGTATTTACAACAACACAAAATACCTAAATACTTTTGTACTTAGTACTTAATACTTAGTAAATACAATTTTGCCCATCACTGGTTGAGATGTACTTTGCTTCTTTTAGCTGGTCCAAAATGGCTCCGATTTGAGGCAGTGGGTACGCGTCGGGTTCACTAGCGGCATTGAGTTGACGATAATCAATGCACATCCGCCAGGTTCCTTGTTTCTTTCTGACTAGTACAATTGGTGAGCTGTATACGCTCCTGGAGGGTTCTATCCGGTTAGCGGTGAGTAATTCGTCCACTTCGGTGTTTATTACCTGCTGCATGGCGGGATTGCGCGGGTGGTAGCGCTGCTTCTGCGGTTGGTTGTGTCGCAGTGTAATGGTGTGTTCGGCGGCTGTACTTGGTCCGGCGATTTTGGAGAACAGCTTCTTGTGGTGGTCCAAGAAGTGTGTTAATTCCTGATTTTGTTCCTCATTTAAGTGAGCCCGTTCTGTTAGGCAACACAATGTGGGTGTGGGCCTCGGTGACGTGTCGGGATTTAGTGGCTGGCCGTCTAAGGTCACAACAATGCCTCGCTATGACAGGAAGTCCATTCCTAATATCATTCGTTCTGCTAGGTTCGGGATCACTGCTACCGCCGTGCGTGTGAATCGCTCGTTATACTTGATTCTGACGGGTGTGTGTACTGGCAATGCATGTCTGATCCGCGAGTTGGACGTTCCGCTTATTAGGCTGAGGTCGGATGTTGAGTCGCTCTAAATGCACGCGCGTGCTGTCGTCTACGTATGTTAGAGTGGCTCCGGTGTCCATCAGTGCTCGTACGTGTAGGCCTTCGATGGTGACGTCGGCGTAGAAGCGACCGTCGATACTTCTCCATTCGGATTGCACTGTAGTGGCTTGGGCGATGGGTGGCGCGGTATTGATTGATTTGGGGCATGGGCAGTTTCTGGAGAAAGTTCCGTCTTGACCGCAGCGGGAACAAAACAGTCGCCGTGGGTAGTGACAATGGTAACGCTGGTGCCCACGCCTTTCGCAGCGCCAGCAGGTGTTCCTTGCGTCGTACCGGTTACTTATGGTGGAAAGGCAGTGTGCCGCTTGTCTACTTTGTCTGGCTTCTTCCTTTTTGAGCAGTTCATACTCATCGGTGAGCTCCATGAGCTCCTCGATGGTTTGGAATTCGCTTCTTTTTACGAAGAGTCGGTATTCGACTCGAAGGCCGTCATAAATACGTTCTAGGTGGTTTTCGTGGCACATGACCGGATGTTGTCGGATGAGTGTCTGGAGGGCGGTGATGTAGTCCTTGGCCTTTTTATTTGTGCATCTGTTTCCGCTGGCGAATTGTGTCTTCTAGCTGCGTTATGTGTCGTTTGGGCAGAAAAAATGTTTCAGCCCCGGCATGAAATCTAGCCCAGGTGGTTATTTGTTGCCTCTGGACGCGGAACCATTGGAGTGCTTTACCGCGTAAAATCTCGGGCAGGGTTGGGAGGAGTTGGTCTGACAGGATTTGGTAGCATTCTGCCAGTTCCTCAATCCGATGCAAGAAGTTGTGCAGCGCATCGCCGCCGGAATAGTGTACGTCCCAACGACGAACAGTACTCATTACTTCGGTGTTACTAAACCTGTCTCGCTGAGGAGCTGCTGGTTTGCTCCGGAGTGTAGGAATGATTCGCCCAGTTTTATGGCTGGGATGACTTCGGGTAAGGACTTTGCTATACTGGCTTCTTCAGCGGTGATCTCCATTTCTAGTTCTTTTAGGAGATTTTCGGTTGATTTTCTACTTCGCTTGGTTTTGATGAAGTGGCTTAGAGCACTCCGTAGCTCTGCGACTGTGTTCCCTTCAACTGGTAACTGGTGTCGTCTGCATTCCTCCACTAATCTCTCTTTTTTCAGTAGATATATCCAGCCCAGAGAGTCGGCGTTCAGCGTTGCGGTGTCGTTTTCGCTCGTCCGTGTGTTATTGGTTGGTTGTGGTGTGTTCGATGAACCCGCTTCGACAGGGTTGGTGCTTGTTGGTGCTTATGCACATGCGCCTGCAGAGCTGGGTCCCTGCTCGAGCGCCATTTATGAGGTGGGTTTTATCGAAGGCTGAGGTAGCTCAGCCGCTCCAGGGTTGGGTGGAGGTGGATATGTATGTACGTATGTATGTAACTGTGGGTTTTATGTATGCATGTACGTATGTCTGTTAGTGTAGCGTAGGGGAGCTACGTTACAAGTCGTATGGGAGCTATAGGTTATAGTGACCCGATCTTTGTAATTTTCACTCCAAGTTTTTTGTTAATAATGGGTGGAAGTATTGCAAAATTTCATGTTCTTAGCTGCATAAATGGAGAAGTTATAACGAAAAATCTCATATCTGAACAATCAGTTGTATGGGAGCTATATGTTATAGTGGTCCGATTCTTCCGGTTCCGACAAATGATTAATACACTATAAAAATACACCCACCTACCAAATTTCATCCGGATATCTCGAAAACTGAGAGACTAGATGGCATACAAACAGACGGACAGACAGACAGACGGACATGGCTAAATTGACTCAGCTCGACGTTCTGATCACTTAAGTATACATTTTAATGGATCTATCTTTTCTTATTCTGGTACTTACAAACATCGGACCAAAGTTATAATACCATTTCATGCTAATGAAAGGTATAATAAGGTAGTTTAAACAATAGAAATTAAACGACCAAATCGAAAATGCTTTCAATTCACAAAACGACGCAAACGAAAAATAATGCAACTAAAAAATTAGTTATTTTAACCAATTTTTGAACCGCTTTCCAAGTTCCTTTACTTCTTTTTTTATTAAATAAGGCTGTTTAAACAAAAAAAAATTTACGACAAAATCAAAAACAACTTTAGTGTAAAAAAGCCAAACAGCAAATTGTGCACCAAAAAATTAATTGTTTTTTTTTATTTTTTATTAATTTGTAAACCGCTTTCCAAGCCGCTAAAATTATTTTATAAAAAGGTAGTTTAAACAAAAAAAAAACATTACACGACAAAATCTAAAACAGTTTTAATGCACAAAACAAGCCAAACGGCAAATTATGGAACAAAATAATTAATTGTTTTTATTATTTTTAAGCAATTTTTAAACCGCTTTCCAACTCCTTAATTTTTTTAAATAAGGCTGTTTACAAGTTTTAATGCACAAAACAAGCAAACGTCAAATTATGCAACAAAAAAATTAATTGTTTTTATTATTTTTAAACAATTTTTAAACCGCTTTCCAAGCCGCTAACATTATTTTAGAAAAAGGCAGTTTATACAAAAAAACATTACACGACAAAATCAGAAACAGTATTAATGCACAAAAGAAGCCAAACGGAAAATTATGCAACAAAAAATTAATTGACAATTTTTATTGTGGCGTTTTCATATTTTAGTTATACCAGCTATTTCGGAGATCATCACCACATCTCCTCATCAGTCTTCTTTTTTTCTAGACTTTCAGCAGGGATTGAACCCGCGTCATCGATGTGCAAAGTCAGAAGCGCTAACCACTGAGCTATGCAGACCCCGTGAGCTTTTGTGTCTATAAAAAGTCGTTATGTTTGAAATGCACTTGTGGACACCAGCTGGTATGAAAACTTGCGAATTCCTGCAAATTTGCGTTCGTGCAGAAATTTGCAAGTTCCTCAATATGAGAGAGAATTTGAGAGAATTATTTCTTACACTCTTATATTTTCAGTGTTGGATAATTCTTGCGGGATTTTCGATGAACAAACCTATTATCTTTTCACAATTGCATGGATTGCTTGTGTACCAGTGATGGAAAAGTAGGTACAATTGTACCTTTTCAGCCTCTTTCGAACCAAAAGGTACCTGCGGTACACTGAGCTCAATTTAGGTACAATTAGACGACAGCCACATAAATATCCATATGGAAGACTATGCTGCTCGCAAACGAAAAATTTAAGAAAATCTTTGTAAACAAGGAACATTTTATGTGTATAAAGTTAGCGAAACAACATGAAGCAAAAATGTCGCATATACCCATGAATTTGCCATTAGTTAGCTGTGGAAAAAATAATTTTGTCGTTCTTGTATTTTTTTAGGTATAAGGTGTTTTACTAACTTTATATTAAGTTAGCGAAGTACCCCTCCAACTCAAAGAAAAAAGACTAGGCATTATATCCAAATTTTTGTTTTTTTTTTTGACGGTCGAAGATGAGCTAATTTACTTTTGAAAAAAAATTTAATTAAAAAAAAATTTTGGCAATTTTGAAATCTAAACAAACAATGGTTAAGATTCAGAAAAATTAAGAAGCATCCTTATCAAGTTCAGCAAAGAGTTCAAGATTCATAGAAAATTGCTATATAATTTTTATCACCCTTTACCCATCTGCATAAACTACGTCCCAAACAGAGTTGGGCATTATTCGAATAAATTGTTATTTAGATAATTATTCGAATAAAATTTTATCCGTAATATAATTATTCGCAGATAACTTATTCACGAATAAATTATTCGTGAATAAATTGCTTGCGAATAATTTATTCGTTATTTTATTCGTTATTTTAAATAATGAATAAAAACTCAATTTTAACACATTGAGCCACCTTTTACTTTTATTTCTATTGTCAAGGATTGTAAGTTAGCTGAATTTTGTTTACTATTTTATCAAGAATACTAGCCCATTCCCTATGGTTTCGCGGCCCCTGATAAGATTTTTTGCGTTGGCCAATGCAAGAATAGCGTTGAAAACCAAATATGGGTAAAGTAAAAATTCTCACACATATTTCTGCCAAAAAAAATAGCGCTCTGATGCTATATGCAAGAAAAAATTCCTTTCAATGTCATGAGCTTTACCTCCACTTGTGAGATCTTTTCTAAGCGTGCGTAATCTTCTTCTATGATCTTGCAACTACAACATTGGTCCGATGCGTCAACCTCTAGTCTTATGTCATGTAGGCCAACAAAAGTCCTTATAAGGATGCTGAAGAGCACAGATGTGCGTCCTCGATGTAAAATTTGGCCATTGATATAGGAATTGGAAGGATGTGGTCGAAACTTTCCTTGCTGATTCGTCACTTTTAAAATATCCAAGAGCTGGTTTCCTTGAGTCTTACTGCTGCAGCAATGGCCGCCCGAGCAATTTCATCAAGCGGAGGTAGATGCAAGGCCGCATTTAGGGTATATGACGACGTGGGACATCGTAAATTCGTATAATATAAACATAAAAAACAAAGGAGTCCAGACATATGGGATCGCCACAAAGGAGTTTTCTAGTAGCCTTTAATAGGACTTAATGCGCATGGAATAACCTCCGAAAATTTGATTTAAATCTATCTAGCGGTTTGAGTTAAATCACAACAACGAAAACGGTTATCATTTTATACATAAATATATGTACATATCTATATACATAAATTACTTGTTTTATTATTATTTTATTCGTTATTCGAATAATTAATGAAGATAATAATTATTCGAATAACATAATTTATACGTCATTCGAATAATTTTTTTTTGAATAACCAAAATTATTTATTATTTACGAATAACAAGAAAAACAATTTATTCATTTGTTATTCGTCATTCGAATAAATTTTGCCCAACTCTGGTCCCAAATAACAATTACCTATTACCTGAGTAAATAATAACTAGAGCAATTTTTAGCCTCTTTGAATAACAAATAATAATTTTTTTCCTACAATGGTCACGTGGTCTACGATCGTAGACCACTTCTTTTAAAATAGTGCTCTCTTTTAATTTTCTTTCTTAAGCTAGTTACGCTTTTCAGTAGCTGTTGCTAATACGTGAGCTCACATAACACCGTGCGACAAAAACAAAAAAAAAAATTTAAAAACACACGAAAGTATCGATATACTCATGAAACTATGGGCCGAATATAGTAAAACTGCGTTTTTAATTTTCCACTCTGACGTCAGGATTTTTTTCAAACGACTTTGAAGTTTTAAAAATATGATTAATTCAAAAAAATATTTAAAAAAATCAGTGCAATGTATAATAAAAATATGGGTACCAAATAAGACAGAAACTTCTGTAGAATTTAAAAACAATAAAGTTGTTTGGTTAACAAGGACGAATTGGTATTGAAAATGCGCTTGAATAAATTTTATTTTTTAAGATAATAAAGTTCGCAAGACGAAATTTGGTAATGAGGTCATGCGTATATTAGTCCCCAAACAATAGTTTTCTCAAAAAAAATATTGAAAATTTTCAAGGAAATTTGAGGACAAAATTTATAAATAACATTTTCCATATACATTCGTCCTTATACACCAAAAAATTTACTCTGTTATAATTCTACAGAATTTTTTATTTTATTATTGTTATCCTACATTGCATAGAATTTTTTAAATAATTTTTTGAAGTAATCATATTTTTTACATTTCAAAGTTCTTAAACAAAATCCTGAGGTCAGAGAGAAAAACTAAGCACGCAGTTTTACTACCATACCTATAGTTTCGCGAATATATTCCTTTTTTTGTGTGTAAAATTTACTGTCGCACGGTGTACGCTGAGGGGGAGCGATTGGAAATTGTATCACGGCTGAAACATGACTGGTCGACCTATGTATGTAGACCTTAGTTTTTGCTTCAACATAATATTTTAAATTCATTATTTTGATAGGTAAAGGTAGGTAATATTTACTAATTTTTCATACTCATGAAGTTAGACAAAACTATGGCAGAACCAAACAAAAGATAAGTGAAGAATTTTACAGTGTTTTTGAGACGGTTGGACGAACTGCCCATTGGAAAAGAGCGCTGCTATGTTTTCTCCAGCCACAGCAAATTATGTCGGCCGTTTTCATATCTGCCCTCGAAGTAAGAATAAATATTCCAGAAAGGCATGTGTGAGTTGTGGGAGGTTTACTGGCAAAACGTGCATGAAGAATGCCTGCACATTTTGTGTAAGTAAAATCTTCCTAATTTCAGAGGCCTCTAATTAATTTATTTTTGGATGGAGTTTCGCTTTTGGTTTTTTAAGTGAAATGTTTTAATGCTTTGTTACGATGAAAAATAGTTTGTTCATTGTTTTCAATAAATAAATATATTTATTCAATTAATTGTATGCCTCTTCTCAAAAACACTAAAAACTGGATGCAGTTTTTTCTTTTGGTTTTTTTTTTTTTAATTTAAAAATATTTTGTCTTAAAATCTAACCCATGCGATTGAAAAGTTCCAAAAATGTATTTG
>NW_023458559.1:8457850-8467072 GCF_013731165.1 Rhagoletis pomonella
CTATATACCACGTGACCATCGAAGGGTTAAAAAAGAATGAAAAAATCAAAAACCGTTTTTAAACGAGCCACATAGAAAATTATGCAACAAAAAAATTTATTGCTTTTATTATTTTTTATCAATTACTAAACCGCTTTCGAAGTCGCTAAAATTATTTAAAAAATAAGGTAGTTTAAACAAAAAAAAACTAAACGACAAAATCAAAAATGCAATTATGCAACAGAAAAATTTTTTGTTTTTATTACTTTTAACTCATTTTTAGGCCGCTTTCCAAGTCCCTGAAATCATCTTAAAAATAAGGTAGTTTAAACAATAGAAATTAAACGACAAAATCGAAAATGCTTTCAATTCACAAAACGAAGCAAAAGGAAAATTATGCAACTAAAAAACTAATTATTCTTATTATTTTTAACCAATTTCCTTAATTCTTTTTTTTTTTAAACAAGGATGTTTAAATAAAAGAAAATTAGACGACATAATCAAAAACAGTTTTAGTGTACAAAACAAGCCAAACAGCAAATTATGCAACAAAACATTAATTGTTTTTGTCAATGTTGTTGTGGCCTATTAACATTTTATTTTTATACCCGAGCGCACTTGTGCACAAGGGTATATTAATTTTGTTCACATAACGGTTGTTTGTAACAGCCAAAACGAATCGAGATAGATATAGACAAATGTATACATAAATGATCAGGATGAAAAAAGGAATTGATTAAGCCATGTCTGTCTGTCCGTTCGTCTGTCCGTCCGTCCGTGTACACGATAACTCGAGCAAAAATTGAGATATCTCAACGAAATTTGGTATGTAGGTTTCCCTTAATCCAAGGTAGGTTGGTATTGAAAATGGGCGAAATCAGACCTTAACCACGCCCACTTCCCATATAACGGTAATTTCCAGAAATACGAAAACTGCGATATTTTAGTAACTACTGAAGATAATTCACTCAACATTGATATTTACAATAATTTTTAGACGAAAAATAAGAATATTATAAATTTTTGGAAAATGGGCGTAGCCACGCCCACTTATGGTTACATGTGTATATCTTCGTAACCGCTGCACCAATTTCTTCCAAACCTGGCACAGTTGTTGGCCTTGGCACAGCATAAAAAATCGCCGAAACTTTTTAAAATCGGACAATAACCACGCCCACATCCCATATAACGGTAATTTAGAGAAATACAAAATCTTCGATAAATCGGTAAATATTGAAGCTAATTTATTCAAAATTGATGCTTGCAACAATTCTTTACCAAGAAATACGATTATGGTAAAACTTTGGAAAATGGGCGTGGCACCGCCCACTTATGATCTCATATAAGTATATCGGTAACCGTTCTACCAATTTGTACCAAACTCGGTATGGTTATTGTGCTTGCCACATAAAAGCAAAACGTTGAAAATTATTGAAATCGGACTAAAATAACGGCCGCTTTTCATATAACGGTAAATTTCAGAAATGCTTGAAACTTCAATATTTCGAAATTGAAGGACGCTAATTTACTCAAAATTGATACACCCCGGCTTACCATCTAGCGGAAGGTTTCGGAAAGGTGAAAGAACATATATTTAATACTTGCGCCGGGTATTTAATGTTCGGCTTCGCCCGAACTTAGACTTTCTTACTTGTTTTATTGAGCTTTGTACCACGATTGTTTATTAGGAAAAATTGAAAAAGCAACAAAGTCTAAGCGGTAGAAGTTATAGCAGCTATTTCGGAGATCGAAATAAAATATTAAATAAAAATATTATAAATTAATTGTTTTTTGTTTATTTTTTACCAATTTTTAAACCGCTTTCCAAGTTCATAATTTTTTTTTAAATAAGGCTGTTTAAGCAAAATTACATTAAACGAAATAATCAAACACAGTTTTAATGTACAAAACAAGCCAAACGGCAGATTATGCAACAAAATAATTAATTGCTTTTATTATTTTTAAGCAATTTATAAACCGCTTTCCAAGTCCCTAATTTTTTTTAATAAGGCTGTTTACAAGTTTTAATGCACAAAACAAGCCAAACGGCAAATTATGCAACAAAAAAATTAACTGTTTTTATCAGTTTCAACCAATTTTTAAATCGCTTTCTTAGCCGTAAAAATCCTTAAAAAAAAGGTAGCTTAAACAAAAAAACATTAAACGACAAAGTGAGAGACAGTTTTAATGCACAAAACAAGCCAAACGGAAAATTATGCAACAAAAAAATTAATTGACAATTATTATTGTGGCGTTTTCATATTTATTTCAATAGTGTTATTGAGCTTTCTAACACGATTTGTTTATTAGACTGATTTTACATAGTTCAAGTATTGAATTAAATTCTGCTCGCATGTGGAAGAGAGGGGGTGAGAAGAAAAGGGACGAGTACACATGCGTCTGTACCGTCAAGTCGTTTCAACTTTCTTGCTTTGCTTTTGGCATTTTCGTTGTTTCCCATTTAAAGGACCAAAAACTTGAATTCAACAGAATTAAAACGTGTAAAAGCAAATAGAAAACACAAAAGAGAATGAGCAAGAATTGCTTTCAAGTACTTGAATCATGTAAATCGGGTGTTAGGAAAAATGGAAAAAACAACAATGCTTAAGCGGTAGAAGTTATAGCAGCTATTTCGGAGATCACCACATCTCCTCATCAGACTTTTTTTGTTCTAGACTTTCAGCAGGGTACGAACTCGCTTCATCGATGTGCAAAGTTAGAAGCGCTAACCACTGAGCTATGCACACCCGGTAAGCTTTTGTTGCTAATCCATTTCCTTATTCAACCTTCTACTATCAAGTGCAGCTGATTCGCCGCTATTAAAGCTTGACAGCGTAGTTGTTATTGTTAATTCCATACATGAAATAGATTCATTGCATAGTTTTTAGGGCAGGCTAATCCCATATATTTATTGGTCAATTTTTATTGTTGCGTTTTCATATTTATATCAATAGTGTTATTGAGCTTTGTACCACGATTTGTTTATTAGGAAAAATGGAAAAAACAACAATGCTTTTCCTAACAAACAAATCGTGGTTCAAAGCTCAATAAGACTATTGAAATAAATATGAAAACGCAACAATAAAAATTGACAAGTAAATATATGGGATGAGCCTGCCCTAAAAACTATGCAATGAATCTACTTCATGTATGGAATTAACAATACAACCACGCTGTCAAGCTGTAATAGCGGCGAATCTGCTGCACTTGATAGTAGTAGGTTGAATAAGGAAATGGATTAGCCACAGGGTTGCCACTTTGTGAGTAATTCCTCAAAACGTGAGGAATTTCGGGTGCGCTTGAGTATTTTTTGACGATTTTTATTTTGAGGAATTTTCTCTCGATATATTTGCAGCTAAAAAATTCAACCATGTTTTACACAACAGAGTTGTTAAATCATTCTGCAAATTTTTGAACAAAAAGCTTTCCGAGGTTTTATAAAGAGCGAAGAGCGAAATGCACCACACAAGCGGATGTCAAGCATTCTTCAAACCTACTCTTCCCATTTCGCCATAAACCATGCAAACATGACTCGTTGAAGCGAATAATTTTAGTTTTCTTCAGGTTCACAATGTAAAAGGGTTTGGTTTTCTTCGATTTTTCTCTCTTGCATCCTCATTCGGTAAAACTTCCGTTGCGAATGAGGCGATTTTATCATACACAACGTTGGTGGTTCGATCAAGCGTCAACATGGCGGCCAGGAAATAAAAAAAAATTGATTTTTGTTCACATTTCCTTCAAACGGCTTGTCAATTTTTCAAACACCCCCTACACAATATTAATAGCTTTAAGCAAATAAAGGGATATTTCGCTTGGCTTCACAAGCCGCTTATGTGGTGTTTTTATCTCTTAAGCACATCTCCATTTGCTGCTAAATATTGAAAATGTTATCGATAATCTTTTTCATTCCATCGTTATATTTTCAACTTAATTTGCAAAATCTCGGTAACGAATGGAGAGAACACGCATTGTTCGATCATAAGGATATTCATATTGATTCTTCATTAGATCTAGAAAATTATGGGAAAAAAGTTTTTGAATTAAAAGATTCTTCAGGTTAGTATAAGTTTCCCAATTAAAAAATAATAATAATTACTAATATAGCCCTTTTCTAATGCTTCAGTAGAACGTATATTTAGTAGTTTAAAAATGTGTACGACTGACTTGAGGACCAGATTGAGCACTGATATAGTTGCAGCAACATTATATACAAACCAAGGCATACAAAATAACGGTGATACTTTGTTTAAACCGCAAGAACAAATGTACCAATTGAATTGGAGAATGTAATTAATTTTTATACTAAGTACCTATAAATAGTATGCAGTACACCAGAGCTTCTTAAAGTGTGTTCCGCGGAAACCAAGGGTTCCGTAGAAAAGTCACCGGGGTTCCGCGAAATAAATTTTGGTATGAATAAGCACGGCGATCGGTTTGAGTTGCACACAGAAAGAAAAGTTCTATAAACAGCTTGACCGAGACGCAATTATCTTTTTTCGAGTATACCTCATAGTTGGTATGATTGCCGTACTGAGTGTCATACCTACATAAGAGCGTTGGGTTTGCGCTCGTCAGCTTTTCTAACCGGTATGTGTTGTTGTCCGCTGTAGCCAAAGGGTTATACATATACAACTTTCTACAAGGAACGCGATGAATTGCCAAATTAAATGTGAAATGTCATTACTGGGCACTTGGTAAATCACCTGAAATCTTTGTCAGATTATTTTGCGGATGGTAGTAATAATATAGGTTTGGTACAAAATCCACACATTTGAATCTGTGAAAGAGTTTTGCGTTAGTGTTAAGAATAATAATATCATGAAGTCCCCAAAGAGGCCATCTTAGCTTTGCTTCTACGGTTGCCAGACGTACTGATTTTATCAGTACAGTACTGATTTTTCAACTCTTGTACTGATTTTATTAATTTCTTCAATCAGTACGCTAATGTCCTGATTTTTCCGAATTTGGACTGATTTGTACTGAATTTTCAATGCAAACAAAATACTTCAGGCTTTTCTTAAGATTTTTACATAACGTTGGAACTTCCTTAAACTATGCTGTAAAAAAGTAAAAAGAAACTAATTTAATTATAGTAGACATGTTTCAGATAATGTTTGATATGCCCAAGAAATTAATATAACAAAAGGATCATTCGTTTTATGGGCATGTCGCCGAGTCGTTAAGTACAAGTTGCGATAATTTAATGGAGCTTAAATTATTTAAAAAGAAGGCTGACGTTTTTTTGTCGTGTGTTTTTAATTTCCTCGAAAATAACTTTCAGTTTAATAACAATGAATTTGAATATTCGAATGGCTTTTGCCCATAATCTACAATTCTTATTTCACATTTTACTGACAATTGGAGTATTCACAACGGTGTCGTAAGTGTCGTATTGTTGTATGTCGTAAACTTTAAACGCCTAAGAAATATATTAAGGGGGTTCGCAAAGTACCATCAAAGTCATATTATGAATTGTTGCAGTGTTAAAAAATAGTTCGTTGTCGTTTCAAGTTCTCTAAACATTTCTTTAAGCTTTTAAAGTTTACGACATACAACAATACGACTCTTACGACACCGTTGTGAATCCCTCAATTGTAAAAGAGTTTTGCATACAAAACATAGAGTAAGATACTCTCTTTTGCGAATTCTTAGTCTTTCAAAGCTTTTGCGTAGTTGAAAAAATCAATTAAAGCCATGAGGAAATATAGATGAAGTCCTTAAATAGTGGTACTTTTCCACAGTTTGAAAAAATATGTAAATTTGTTTTTTTTTGCTATACCGCACTCAAACGAAGCAACTGATAGGAACTTCAGTATAAAGTTTGCTTCCTGGCGCAAAGAGAGAAACCGACTTATAATCAAAATTTTTGAAAGTGAGCTTAAAATTAAAAGTACTTTTAAAATTAATGTATAGAATTCTTTTACAATTTAAACACTGAAGATGGAAGTGATCTTATTATTGCTATTCAAAAATGTCATAAATATATAATAATTTATTGTGTTAAAATTAATAACACTTTTATTTTTATGAACTATATTTTATTTAAAAACACGTAATCTGGCGTTTTGAAGTATTATCTGCTGCTTACATTCATAATTTTGCTTTGAATGAAAATGTACTGAAAAGTACTGATTTTTTAGCATGAAAAAGTCTAACGTACTGATTTCGCGCATAAAAAATCTGGCAACCCTATTTGCTCCTTCTGTTACAACGTACTCTGTCAACAGGGTTTTCACCTTACACGTATACAAAATAAAATTCAGGTCGAAATAGGATCACTCACTTTTTACTCTCACTTCAGAGAGTAATTTTGCCGTTTGACATTTTTACCGGATTTTACACGAAAAGTATTGGATCAGAGCTGTTGAGTAACCGGCTTAAGTTAATAAGCGGTGTGAAACCTTGCTAGCTCTTCAGTTCGAGAATGTAACTCAATGCACCTAATATACATATATTTCTTTCGGACCCGCAACTGAAAATATTTTTTTATTGGAATTTTTGTCGTATATGGGCAAATCTAAAAAACAGTAACCTTGGTGTTATTTAGCTTTATTTTCACTGGTGGAAACTATATCAAGCTCGTTGCTTTTATATATAATTCATTGACTTATACTTGAGGCCTCAAAAAAAGTGTGGATCAATTTGCCGCATAACTTTTGAATTATAGGTGTTTAAATTTGAAAAAATAATGAAAACAAGTGAATTTTTTATGTAATTTTTAAGAGGGGAAAAATTAATTATGTCATAACCTTTGAAGCACACCATATTCTGATTTAAAATTTAATGGGCATTTAGCACTTATGTGTATACTTCATATGTAGTAGGTAAGAAAAGTGTGCATTAAAAAATAACGAAATGGCAAGTAACTCAAATTCTGTAACTCTACATTTCACCATTTTCAACATTTTCGGTTTATCGTGTATAGTTTTTGAAGCATTTAATTTTAAGAACTTTTTAAGTATGTATTGTATTCTACAAACAATTGCGAATAATTTGACACCTTAGCAAGAGGTGTGCTTTCAGAATAAAACAACTTTTAAAGATAAACTATTCTGCGATCTTGTGCATAATTTTTATTTCAAAAATATCTTAATTGAAGGCACATTTGGAAAATACGTCGAAACGATCTAAATCTTTTTATAACTGCTACTCCTTATAACGTTGCATATACCTGTAAAATGCTTAAAAAAAATGTTCTCTAGAAGTGTGTAAAAACCCCGATTTAGTACTTATAATAATGCTCCTTCTTGTAGTCAGAATATTTCGAGCGTGGTATCAAATCAAATTTTTTTCGACAAAGGTTCTAATAGTTGCTCTTACTTAATTGGAGCCTTCTAAATTCAATGGCGTCCCCGGTTTTGCCCGATTGTCTCCACGTTTGGAGATAGCGGTACTTGAAATTTTGCTTAAATTTGAACTATTTTATAAAAAAAACTCCCTCAGTTTTGAAGATATTTTACTAAAATTTTGCATATAACCTTTTTTTAATATTACCTTAACTATTCCAAAAAACTCCTTCAATTAAACAGGTTAAAATTTAGTATAGGTTCACTTTAACATATAGCACGCATACAATTTATTATTCAGATATGAAGTTAGAGTTATTGCGCAAAAACACATATCTGAGTAATCAGTTGTATTGGAGCTATATGTTAATGTTAACCTATTTCGATAATTTTAAGGAATAATTAAGGTAATATTAAAAAACTGTTATGTGCAAAATTTTAGTAAAATAACTTCAAAACTGAGGGAGTTATAAAACAGTTCAAATTTAATCAAATTTTCAAATGCCGTTATTTCGAAAACCGGAGCCAATTTGGTAAAACGGGGGATGCCATTGAATTGAGAACATCCCAATTAAGTGAGTTCAACTTTCAAAATCTTTGCTCAAGATTTAAAACTTGAACAACGTAATTTGAACCCAGCTTATTCTTTTGTTTTCTATTTCATGTTCATTCCTCGTCTAACTTTTGAAGCACTTGATGAAAATGAATTACACTTATATTAATCGATTCATTAAGAGAGCACGAATAAAATTATATATAAAACATAGGCGTGCTCACAAATTTAAAAATTAAAATTTTTTTTTTGGAGAGTGTACCTTTTTTCAGATTTGCCCATATGCTTAAACTGATAAATGATATAAACATAGAAATGCAAGCAGAAGAAGCTCGCATTCACATTGTGCATACATATATGCTTACAATTTTTGTTTATCAAGTTTGTCGAGATTTCATCTCTAAAGCAAATATTGAATCTCATTTAATGTATACTTTAGATTTAAATAATCATATACCCATTTTAGATGATTTTTGTGGAACAGATGCCAAAATATCTATTACTAAAGAAAATTTTACAGACACTAGATTACAATTTTTTAATTAAGTGCTTTACAATTTAATGTTAAATTTTGTCAAGATTTAAGAAAGAGAATCCTGTTAATGCAATTTTTTAAAGCCGTTTCGACTTTCGAGGCAGTAAACTCCGACGATACGAATAACATTGTACCTTTACCTACATATAAAATTATTTCCTGAAGCCGACATGAAAAATGCAGAAGCCATCACTCGGGAACATAGAACATTAGCTTAGAGTCCGACCGATTAATCGGCATCGGCCTTTTTTCGCCGATTCTTTGCCGATTCTTTGGAATTTCTTTTCAAATGTTCAGGTGAAGCGACAGCCAACTTTAAAAAACATTTGCAGACAGCTCACAAAAATTATTATTTTTTTTGTTGAAGGTGTTTCACGTTTTTTTCCATACAAAAGTATGTGCGACAAAAAAAATTGCCAAAACTTAACGGGAATTTATAGCAGCTTGAATCTTGCACTTCATTATACTAGAATAAAATGGTCTACAAAACTGCATACCAAAATTCTGATTAAAAAGTTTGAAATTTTGGTGAAAATAAGCAGAATTTTTCTAATTTTTGTACCAAGTTTGAATTTATATGGTGTTTGTTGCATACCAGCTAGACTTTTATAAAAAAAAAAGTAAGAAAGTCTAAGTTCGGGCGAAGCCGAACATTAAATACCCGGCGCAAGTATTAAATATATGTTCTTTCACCTTTCCGAAACCTTCCGCTAGATGGTAAGCCGGGGTGTATCAATTTTGAGTAAATTAGCGTCCTTCAATTTCGAAATATTGAAGTTTCAAGCATTTCTGAAATTTACCGTTATATGAAAAGCGGCCGTTATTTCAGTCCGATTTCAATAATTTTCAACGTTTTGCTTTTATGTGGC
>NW_023458559.1:8467172-8477208 GCF_013731165.1 Rhagoletis pomonella
CACAAAATACTTAGATCAGACCAGCCTGGTAACATACAATTGAATAATCTGATTAAGTTGTCTAGTTTGTTCGAATTTGAAACCAAGCACCAGTTATAGTAATTATTTTGTTTTACGCTCATAGGAAGCACATAATATAAAATATTATAATTATTGTTATTAGTAATACATAAACTGGGAACTTTTACAAACCTAGTTTGTAAAACGTTTGTTGGTATAGATCTTAATGAAAATGCACGCCAAATTGCTCAGATTGGTGGGGAAACCCGACTTAGCCATACCAGATTAACTTGCCCTGTGTGCAGAGGGAAATTCCAGCATAACTTAACTAATCACCAAACCTACTTGATCAAATTAAGAGTTAATTATTAAAAATTAATTTTTTAATCGCGGTTACTATTAACTGTTTAGTTAGATTAAAATTAATCATGATTAACTGTAATCAGATTGAATTTAATCGAATTAACTAATTAATTAAAAAATAAATCGATTAATGTCAACACTGATTTCAAATACATATCTCTATACCAAGTTCCAGTTCTCTCCCACTAACTGATTAAAACATCAATCGATTAAAGCCAACATGGATTTTACATACATATCACTATACCAAGTTTCAGTTCTCTCCCACAAATACTTCCAGAGATATGTATGTAATATGAAAATTCCAATTTGTATGGGAGGGGCCTTAAGTTATCGGAATTACTTTCAGTCTAAGACCATCCTTGCGAAATCCGTAGTAAGTGTACCAGATTTCGTTC
The DNA here is from genome assembly GCF_013731165.1 of Rhagoletis pomonella. Lineage (NCBI taxonomy): Eukaryota > Metazoa > Arthropoda > Insecta > Diptera > Tephritidae > Rhagoletis > Rhagoletis pomonella. The sequence goes on from NW_023458559.1 coordinate 8,467,934, forward strand.
TGATCGGGAAACCGGTTAAGGAGTTAGCCTATTTTTCAATCCAGGTCATAAACCATCTCTGAGCAAAATTTCATTTTCAAACAGGTGGCAATTCTTAAAAAAGTAGCATATTTTCCGATCTAGGTCATAAGCTATATGTGTGCAAACTTTCATGCAAATCAGTTCAGTCATTTCCGCGTATTAATTTATTTAAACTTTATTATAGGTGGCAACTCCTAAAATAGTAGCCTATTTCCTAACGTAGGTCATAAGCTAAGCTGCCAAATTTCGGCAAAAATGTTCAGTCGTTTCCGCGTATTAGTTCAAATAAACTTTTTTAACAGGCGGCAACTCTTCCAAAAAATCGCCTATTTTCCGCTGTAGGTCATAAGCTATCTGCTTGCAAAATTGTATGTAGATCTGTTCAGACGTTTCCGCGTATTAATTTAATTAAACTTTTTTAGGAGGTGGCAACTCTTAAAAAAAGTATCCCATTTTCCAACCTAGCTCATAAGCTATCTGTGCGAAAACTTCCATGCAAATCAGTTCACTAATTTCCGCGTATTAATTTAATTAAACATTTCTAACAGATGGCAACTCTTAAAAAAGTAGTATATTTTCCAACCTAGGTCATAAGGTATCCGTGTGCTAAATTTCATGCAAATCCGTTCAGTGGTTCCCGCGTATTATTTTTAAACTTTTTTAACAGGTGGCAACTCTTAAGAAAAGTAGCATATTTTCCAATCTAGGTCATAAGCTATCTGCGTGCAAATTTTCATGCAAATTCGTACAGTCGTTTCCGCGTGATGATTTCCCAAACATCCATACTTTCACATTTATATTAGTAACATGTACATATGTATGTACATATGAATGCGAAAACTTTTCGTCACATCAAATCTGTACCGTTGGTTCGATTTTACAAATGAGATGTCAAGTTAAAGGGCTTGGCCTGTGGATATGCAATAACTTCTTATTTTTTTTAAAAAAGGTTGCCTCCTTATAAAAAAATGAAATTCTTTTTTGTTTAAGTTAAATCAATTATTACACTATGATTATCGATTGAAATGGTTTTGAAAATGTTTTATTTTTTAATTATATGTAGGAGGGTTGCCACCTGTTTCAAAAAGCAAGTTCGACTTAAATAAATTCAGAAAACTGAAATGTGTATCCTGATATGGATGTCCGACGAAAGAGGTGGTGGTTGGAAATATTTTGCCACCTTGTTGGAAAGTTAGATTCAATATAAGCAATAGGTTAAATAAACTACTTCAATATGAATATATGTAAATCAAAATTGATTTCAAGAAACTTTGTTTCCAAACCGCTTGATGGAGGGTTGCCACCTGATTTTATAATTTAATTAAAATTGTATGAATAGGATTAGATAATTTAAATATGTATAATTTAAATTTCAATTTCAACTTATTTCAATTTGAAGCATTAGTACAATAAGATTTACAAACATCTTTTTTAGCACAACAGGGAGGTATAACAACAGAAATTATAATTTAAACAATGAAATAGAGATATTAAACAAACAAAACAAATCCAAAAGGAAAAACAAACTAATTTAAAAGACTGGTATTCCTTAAAAATTACGCAGACTCGTAGGTCAGCACAGAACTTAGTTAATTTGAGATGGGTAATCAAGTTTTAGAAAAGTAATTATATAATACATTCTTGTAGTTGCTTTTGTTGATTGTGCTCCTAATAGTGGCAGGAATAGAGTTCCACACTCTCATAGCATTGACAAAACACAGCCTAGTAGAGTTTTTATAGTTAAACTGAGGTACATTTAAATCATAAGAGCGTTCAGACTTAGACTAATTTTTCATATAAGTAAAGCGGAGTCTTTGTAGATAACGGCCTGAAGAGAAATATGCAATTTCTAGCTATTAAATAATCGGTTAACTCGCAGCTCAATAAGCTACATCTCCAAGCAGATATGTGGTCAAACTTTCGTATTCCATAAACATAACGCGTAATATGATTGAATAAGGTATCAATTTTATGAGATGATCTAGAATCAAGCTTGCTATAAACCACCTCAGAGTAAGTGATGATGGGAAGAACTAATTGACGAGCAAGTTTTTTTCTAATGGGCATAGGAGTATATGATGCAGAATGACAAAGATTTCTTAGGGTGCCATATATTTTGCACGCGATGGAGTTGATGTGGTCAGCTTAGCTGTGCTAGTATTTATATCAAAACCTAAATTAGTTATTTTTTTAACCAGATTTAAAGGATTGTTATCAAGGCAAAGAGATGGAATGCTGCTAAAACTTATTCTTGTTTTGCAGACAGGCAGAACATACGATTTTAGGGGGTTGAGACGAAGGCCGTTATTCGCAGCCCATCGAGAGATGGAGAATAGGTCCTTGTTCGGATTACAACTAAGTCTGACCACATCATTAATTTCCCCGGACAAATATATCTGGATGTCATCTGCAAATGCGTGCATGTTTACATATTGACAGGTAGAGAAAATATCATTTATAAAGGCACTAAATATTAGAGGACCTAAAATGGACCTCTGGGGAACACCACTCATCAGAGGTTTAGTCTGCGAGGCTACCGAGCCAACCTTAACACGTTGAGTTCTACCCGTCAAGTAACTCCTCATTAGCGACAGTGCATTTTTACCAAAACCAAAGTAATAAGAAAGCTTTGAACAAAGCAGTGAATGTTCAACTGAGTCAAATGCTTTTGAAAAGTCAAGCAAACACAGCAGGGATATGTGACATTTGTCGAAAGAAATTCGCAAATCGTCCATAATTTTAACCATCGCGGTTGAACATCCATGCCCTCTCCTAAAGCATGGGAAACAAGACGTAGTAAAACAGTGGTTAATTATATGAGTCAACGGTTTTATAATGTAAGGCATTACTAATTTTATAAATTTGATGGGTAACCCACCTCTTTAACTGCATTCGACTTAATTTTCAAAATGCATCTATACATACGGTGACCATCCGTCCTTTATTTTAGCCCCCTGTCCTTTATAATTTTTTTCAAAATAAAGGACGCCTTTTGTTCTTTATTTCTTTAACTGTCCTTTAAATAGGCTCTGTATTTTTCAGAGTTAATAATTGCAGAGTTGATAAATTTTTAAACGCAGAATATGAAAAATAAAAATGTCCCTTATGAAATATAATGAAAACCTTCGCCAGTTTGTTTCTCAATCCACTTAAGGGTTTCTATTTAATCGGAAATCTTTGTACAATCTAAAAGGCACGGGGAAAGTTGTGCCCAGGATGGTGTTGCACGCTGAGTTTCCAGTTCCGCTGCAAGAGAACAATAAACCCCCCGCTGCACAGTGGTTCAAAACTGGAATTTAGTGTTCGTAATTCACTGGAGCCTTCATTTTTTTTCACTTAATATGATTAATTTCGGCAGGCAATGGCAAACCTCCGAGTGTATTTCTGCCATGAAAAACAGCTTCTCATAAAAATACAATCGCCGTTCGGAGTCGGCGCAAAACTGTAGGTCCCTCCGCTTTGTGTGACAACATCAACGCGCACAGCACAAATCGGAGGAGAAGCTCGGCCAAACACTTACATATGTGTAACCGCCAATCTATTATTATTATTATGATTAATTTTTTTTTTAATGGAAGCTTACGATATTTGCAAAACACCAGTTGAGCCTGATGTCTGAACTTTTATTTGATTATATTAAATTTTTTAGTTGAAAATGCAGATAAAGTAGCAATTTTGAAGAAAATGTATTCTCCTGTTCCAGTTAATGAATGTTATATAAAAAAAAACTAGTTGAAACCAATTGTATGGCTCACCCAAAACAAAACAAAAAATACATAAAAAAAAATTTTGAAATGTTATAAAAAAATACTCACCAAAATAAATATTTGTTTGGTTTTTAGTAAAAATTGGTTGAAAAACGAAGACTCCGGTGCATTATGAACATTAAATTCGAATTTTGAACCATTTGTGTGCTGGCTTCGTCGTGCGGTATGAATTATGGTAAACGAATTTTGGTAGCAAAGGATGGCGAAGTCCTTGAAAAGGATTTGGCTTAATTTTTCGCTATAGAAGGGGAACTTGTAAGTTAAATAATATAATTAACTGGTAAAAATTAGATTTAAATTACGATATGGGTAAGGTACTTTTATCATACAAGTTGTATTTACGTATTCGCAAAACAGTTTGAAAAAAAGTCCTTTATTTTACGTTGGTTAATATGGTCACGTCGTCTTCCGATACCGTTGAGAACTCGAAAGGTACGTCAGAGCAAAAGGCCGAAGCAGATGGAACAAGTTTTGACAAGCAACCGTTAGACGAAGCACTGCACAGAGAAGCGTCATTCAAACTATCAACATTTAACATACACTTAGGTTGGTTCTTGGAATTTATACGAAGGTTTTTAATATTTCGCCACAAAGTAGCAGAAGGGAGAGAAGGATCCAGCTTGGCTGCAAAGAAACGCTGCTTTCCAGCTCTAATAATTGAAGTGGCTTTATTCCTTGCCATCTGTTTGAAAAGTCGAATTAAATCAAATTATCTGAAATATTAAAATATTGGCGTCAAACAAAGGAGTATTCAGAAAAAATTTAGTTTCGGCATTTATAACATTAAAGAGGGTTTCCACCTGTGTAAAAAGTTTAACTCAAATTATTTAATAAGTCAAATGAATTATTAAAGTATGGGTATACTTTTACATGGGCTAAAAACATTTTTTCTTAATTTTATTTAAGAGGGTTGCCATATTTTTAGAAACTAAATTCAACTTGAATTAAGGGAGTTAGATATACCAATTAAATATGTATCGCAATATGTGTGATAGTCAAAAAAGGTTTAACAAGATTTTGGTTTAAAAATATTTTGAATAGGGTTACCGCCTGTTTTAAAATTAGAATTAAATTAAATTAAATTAAATTAAAGTATGCATAAGTTGAATGAAATATTAAAACATGACGTGAAACGAAGTGGGTGAAATATCCTTAGTTTGAATATTAATAATATTAAAGAGGGTGCCACCTGTTTAAAAAGGTAAACTCAAATTATTTAATAAGTTAAAGAAATTATTAGAAATATGGGTATCAAATGATATGGGTTTAAAAAGGCTTTATTTCTGAATTGTATTTAGGAGCGTTGTCATATATTTAAAAAAGCAAATTTAACTTAATTCTTCAGGCACATGGAATAGCTAGGTATCACAATATCAGACGCAAGCTGATGCGATCTTAACCCTAAACGGGCAATCTTAGTCGTTTCGACGAACACTGTTTCTCTTTCTCCGTTTTTCTCTGCAGTCGCTCGTCGTGTTGGACTCTCTTTTGCAATAACGTTAGTTGGAATCACGATTGAGAGAAATAGAGATTGCGCCAATCGCGGTACCGCTAATCCGCTCTTTGTGATTTTGACAGAACCAGCTGTGTGCGTGACGTCATCTTGGTGCATTTGTTGATTGTGAGCATACGAAAAAACCAAATAACAATTTTAATATTTGTGCGTTAATATTTCTGCGTGGTTTTAAACAATTATTGAGACATTTCAAAGCAAAAGAAGTGTGTAGTGGCAAAGTGTAATAGTGAAAACAAAAGGAAAGCGTGCGATATAAGTTTTTTTTCGTTGATGTAATGTGGAACGATTTTCCGTCATCCCTTGTCAAATTTCGTTTGGAGACAAACCGGTTTCGGCGCTGCGCCATCTTCATAGTCATTTTTCGTTCCGAATAGTTTCCGTTTGTCTGTCACTATTTATAGCCGTGTTAAATCGTCGTTGGTTCATAGTTAGGTACGTCTCAGCGGATTATATTCTTTCGTTCAACCAGTAGTTTCAGTTCTGTGTGTACATCCTCAGGTAGAAATTAGTTGCTCACCTCTTTTTTGATTAATTGTTGCATGGATTCGCAGGTAGGTAAAAATCAGTTATTTTCTTTCTCTTTGTTTCTGTAGTTTGGACCTGCATTTCATTGTTTATGGTAGTTGCAGGGTTTCTGTTTTGTTTTGCGTATAGTAGCCTGAGTGGTTCGAATAATATATCAGATGCGGTGTTTATTTGCTCATTTATTATTTTTCCGACGAACGTATTTTGTTTGTATATCTCCATATTCTCTAATACGTTTAGGCGTTGTCCTTTGTGCTGTACATGGAGAACTTTGGCTGTCTTTCCTATTTTCATTTGCGTACAATGGTTTTCTGCCATATGGTTTGCGAAGTTCGATTCCGGGGTGGTAGAAGGTTTTAGCATTTTTTCGTTGTAGTCCCTTATATGTTCACGATATATTGTTTTTATCTTGCGCCCTGTTTGTCCTATGTAACTATGTTGACATTCGCAAGTCAACTTATATACACCTTGTTTGTCTAGTGGGTCTTCCTCGTGTGCACTATTTCGTAGTATCCTCCCCACATTGTCCTTCGTTATAAATGCTGTATTAATGTTATACTTTTGGAATACCTTAGCCAATTTATATGACGTTTTGCCCGTATAAGTCAAGACTGCCCAAGCCTTTTCATTATTTTCCTTCTTATTTGATTTCTGCGTTTTTGTTTCTCTTCTTATCTTGTTTACTAGGCCCTATCTGTATCCGTTATTTTCCGCGATTGCGTATATCGTATTAAGTTCTTTGCTGTATGCTTCTTTTTCCAATGGGGTTCGTTCAAGCCTGGTTATTAGATGTCTGCACAAAAATGCAGCCTTTTAGAATACATCCATTTTTTCATGTGCTAAAAATCGTACTTACCTAAAGGGCTACACGTCCAAAATTATTGCTATGTGTTCCTAATTAACCAATCTTTGTATATTTATTGATTCCTGCAAAATTAGGCCATGTAATATTAAAATGTAAATATTGGACGATGTCGAACAAAGATGAGAAGGCTCTGGGGGCTTTCGAGAGAACTTTTCTACGCAAAATCTACGGCCCTGTTTTCGTGGATGGCGGATATCGGAGAAGATGGAATGACGAACTGTATGAGCTTTTTAACGACATGGACATAGTTAAGCGCATAAAAATACAGCGATTGCGTTGGTTTGGACATGTTGTACGCATGGATGACGACTCTGCGGTGAAAAGATCCTTCGACTCCGCACCCATGGGTGGACAACGAAAGCAAGGGCGCCCACGGACACAATGGAAGGACCAAGTGCAGAAGGACCTGTCTGCGCTCGCGATAACCAACTGGCTCAAATTCGCGCAGGAGAGAAGCAATTGGAAAAGCTTTTTGGTCTCGGCCCAAACCGACAAACGGTTGTAGTGCCAAATAAGAAGAAGAAGAATATTAAAATTAACAAATTTTTTTGCATTGTTTACATATTTTTATATGCGTTTTGGCATTTCTCTCTCGCAATTGCACCAAGATTACGTCACGCAAAATTACGCTCAAAAATCCTCTCTCATTGGCGCAATCTTGTATTCTATCATTCTTGAGTTGGAATCAAGAATGATAGAATACAAGATTGCGCCGATCAGAGAGGATTTTTGAGAATAACTTTTTGTGTGACGTCACACTGTTGCAATTGCAAGAGAGAAATGCCAAAACGTGAGCAAGAATGGAAGAGGAAGAAAAAATGTTGCAAGGAAAACGTAAACAAGTTGCACCAGTGTGACGTCATGCAAACAACGATTCTGTCAAATTCGTTAAGAGAGGAATAGCTGTCCGAGATCGGCGCAACCTTTGTATTCTCTCAATCGTGAGTTGGAATTGTGCTTTGAAGCTGAGCAGACGTTAAGCGGCGTGAGCATAGCGTGTTTCTTTTTTCCAGCAAACAAAAACGCACGTCGTCGAAACGACGAAGTTTACCTTTTGAGTGACTTTTTGGTTTTTCGAGCATATGATTTTTTAATTATTCTTTTACATTTTATATGTATTATAGTGATTTAAAATGTCACGAAATTTGGGATTATCGGATGATTTCATAGAAAAATTCTTGAATGCTTGTGACGACGGCGATTTTGATGCACCGATCGAAGAGGAACTTGAAGATGGGGTCCTGTCACGGTCGCCATGTTAGGTACCCAAAATGTAGTACACCAAACTCACAACTTTTTAACTGCAACCGGCAGGCCTGCAATCTGCAACACTCCAACTTTACTTTGATGCGGCTTTACTTTATGTTCAAAATATACACACGCGGTAAACTACTTTTCGTTTTAAATAAAGACTTTAGTTTGGTTCAATTAATATTCAGTTCTTCTTTATTTGTATTAGACCGTCTAGTTTAAGTTGCGTTTTCCGAATGAATGGCTTCCTTGAATCCAGCCTACGATACACCTTCAAAAACGCATGTGGATCGTAAGCTCGGCGGTGTTGACAACACACGCGATGTAATTTTATTATTTTGGGCAACATAAGTGTTGCCATGTTAGATGTTACCACATCGCGTGTGGTGCCATTACAAAGAGGATGTAACTTTACAGGAAGAAGAGGAATCTGACAATGATGAAAATATTTTATTGAATTCGGGTGATGAAGAAGATGTGCCACTAAATTTGCTTCGAAATTAAAAGATTATAACTTATTCTAAGAAGGTACTTCGTGGAAGAAATGGACATGTCTGGTCAACACAGAAAGCAAAGAGTAATAAGCGTGCACTAAATATTGTCCATCAAAGACGTGGACCGACACGTGAAGCAAGTAGATTAACTGACCCCTTATCGTGTTTCCAACAATTCATATGCGATGAAATTTTGGATGAATCTGTACAGTGGACGAATGTTGAAATTGAGACTAAAACTCCAAATTATTCAAACCAAAGTGCCACAGTACGCTCCACAAACACAACGGAAATAAAAGCATTCATCGGAGTATTGGTTTTAACTGCAGCGTTGAAAGATAATCATCTTGCGGCGGAAGAACTTTTCGATACTACATTTTGCGGCAATAGATATAACTCCACTATGAGTAAAAAACGATTTAAATTTTTGTTAGCTTGCCTACTATTTGACGATAAATCCTTAAAAGCTTTTTTGTTGCCAGATAAATTAGCACCAATCCGCAAAATTTGGGAAATATTTGTTGCAAAATGCAGAGAAAGTTACAGACCTGGGCTTCATGTGACAATTGATGAGCAATTATTGGCATTCCGCGGCATATGTCCATTTCGTATGTAAATTTCAAACAAGCCCGCTAAATATGGCTTAAAAATAATAATTTTATGCGACAGCGCAACAAAGTATATGGTTGACGCAATGCCATATTTGAGCAAAGGCACACACAGCGGAAGTGTGCCTCTTGGAGAGTTTTGTGTTAAAGAATTAACGAAAACTATTCAAGGCTCCAATAGGAACGTGACCATGCATAATTGGTTTACGTCCATTCCCCTAGCTAAAT
>NW_023458559.1:8477218-8478296 GCF_013731165.1 Rhagoletis pomonella
ATTGAATGCCCCACTTTTCTTAGGACATCGCCCTGGGGGAAAAAATGCATTTTCGAATGTGAAAAGGGTTGTTTTACTGATTATTTTTTCGATTACTATACATTAGATTTTCACACTGGGATATTATCGAAAAAGTTCGGTTTCGCCGAATTTATACTTCCTTACTTGTTATTTACATATCGTAATTGTATGTACAAAAAATTTTAGTATGCTTTATATAGAAGAAAAAGTGATACACCCTCAACGAATAAAGTTCCCAAAAATTAACGCGATTTTTAGCCACTTCATATTTCCACGTTATATTGCTAAAATTGAATGGACTATAAAACTGCATACCCGAAAGTACTTGTTTAGTTAAAAAAAAAATACGTATGAAAAAAATCGTCGTTCAATCCATGATACAAAAAATAAGGTAGTTTCATTACTACTATTTTTTAATTATAAAGCCGATTTTTGACATTTCTCCAGATTAAGCATAGCTTTGCCACATTGAAATTTTTCGAGAAGGGAGATTTTTTATGAAATATTTGGGATTTAATAGAAGAGTAAAATGTACATATAAAAAATGCCAAGTTGATATGATCGTTAAACAAATTTGTAAGTTTTTATTAAGCATTTAAAGATCCTTTGAAGAATATCAATCTATAGAGATGAGGAAATAAAAAAAAACAGTTTTGCAACTTTATTTATTAAAAGCTTTAGACGGTAATAAATAATTATTTTTTTCTTTGGCCATTTTATTTTAAACGAAATAAACAAATTTAAATGACATGAAACAAACATTAATCTAGGTTGTAACTTTCTTAACATTTCTGTAGATATTTAAATTTTTGCACTCTATTTTTATGTTAAAGTATCTTATTCTATTCATTGTCGGTGTCCTTGCCGTGGGGATGGGGCTTAAGTGGTAATATGTTGGCAGCTTCGGCAACCGACATATCAACACGAACTAAGAGGGAAGCTTGCATAGTGACCTGATGCCGCTGTATCAACCTCGCCCGCAGGGTAAGTGTGATACCAGGCACTCTGGTTTCCATGCAAGATCACCGCACCGACGTCCCTATCCCTAATCCTACCC
>NW_023458559.1:8478306-8488480 GCF_013731165.1 Rhagoletis pomonella
ACGTCCCTATCCCTAATCCTACCCCATCCCATCTTCCCTCCTCTCCTTCAAAATCCTGACTGGGGAGTCATTAACACCCCCTAAACGGACAACGCCGACAGTGGACGGACAAAAGGACGGCAATAGTACCAAAGACCCTATATTTGGACCGGCGCAACGGACAGAAGCAGGCACTATGCAACGGAAGGAAAGTCTGGGCAGGTGGGATCTGAGGATGCTTCGACAGCCAAAGATGACATACCACAAGCCTCGACGAGTACTGGGAAAACCGGACAGTCTAGAAAATTCGGGGACGTCAGAAAGGCCACAGGTTTGAGTGGAGCAGGGGCCAAGTGGTACCTGCGCTACGTCAGCAAAGGCTTAACGCCTGAGGAGGCCAAAAAGAAAGTCCTGGACCGGGAGAAGACCAGTGACAGCGCACGGGAGGCTGGGGAAATTAGTGCTCAGAAAGGTAAACCGGAGAACAAGAAAGTCCTGGACGGGGAAAAGCCCAGTGACAGCAAACGGGGTGCTGCGGAGATTAGTCCTCCGGAAGGGTAGCCAGAGATGAAGAAGAGCCGTCTCGAAGCAGTGGCTCCAAAACCCAAGGTAGGGGCCAGGAAGCCTGGTGTTAGCTGTGCTAGCGCCACTAAGCGTATTAGACTGGCTGTTCTGTCGAAGGCTTTCCCTGAAGTTACACTCACTCGTGAGGATCAGGGAAAGATTGAGGACGCCATTGTGGAGGAGATGGGTAAGGGTTGGAGGTCAATACTCCAATTCGATGGCACCCACTTTCGGCCAGGCCTTATACTGGTCGACTGCTTGGATGCAGAATCAGTCGAATGGCTGGGCTTAATTGTTCAAAAACTGCCTGGTTGGGCGGGTGCGTAACTGACTACGCGTGATGGGGACAACATACCCAAGGTGCACGTAATCACTACGTACCTACCAAAAGCTGCAGGAGTGGACACGCAGAAACTACTTAACTTAATTATAGCCCAAAATGAGGGTATGCATACCGACCTATGGAAGGTATACAGAAGCAATGACGAGAAGACGGGTCAACTGCTGACGATCGGGATAGACGACCGATCGTTGGAGGCTATCAAGAAGAAAAACTGTATCCTGCGATACAGGTTTGGTAGTGTTCCAGTGCATCTGCACAAGGGCAGGGAACAGAAGACGAAGGTAACCAAGCCAAATACTCCACCGGGTGTTCCGGAAATACCGGAGGAGGTGGCTGAGATGGTAGTTGTGGAAGCAGCCAGAAGCGCGGGTAGAGGAAGCTAGTCTTCTACCTCATGAGACGGAGGGTATAGACGATTTCGACCTCGGCCTACTAAATATCTGCGCTTGACGAAACTCTGACAACGGATGAAGAAGAAGAACGCCAGTAGCTGCGATGATGACCAGCACTAAGGTTGCACAAGTAAACTTACACCATGCGAGGGCCGCGTCTGCGGTCATCGCTAGGGCAACCCTCAGTTCTACACTGGAAATAGTGCTGGTACAAGAACCCTGGGTCGTCAGGGGCCAAATAAGAGGCTTGGCAGTAGAGACCAGGCAGGTAATTTGGGATACTAGGTGTACAAATCCTAGGGCGTGCTTGTTAATAACTAATAGCTTGAAACATGTTTGTCTTTCAGATTTCCTGTCGAGGGATCTAGTGGCGGTCCTAGTCCCGGTCACCATCAACACGACCATCCAGGACATCGTAGCTCCATCGGGCTACTTCCGGAGCTTGTCACTAAACTGGTGAAGTACTGCGAAGACAAGAAGCTACCCCTGATACTTGGATGTGATGCAACGGCGTATAGCGAGGCATGGGGGAGCAGTGACACCAACCAAAGGGGTGAGTACCTTCTTGAATTTATCCTTAGAAATAAATTAGAAATCTTTAATGTTCAGAATATACCAACTTTTGTGATCCGCGCGAGGGAAGAGGTCCTTGATATAACCATAGGAAATACTCAAACGAAAGCGCTGGTGAAAGAGTGGAGAGTATCCCATTAATCCTCCATGTCAGATCATAGAACATTGACATTGAAGCAACCCCTCCTTTACATAGAGTTTTAAGGAATCCCAGGAAGACAGACTGGGGGAAGTTCAAAGACAATTGTCCTATAAGTAAGGTGTGTTCCTCCAGGGATGTACCCTGGTGGAACAACAGCCTCAGTAAAGTCAGAACCAAAGTTCGGAAATTGTTCAATCGAGCAAAACGAACCGGGGAGTGGTCAGAATACAGAAACACCTTAACCCTGTACAACAAAGAAACAAGGGAGTCTAAGCGTTTAAGCTTTAGGAACTTCTGTGCAAGCATAGAAGATACCGCGGAGACTACAAGACTCTATAAGGTAATGGCAAACACGAATTGTATTTCGTCCGCAAGTCTAAGGAAGAGTGATGGGAGTTTCACTGGGAGCGAGGAAAAGAAGATCAAACTTCTCATAGATGCTGACTTCCCAGGATATGCATCATATTCCGAGACAGATCGGACTGAACATAGTAGTAAAATAAGCAGAGAAAACTGGTTAGTGGCTAAGGAAATATGCTCTGAGCCCCGACTAAAGTGGGCGGTGAACACCTTTAAACCGCTAAAGTCACCGGGAGCGGATGGAATATTCCCTGGCATGCTACAGCAGGGCTTAGAATGCGTTATTGGACCACTATTAACAATAGTTAGAAGCAGCATAGCATTGGGTTATATACCAGATGCGTGGAGAAGAACGAATGTAGTTTTCACCCCGAAGGTTGGAAAGAAGGATCCACTTCATCCAAAATCCTTCAGGCCGATCTGCCTCACCTCATTTGTACTAAAAGCTTTAGAAAAGGTAGTAGATAACTATGTAAGGACTACGATCTTAGTGAACTATCCGCTCAATTCACGCCAGCATGCATATATGGCGCGTCGTTCTATTGAAACCGCCCTATATGGGCAAATCTAAAAAATAGGTACACTTTCAAAAAAATTTTAATTTTTAAATTTGTGCGCACATGTTTTATATATCATTTTATTCATAATCTCTTAATAAATCGATTAATATAAGTGTAATTCATTTTCATCAAATGCTTCAAAGGTTAGACGAGGAATACGCATGAAATAGAAAACAAGTTGTAAAGTTTGAGCAAAGATTTTGAAAGTTGAACACACTTAATTGGGATGTTCTAAATTCAATGGCATGCCCTGTTTTACCAGATTGGCTCTGGTTTTCGAGATAACGGTACTTGAAAATTTGATTAAATTTTAACTATTTTATAAATAACTCCCTCAGTTTTGAAGTTATTTTACTAAAATTTTGCACATAGCAGTTTTTTAATATTACCTTAATTATTCCTTAAAATTATCGAAATAGGTTAACATTAACATATAGCTCCAATACAACTGATTACTCAGACATGTGTCTTTACGCTATAACTCTAACTTCCTATCTGAATAATAAATTGTATGCGTGCTATATGTCAAATTGAACCTATAATAAATTTTAATCTGTTTAATTGAAGGTGTTATAACAACAACGTCTCTGATCAATCAGTTGTATGGGAGCTATATGTTTTAGAGAACCGATTTCGATGATTTTATGGAATAGTTAAGGTAATATTAAAAAACGGTTATGTGCAAAATTTTAGTAAAATATCTTCAAAACCCAGGGACTTTTTTTGTAAAATAGTTAAAATTTAAGCAAAGTTTCAAGTACCGCTATCTCGAAAAGTGGAGCCAATAGGGTAAAACTGAGGACGCCATTGAATTTAGAAGGCTCCAATTAAATAAGAGCAACTATCAGAACATTTGTCGAAAAACAGTTGCTTTGATACCACTCTCGAAATGTTCTGACTAAGAGAAGGAGCATCATTAAAAGTAGTAAATCAGGGCTTTTACCACTTCTAGAGAAAAATTTTTTGAAGCATTTTACAGGTATATGTAATTTTATAAGGACCAGCAGTTATAGAAAGATTTAGATCGTTTCGACGTATTTTCCAAATGTGCCTTCAATTAAAGTGCTTTTGGAATAAAAATTATGCTCAAGATCGCAGAATATTTTATCTTTAAAATTTAGTTTATTCTGAAAGCCCCCCTCTTGCTAAGGTATCAAATTATTCGCAATTGTTTGTAGAATACAATACATACTTAAAAAGTTCTTAAAATTAAATGCTTCAAAACCTATACGCGATAAACCGAAAATTTTGAATATTGTGAGATGTAAAGTTACAGACTTTTAGTTACTTGCCATTGCGTTATTTTTTAATGCACACTTTTCTTACCCTCTACATATGAAGTGTGCACATACGTGCTAAACGCCCATTTAATTTCAAATCAAAATATGGTGTGCTTCAAAAATTATGACATAATTAATTATGCCCCTCTTAAAAATTACATAAAAAATTCACTTGTTTTCATTATTTTTCTTAATTTAAATACCTATAATTCAAAAGTTTTGTAGAAAATTGATCCAAATTTTTGTTGAGGATTAAGTATACGTCAATGAATTATATCCAAAAGCAACCAGCTTGATTTAGTTTACAACAGTGAAAATAAAGCTAAATAACACAAAGGTTACCTGTTTTTTAGATTTGCCCATATGCGCTGACAAGTGGACTTCAAGATAGATTAGGCAATAAGGAGACGGCTATATGCGCCTTTCTGGACATCGAGGGCGCGTTTGACAACACCTCACATGCTGCAATAAACAGTGCTCTGATCAGCAGGGGGGTAAACAATACCCTCGTAGCCTGGTTTAATTGCATTCTCCGCACCAGAAGTGTAGAAATACAAACCTGTACGAATAAAACGGTTGTTGCCAGAACAACAAGGGGCTGTTCACAGGGTGGAGTGCTATCTCCACTGCTGTGGAACATAGTCATCGACGGACTGCTCCAAGAGCTGACAGATACTGGGCTAACTTTCCAGGGGTACGCCGATGACATTGTAATTCTATGTGGGACTGAATGTTACCCCATCAAAAACCACTATAGTACCATTCTCAAGGAAATATAAACAGAAGAGCCTAAAACCGATAAGGCTAGATGGAACCAACATTATGTATCAAAAAGAGGTTAAATTCCTAGGGGTGATACTAGACCAAAAACTACTCTGGAAAGCATACGTGGAAGAAACCACGAAGAAAGCTGTAAGATCATTTATGACGTGTAGGTCCATGGCAGGAAAGAGTTGGGGATGCACACCAAAGATACTAAGATGGATCTACACGACTATAGTACGACCCATGATGGCTTATGGAGCCATCATCTGGGCTGATAGAACTTCACAACTTGGAACAATCAAAGTGCTCTCCAAGTTACAAAGGATGCGTATGCATAACCGGAGCCATGAGAACCTGTCCAACCGCATCCTTGGAGGTTCTTCTAGACCTTACTTCTCTTCATATTCACAAACAGACTCAGGCGAAGAGAGCTTTACTACGCATGACTGGTTCCAACATCGTGGCAGAAGCCGTGGGAAGTTAGATATTATTACAAAGAAGTTCCCTGAAATTGCAATACCGAGGGATGCCATGCATCCGAGGTACAGCTTTACAAAGAGGTTTAAAACTGATCTGAGTAATAAGAAGAGCTGGGCTGGCATATCCGAGACGTATCGGATAAACCAAAACATGATTACCAGGTACACTGATGGCTCATTGACCGACGAGGGTACCGGGGTAGGGGTAGTTGGACCGAGGTTAAGATACTCGGAACCCATGGGAAAACATATGTCTATTTTCCAGGCTGAAACATACGCCATAGAAAGATGCGTGGACTTTAATATCAAGCGAAACTACCGGAATCAGGTAACACCAGGTAACATCTAAACTGGTGATGGAGTGCCTCGAAAAGCTGAATACTCTTGGTCTGACCAATCAGGTTTGGGTTCTCTGGATTCCGGGACATATTGGTATTAAAGGAAACGAGATTGCCGATAAACTAGCGAAGAAGGGCGCATCGACCCCTTTCACCGGCCCAGAGCCTTTCTGTGGACTATGAAAAAGGGCACTCTCCGAACTTGATCGGTTAGAGGCTCATAGAAAACGCCACTGGGATAATCTACCAGGTCTAGAGCAGTCCAAAGCACTTTTAGGAACATATAACCTAAAGCGCTTCAAGGAATGTATGAGCTTATCTAAGAATAACTTAAGAATTGTTACAGGAATCCTGACAGGATACTGCAGGCTGAAATATCACCTGACTAAACTGGGAATCTACTCGCATGAGCGATGCGGATTTTGCAGGACGGAAAACTAGACTGCACAGCACATCTTAGGAAAATGTCCTGCACTGATGCACAAACGCAAAAGACACCTGTTTGAATATATGTTAACCAAAGGCGAAGTGAAATCCGTAGATTTAGGTTGCATACTAAGGTTTCTCTCGGTTACTGGATTAATAGACACTCTATAATCCATGAAGGGGGCACAATAGATCTTCAGGTCGCAGTGCTTTATCCCAAACAATAATAATAATAATCTAAAGGTGCTGGCCCAATGCAGGCTTGCTTTGCTGCGAGAAGTGCCAAGAATTATTTGGAATATACTAAAACGTATAAAGGCTGGCCAAATGGCAGCTTTTCTTCACTTGCTTTAAGCGCCTCAAAGTTTGAAATAAGCAAATGTTTTATTTGAAAGCGTTTTGTAGGATTTTGACAAAGAGGTATGTTCCTTTCAATACTCAAATTCAAACAAAAATTTGCTTACTTAATTTAAAAAAGTCGCAGAAAATGCAGGTAATTCGAAATTAAATAAAAATGATTCATTGTTTCCATATTTATATTTAACATATCCGTTATCTTATAGTAAAATGTTGCAAAGCCCACATTTACAAATTTTACACGAGAGGAAAAAACTTCTTATAGCTCTTTTCTTCAAGTAAATCGCTTTTTTAAGTTATAGTTTTTTTAGTAAATGTAGATATAGATATGTATGTATCATTATTATCATTTCTTTTAAATACAAACATTATTTCGCATTAATTTAAAAATAAATCTGAAAATTTTTGATAAATTTTTTAGAGTTTTCTAGGAAATAATTATTAACGTTAAGGGAACAGACATTGACTTTTCAACCAGACAGCTGGTTACTTTGACAGCTTCCAAGCCACCATTCGGCCAAGCAATTTTTCAAAGTAAATCAAAGCAAATTGAAGTCAGCAAAGGCGCGCAAAGCAAGCCTGCATTGGGCCAGCGCCTTAATTCTAAAAAAAGGTTCTCCAAAAAAATAAAATTTAGAATTTTTTTTATCTAATATTGCTTTGGTATTGACTAGAAAGTTGGAAATATATAATTTGGATCAAGACTAAGCAAATGGCCATTCATTTTGATCAAAATCGAGTTAGTTTTCTCCAAGCATTTCAAAAACTGTAAACATCGGAAAGTAGATTTATGTATGTATGTACGTAAAATAGGAACCATCATTGACAATGAATACCTAACCTCCGAAAAGATAGTCGCATCTGGTATACTGACGGCTCTAAGATCGGCCATGGTGTCAGAGTAGGAATATACGGCACTCAACTCAGATGGCTGCTTTTGACACGCGGTCAGTCGGGGGTTTATACCATTGAATTATGTCTCACAGCAGGTTGGCGTTACTCGCACTCAAATTCCTCGAGCTCACCCAGACAGCAAAGTCACGAGCAATGAAGTAGCATATATTCCCTCCAGATTGGGAACTGCACGGGAACACATAGCACCAGGGCCATCTATTGCTCTGCGATGGAGGTACATTAAGTGTAATCTAGATGTACAGAAAGTAAATACGCTAAATCCTTTATCAACGTGAAGAACAAATCCGGTCTTCTTCTTAGAAGATACGAAACAAATTAAAAACTTACTTGGTAGTTAATTTGACTCCAAACAAACGTTTGCGAAGCATATCGGCATTATTGCGTCCAAATCCTTTTGCGATGGTTGGCTTTATAATAAATACACATTTAATAATAATAATTTCACGCAAGTCGTGGGTTTCTTTTGTTGCAAATATGAAGATGTATTTAGGAAAATTTTCTGCTTAATTGTCAGGTAGTTAATATGGCGCCCGAAATGTGACAATGAAACTATCTTCTTTTTTGTATCATGGTTCAATCATTAACCCTGAATTACGAAATGTAAAAATACAAAGCATCAGAAGAATATTTGCAGATTAAATATCCAACCGTCTTTATAGAAAACTTATTCCTGTTTTTGATTTTGATTAAATTTTTAAATGAGCAAGTAAGAAAGTCTAAGTTCGGGCGGAGCCGAACATTAAATACCCGGCGCAAGTATTAAATATATGTTTTTTCACCTTTCCGAAAGCTACCGCTAGATGGTAAGCCGGGGTGTATCAATTTTGAGTAAATTAGCGTCCTTAAATTTCGAATTATTGAAGTTTCAAGCATTTATGAAATTTACCGTTATATAAAAAGCGGCCGTAATTTTAGTCCGATTTCAATAATTTTCAACGTTTTGCTTTTATTTGGCAAGCACAATAAAAATACCGAGTTTGGTACAATTTGGTAGAACTGTTACCGATATACATACAGTGACGGGCAAAACTGTAACATGGTTTAACACTTTTTGTTTCAACCACCGCTATATTTCCAAGTTCTAACGACTTTCATCCTTTGGTTGAATATTCTTGTTGGTACATCCCTACTCCCTCTCTCATAATGATTTGAAGTCAATACAACAACAATAAAAAAACCAGCAGACAAAAATGTAAATTAAGTCAGTCAGTTGGAAGTCAGATGACTTTTTTCTATATTGTATTTTATTGAAGAAGTGATCACCAATAAATAACATAGTTAATCAGGAACCATAAATGTAAATAATAGATTTACTGCAAAAAGGCGGAACCGCACGAAAAGTGGCAAGAAATTTTGGAATTTGCTACTTAAAAATGTTAAGACTTAGAAAAAATATAGCCTAAAGTGTTCCCAAGGACAAAGGAAGTCTGTTAAAAAATATTACGGTACGATATCTTGTGAACTTAGAAGCAAGTAGCGATGCAGTCACTATTACAGAAGCGCTTAAGGTATTAAACTTTAATGCAAATCAATAGACAGCGAGGCGAAGAATTGCCAATTTGAGCTCAAAGGCATCATAAAGAAGAAAAAAGCAAATTTGATCATAATACATGTGCGAGTGTGACAGCATTTCGCTGCATCGCACGAAAACCGAACTGTTGTCTATTGGGATATGTTAGGCCGTTCAGAATGCAATAAAAAACATATTTTTAAATTTCAATTCAAGGTTATTTGGTCTGATAAGACTAAATTAATCGCTTTCAATCAGATGGCCGGGCATGGTATTGGATCAAAGACCCAAATTAAGCCTAAGCGCATCATGTACTGCAAACTGTGAATCACAGTGGTAGGATCTTAATTGTTTGGGGTTGTATTTCAAAAATTTTATTGGTCCGTTAGTACGCATTATGCGTAAGGAACAGTATCTGTTCACCCAAAACATACTGCATATGTTCGCAAAGACTGGATACAAAAGCAAAAATTTGCTAATTTGAAATGACCTCCACAAACCGCGGACATGAATCTCATCGAATTTGCGAAATCAACTAAAAGCACAGCTTAATAAGTATCAAAGTCCGTAAAATCGAGTACATGAGCTGTGAAAGCGAACTAAGGATATACCTCCAGAATTTTTACAAAGATACAAATAAGGTATGCCAAATCACATCCAGGAACTGAAACAGGTAAAAGAGTACTGAACATTGTGTTAGTAGTTCTTTTTTTCGTGAAAATTGTTAAAAAGCTTTTAAAAATATATGAGTGCAAAACTGTAACATCTGCCTTAATTTACATTTTTGTCTGCTGGTTTTATCATTGTTGTTGTATTGACTTCAAATCATTATGAGAGAGGGAGTAGGGCTGTACCAACAAGAATATACAGCAAAAGTATGAAAGTCGTTAGAACTTGGAAAGATAGCGGTGGCTGAAACAAAAAGTGTTAAACCATGTTACAGTTTTGCTCGTCACTGTATATGTGACCATAAGTGGGCGGTGCCACGCCCATTTTCCAAAATTTTACCATAAACGTATATCTTGGTAAAGAATTGTTGCAAGCATCAATTTTGAATAAATTAGCTACGCCCATTTTTAAAAAATTTATTATATTCTTATTTTTCGTCTAAAAATTGTTGTGAATATCAATTTTGAGTGAATAATCTTCAGTAGTTACTAAAATATCGCAGTTTTCGTATTTCCGAAAATT
>NW_023458559.1:8513480-8519263 GCF_013731165.1 Rhagoletis pomonella
ATTTAGCAGCTCCTAAATACCTAAGTAAATAGTACTTGGGTATTTAGTCATCTCAAAATACTAAGTATTTGTGTATTTAGTACCCAAAGTGGTACTTTAAGTACAAAAGTATTTAGGTATGCCCATCACTGATCTCAACTATCGACCTAAAGAACGGCTACTGGCAGTTACCGTTATCCAAGAAGTCTCGGCCATATACCGCCTTCACCGTCCCCGGCCGAGGACTTTTTCAATGGAAGGTAATGCCCTTCGGACTACACTCCGCCCCAGCCACCTTCCAGCGCGCCCTCGACTCTATACTAGGCCCGGAATTGCAACCAAAAGTGTTCGCCTACTTAGACGATATCATCGTGCTAGGCGAAACGTTCACCGAACATATGACCTACTTACGCGAAGTCTTTCATAGACTTCAGAACCACAAAATGCAAATCAACTTCGAGAAATGCAGTTTTGTACAACAAAAATTGCATTACTTGGGACACATCGTTAGCTCTGAAGGGATTCACACCGACCCTGGAAAAGTAGCCGCGGTACGGGAAACCGCGCCCCGAATCATCAAGGAGCTTCGCCGCTTCATCGGACTTGCCTCCTGGTGCCGCCCCTTCATCGCTAACTTCTCCACACTCGCGGCACCCCTCAACCAGTTACTCAAAAAGAACCAAACTTGGACATGGGGCGAATCACAGAACAACGCATTCGAGGCACTCAAGGGAAAACTGACCTCTGCACCAATACTCTGCTGCCCAGACTTCAACCGACCATTTTTTCTACAAAACAACGCTAGCGGAGAAGGACTCGGCGTGGTCTTATTTCAGCGCCATTCGGATCAAGAGAAGGTTGTGGCCTATGCCAGTAGAAGTCTGTCCGACTTAGAAAAGCGTTACTCAGCTACGGAACAAGAATGTCTGGCTGTCCTGTGGGGAATTCGAAAAATGAGACCATACTTAGAGGGCTATCAGTTCACTGTTATCACCGACCACCACTCCCTCAAGTGGCTCCACTCGCTCCAAAACCCCTCCGGGCTCTTTAAACGTGGTGGCTGACGCACTATCACGGTGCCCGCTGCCAGCCCCCAGCACAGAAGAAGACCTATTGTTCGCTTTGAATAGCCAACGTACGAGTTGGTACGACAGGAAGACACACGAAGTTCAGACGCAACCCGAACAAAACCCCGACTACCAGTGGATCAACAGCAGAGTATTCCGACATATAGCACCAACAAATCCACTCTCCCGGGCCCCGCAATGGAAGCTCTGCATCCCCGCTAACCAAAGGGAAAAGATCCTTAAAGAAGTCCACGACGCCGCCGCGGCAGGACACCTCGGTATCAGGAAAACCCTCAAACGTGCACAAGAAAATTACTACTGGCCAGGGATGTATCGAGATGTAAGCAACCATGTGCGTGGGTGCCTGTTGTGCGCAGCATACAAGGTGGAGCAACGACGCCCGGCAGGATTGATGGCTACGATGCAGTGCTCACGACCTTGGGAAATCGTCACCGCCGATTTCATCGGACCCCTCCCGCGCTCCAAACAGGGCAACACATGCCTCCTAGTCTTGGTGGATAAATTTTCCGAGTGGATCGAGTTGGTACCCGTTCGAAATGCCACCGCCTCAGCCGTAATCAAAGCTCTACGAGAAAGGGTGATCTACCGATTTGGATGTCCGACCGTTTTTCTTAGCGACAACGGTAAACAGTTTACCTCGACCACCTTGGCTTGGCTCATGAAAATCCCACCGAAAGGGTCAACCGCGTCGTCAAGACAATGATCGGACAAAGATCACAACAAGACCACCGAACTTTGGACCAGGAAATACCGGAAATAGCCTTCGCCATAAACACAGCGCAACACGAATCCACGCAAGCTTCGGCCGCCGAAATAAACTTTGGCCGCAGCCTCGTGGCACCGCAGCAGATACGGGAAGAAGGACCAACCCCATAGAACCTCCCACCGCACGCCCTGACATTACAGAACTGTGGAAATAAGTCGCCAAACACCTCGCCACGGCCGCCAAACAGCAAAAGAAACACTACGACTTACGTAGGCGCCCCTGGAAACCGAACATTGGAGACAAAATAATGAAGAGGGATCATCCCCTCTCTTCAGCAATCGGGCACTTCGCACAAAAACTCACACCCAAGTTTTTCGGACCCTACATCATCCTCCGCTACGTTTCCACGAATTCTGTCAAACTCGTCCATGCCGAACGACCCAACGGACCACAGACGCACGCCCACCGCCGGAAAACACATTCCGAAACTTCCGCTTACAACGCCCACACAATAACTTACAAAAATGGCGGATCCGCTGGCATAAGCGTAAAATCAATGTCCTCCGCATGGACGCAGACCACGCCCTGGTCAGATACCATGAGCAAAACCAAGTGATAGAGTTCACAGACTGAGAAAGAAAGCTAACTACGTAATACAACCCGCCAAAAGATTGTCAAAACACCCCATGGAACTGGAAGACTAATCTTTTTTCATCACATATATATATACGCATGAAATGTACAACTTTTTTTGGCCTTTCTCTACCTTTAAGTGAAATGTACTTTCATACCTGAAATAAGAAAACTACATATGTATAGCAATAAGTAACGAAAAAAAAAAATAAATTTACACTAACGTGTCTTGAGCTTAACATTTGATTTATGTAAATCATTGTTTATTTCATGTAAATTTTTTCTAAATATATATTTGTACAATAAAATTGCACTAAAACACACACACACCGGCCGAACCCCAAGAATGCGGCACCCTTCCCCTTTTTACACTAACAGACATACGTACATGCATACATAAAACCCACAGTTACATACATACGTACATATATATCCACCTCCACCCAACCCTGGAGCGGCTGAGCTACCCCAGCCTTCGATAAAACCCACCTCATATACTGATTGTTCAGATATACGATTTTTCGTTATAACTCCTCCATTTAAGGAGCTAGTAACATGAAATTTTGCACTATTGTAACTCATTATCAAAAAAATACTTTCAATGAAAATAACAAAGATCGCGTCACTTTTACATATTGCTCCCATACAACTGATTGTTCGGATATGAGATTCTTTGTTATAACTTCTCCATATATGCAGCTAGAAACATGATATTTCGCACTATTTTCACTCATTATCAACAGAAAGTTTACAGTGAAATTAAAAAAGATCGGGTCACTTTAACCTATATATTGCCTCCATACAACTGATTGTTCAGATATGGGATTTTAATGTAAAACTAATTTATTTGGGCAGCTAAAACCGGTTAATTTCGTAACCTATTGTATAAATAATAATACAAAGTCTACTGAGAAAATCGTCAAAATCTATGCTGTATAAGCTTTATCTCTTATACCACTGATTGTTCCTATACCAGTTTTTGCGATAAATCTCCTTTATGTAGGAAGCTAAACCCATTACACAGTCTTACCGGTTTACATACCGATCACACAGCAGTGAAAATCACTTAGATTGGTGCTATATATGGTATATCTTCCATATCTCTAATTGTTTAGATACGATTTTTTATGTATGTAACTCCTCTATCTATGTGTGCTGTGAATATATAAATTATTTCGAATACAGTAATGGTGCATTTACATGGTATGAATCTGTTCATAAGCCGTATGAATTTTCCTATAAAAGAAGCACCAACTCTACGAAGAAATGAATGAAAGCTTGGCAAGTATTTTTTTGTAAACAACAAACAAAAATATTTCATTTTTTGCTAACTTCGAAACTAATAGCTTATTTTTTTGTTAAATGTGCTTTAAAAAGGACCTACTGCCAATAAAGCCTTGTGGATTGCAATTTTTCCATATTTGTAATGCTTCCATTTAAACATCTTTGTGGAAAAACAGTTTTTTGTTCAGAATTGCTTGTTTACGAAACATTTGGCATAAGTTGAAATCATAGGGATGCCGTTTTCTTCCGTTTCTCAATGGATTTTATACTTGTAAAAGCACCAAAATATGTATGCAATATTTATACATATCGTCGTTTAAAGTACAAAACCGCGCATCAAAAAAATTCAAAACCTCGAATGTGAGGTTGCCTAAATTAAAATAATTTAAATAAAAGGAGAGAGTAAAACTTGTCCTAATTAAAAACGGTTCTCTCTTTTAAACTTAATTACTTCTTCTCCTTATGTCTAATACTAGGTCTCCATTGAGAGATTTATCCATTAAGATTTAATAAATCCAGTTGCTAAATCACAACCGTCTTCATTACCACAACGAGATATATTTGACGTTCACATTTTTAAATATTTGACGTTTGCTTATGTATGATTTTATAAATACAGTTGCGGACATTGATATACAGACAGATAAAAGGAAGGTACCAAACGGAATTTCATTATATGAATTCTGAATATTTTTGGCTTCTTATTCGTGGTAAATATGTATGTATAATATATAGTTTGGAAAGTGTAAAGAATGGTACCATATTCCGAATCATTTTCCCGAATTTAAGAAAAATTATCAAAACGGTAAGAAACATTTGCGGAAAGAAAAATTTTTGTAGAACTCTCTTATTCATAGGAGGGAACCGAAAATCCAATCGTGGGCCTTTGGCATATCATGAATACGAACTGAGTTCTAGAGGATGTTCGGTGCAATGTTATCGAAGCAGAACCATTACCGAAATTTATAAATTTTTTGTCGCAGCGCGTAAATGACTTATAGAAAGCGGAGAAGACTCTGCATGATATTACTATAAAACATTTCTTCTAAATTTTTAGTTTTTAAAATAATATTTTCTTAATTTATTACAACCAAAGTTATGTAAATATGTTTTACTAATTTTCCTCCCAAACTAACAAAAATATAAAAATCCCTAAAAATACGAAAATTCATGTTTTTATGATAGGCTAGATTTCAATGTCCTCAACTGTATATTGAAAACACAAATGTCATTTGATTTATGGCATGTGAATTTGTGGTTGCCACATCCAACAAATTGTACTTGTTGATCAATATTATTGAAGATTTGACGAAGATTTAACTTAAATCTACTGCCTTTCGAGATTTAATTTTATATGGTAAATCTCAAAAGATTTAACGTCAAATCTCGTCAGAGGGCTAAATCTTCATTAAATCTCACAATGGAGACATAGTATTAGTATCGATATTTTATTATAAATGGCTAAGGGCTTGATGCCAGGAGCTTCCGGTGACCAAATATCTTTTTTGGCACAAATGTCAGTTAAGAGGTTTTGCAGAACCACGATGCGCGGTTTTCTACTTTAAACGACGATATACATATTGGCGCTTACACAATATGTTAGTGTTTGGCCTAGCTTCTCCTCCGATATGTGGCGTGCGTGATTTTGTCACACAAAGTAAAGGACAGTTTTACGCCGACTCCGAACGGCAATTGTATTTTTATGAGAAGTCGTTTCCATGAGAGAATATACTCGGAGGTTTACTATTACCAACAGAGGAGCAACCGCTATTAGAAAAAAACTTTTTTGTTTTTTATATTTTGATGTTGGTGGGAAACTGGGCTTGAGCACAGGCGCTGCGTAATGCTTTACAACCGCCGCCACTAATCTATATATATAAAAAGAAGTTACATTTCCTTGGTAATCTTATAACCCAAGAACCGCCGAACCGATTCCCACGGTTTTGCATTCGTTGGAAAGGGCTCGGGCTCCGTGAGGTTTGTAGCAAAGAAAATTTATAAAAAATAACTAGGGTCTGGAGATATAGACCAAAACGTGGACCTGGGTAACCTTGGGTGTATTTGTTCAATATGGGTATCAAATGAAAGCTGTT
>NW_023458559.1:8519273-8527181 GCF_013731165.1 Rhagoletis pomonella
TAACCTTGGGTGTATTTGTTCAATATGGGTATCAAATGAAAGCTGTTCATGAATGCTTTAAGATTGAGCACTTTTAATATAGCTGGGTGACTAGGGTCTCGAGATATAGACCAAAACGTGGACCTGGGTAACCTTGGGTGTATTTGTTCAATATGGGTATCAAATGAAGGCTGTTCATGAATGCTTTAAGATTGAGGACTTTTCATATAGCTGGGTGACTAGGGTCTCAAGATACAGACCAAAACGTGGACCCGGGTAACCTTAGGATGTATTTGTTTAATATGGGTATCAAATTAAAGCTGTTCATGAATGCTTTAAGATAGAGCACTTTTCATATAGCTGGGTGACCAGGGTCTCGAGATATAGACCAAAACGTGGAATACCGTTTTTGTGAAAAATAAAATTGTGTAATGCGGACAGTTCTTTAATCTTCTTTAATATAAAAATTAATATAAAAATAAGTAGGGTTTTTCTTCCTGACGCTATAACTTCAGAACGCACGAACCGATTTCCACGGTTTTGCATTCGTTGGAGGTTTATAGCTAAGAAAATTCAGGAAAAATTTCAACAGAAAAGTATATGGTGTGTGAGTATCCCTCCCGAAAATAAGTATGTTTCATT
The DNA here is from genome assembly GCF_013731165.1 of Rhagoletis pomonella. Taxonomy (NCBI): domain Eukaryota; kingdom Metazoa; phylum Arthropoda; class Insecta; order Diptera; family Tephritidae; genus Rhagoletis; species Rhagoletis pomonella. Next base: position 8,519,895 of record NW_023458559.1, read on the forward strand.
TAAAGTAGATGGTGCCGGTGCGGGAAACATTGTTTAACAGCTATTCATTGTACTTTGCTCAGTTAATTTCATGTGACATTTATTATACGCACGTTCTTTCAAACGCTAAATTAAAACCGGTATTGTGTTCATTGTGAAATTGAGGTTAAAGTTCTTCGTTTCCTAACAGTTAAATTGGAAAACAATCAAATCAATTACGCGTATTGTGCAAATTTTTATTCAACTTCAACAGCAGGCATTTGTCCTTAAGGTGGTAAGTTGAACTGTGCAAATTATTTGGATCGTGCATTTGAGGTTAAATTCACCAGTTTCTCAATAGTGAAATTGTGACATTGAGGTTAAGTTCTTCGTTTCCTAACAGTTAAATTGGAAACCATCAAATCAATTACGCGTATTGTGCAAATTTTTATTCAACTTCAACAGCTTAGCTGAACTGTGCAAATTATTTGGATCGTGCATTTGAGGTTAAATTCACCAGTCTCTCCATAGTGAAATTGTGACATTGAGGTTAAGTTCTTCGTTTCCTAACAGTTACATTGGAAACCATCAAATCATTTACGCGTATTGTGCAAACGAAATGTTACAAGAAACGAAGCCATCTGGTGGCGAAACGGAGTTCGCCGGGTTTGCTATCTACTATCCCGAACATCGGAGTGTATATATGTAATATAAGAAAGAATGAGAGGTACTATAAGAAAATGTACCCAAAATTCAGGAGCAAATGAAAAAAGCTCATTGAAAATAATTCACATGTATAAATTAAAAGATATAACTTAAGCGGTTACAGCGCTAAACAAAAGCAAAAATTAGAAAAAATAGCAATGCGGTGTGAAGGAAACATAAGACCATAAAATGTTTGTTTGTTTCGTTAATTCTCTGAACCTTTTAAGATATGACACTCCATTCTTTGCAGTAGTTTGCAAATATACACTAATTGTTCTAAAATCGCAAACATTTTCGTGAGATGTTTTTCTTTGATTTCGAATTGAAAATACATTACGATCATACTGTACCGAAATAAGTGTGGTATCCCTGCATTTCGTAAAAGCCAGAAAGAAGCATAAACTGTATGAAAAAATGAAAGGGAGAAGTATACATGCCTTCTATAATTTTGACTTATATGTATATTTGGCAAGTCTTTGTGTAAACAACAAAAAATACACATTTTTATTTCTTTGCCAGCTTGGAAAATATAGGCTTATTTTATTTAAATGTGATATAAAGCTCATTAAAATATTCTGTAATGTCTTGTTTTTAAGTTCGTTATCATAGTGCTTTGTCCACTATACGTAAGTTGCTTCTATTCAAGAAAAGCTAGCACAAGGATTTCTTTGTTTTGAATTTGTGTGTTTATTGTTTTTAATTTTTAAAACTCATACTTTAGCATGTATGTGAATGGCGGAGTTGCCGCTTTCCTCCTTTTCGGTGGGTTTTTATATTAAAAAGGCACCAAAATCGGAAAAAACCTCCTTGGTATCTCTGCATCTGTTAAACTTTTTATGGGAAGATGTACGAAAATTCAACTTGCTATAATTTCATATGCTTAACAGTATCACAACAGTATGTTTACAGTATCTCCCCATAACTTTTCATATGAAAAAATGTATTATATGCATCCCACTCGATATCATTGAATTCCTCATTAGAACATGTAGTCCCTCTATTTTAGCGTATCAACAGTTCATATGGCTTCATACCATGTAAATGCACCATCATCTGTTAAAGTAAAGTTTTCAGATGTTCATGAAAGGTATGAAGCCTTCGGCATAGCCGAAGACAGCGCTGCTTTTACTTGTTTTTAAAATGATTTCAGGGACTTGGGAAGAGGCTTAAAAGTTAGTTAAAAGTAATAAAAACAAAACATTTTTCTGTTGCATAATTGCATTTTTGATTTTGTCGTTTAGTTTTTTTTTTTGTTTAAACTACCTTTTTTTTAAATAATTTTAGCGACTTCGAAAGCGGTTTAGTAATTAATAAAAAATAATAATAGCAATAAATTTCTTCGTTGCATAATTTTCTATGCTATGTGGCTCGTTTAAAAACGGTTTTTGATTTTTTCATTATTTTTGTAATAGGAAAAAAATTATTATTTGTTATTCAAAGAGGCTAGAAATTGTTCCAGTTATTATTTACTCAGGTAATAGGTAATTGTTATTTGGGGCGAAGATTATGCAGATGGATAAAGGGTGATAAAAATTATATAGCAATTTTCTATGAATATTGAACTCTTTGCTAAACTTGATAAGGATGCTTCTTAATTTTTCTGAATTTTAACCATGGTCATTATTGTTTGTTTAAATTTCAAAATTGCCAGAATTATTTTATTTAATAAAATTTTTTTTTCAAAAGTAAAATAGCTCATCTTCGAACGGAAAAAAACGGAAAATTTGGATATAAAGCCTAGTCTTTTATCTTTGAGTTGGAGGGGTACTTCCCTAACTTAATATAAAAAAGTCTAAGTTCGGGCGGAGCTGAACATTAAATACCCGGCACAAGTATTAGATATATGTTTTCCTCCTTTCCGAAAGCTACCGCTACATGATAAGCCGGGGTGTATACATTTTAAGTAAATTAGCGTCCTTAAATTTCGAAATATTGAAATTTCAAGCATTTCTGAAATTTACCGTTATATGAAAAGCGGCCTCAATTTTAGTCCGATTTCAACAATTTTCAACGGTTGCTTTTATGTGGCAAGCACAATAACCATACCGAGCTTGGTACAAATTGCTAGAACGGTTAGCGAGATACATATATGTGATCACAAGTGGGCGGTGCTACGCCCATTTTCCAAAATTTTATCATAAACGTATTTCCTGGTAAAGAATTGTTGCAACCATCAATGTTGAATAAATTGGCTTCAATATTTACTGATTTATCGAAGATTTTGTATTTCTCGAAATTACCGTTATATGGGATGTGGGCGTGGTTATTGTCCGATTTTAGAAATTTTCGGCCATTTGATATGCTGTACCAGGGCCAACAACTGTCAACTCATTGCTAATATAAATTTTGAGTGAATTATCTTCAGTATTTACTAAAATATCGCAGTTTTCGTTTTTCTGAAAATTACCGTTATATGGGAGGTAGGCGTGGTTATTGTCCGATTTTTAAAATTTTCAGCCATTTAGTAATGCTGTACTAAGGCCAACAAGTGTGCCAAGTTTGGAAGAAATTAGTGCAGCGGTTACCAAGATATACACATGTAACCATAAGTGGGCGTGGTTACGCCCATTTTCCAAAAATTTATATTATTCTTATTTGTCGTGTAAAACTTATTATAAATATCAATTTTGAGTGAATTATCTTCAGTAGTTACTAAAATATCGCAGTTTTCGTATTTCTTAAAATTACCGTTATATGGGAGGTAGGCGTGGTTGTTGTCCGATTTCGCCCATGTTCAATACCATCCGTCCTACGCCCAAAAGAAGTTCACGTACCAAGTTTCGTTAATATATCTCAATTTTTACTTGAGTTATCGTGTGCACGGACGGACGGACGGACGGACGGACAGACAGTCACCGCTTAATCGATTTCTCTTTTCATTCTGATCATTTATGTATACATTTGTCTATATCTATCTCGATTCGTTTTGCCTGTTACAAACAACTGTTATGTGAACAAAGTTATAATACCCTTGTGCACAAGTGCGCTCGGGTATAAAAATAGCAAAACACCTTATATCTAAAAAATACAAGAACGACAAAATTATTTTTTCCACAATTAATTAACGGAAAATTCATGGGTATATGCGACATTTTTTTCTTCATGTTGTTTCGCTAACTTTATACACATAAAATGTTCCTTTTTTACAAAGATTTTCTTAAATTTTTCGTTTGCGAGCAGCATAGTCTTTAATATGGATATTCATGTGGCTGTCGTCTAATTGATCCTAAATTGAGCTCAGTGTACCGAATGTACCTTTTGGTTCGAAAGAGACGGAAAAGGGTACAATTGTACCTACTCTTCCATCCCTGGTACACAAGCAATCCATGCAATTGTGAGAAGATAATAGGTTTGTTCTTCGAAGAGGTTTGTCCCGCAAGAATTATCCAACACTCAAAATATCAGAGAGTAAGAAATAATTCTCTCAAATTCTCTCTCATGTTGAGGAACTTACAAATTTCTGCACGAACTCAAATTTGCAGGAATTTGCAAGTTTTCATGCCAGCTGGTGTCCACAAGTGCTTTTCAAACATACCAACTTTTTATTGAATTTTTAAAATCCTTTCAGATGGACCAAAAAGGGGATATAAATGTATATTTTGCGTTATTCTGACTTTCTTTAGCATACATTTCAATTTCGTTATCGTACTAGCTGTAGGGTTCACTGTGGGCCTGAACCAACTTTAAATCGAAGGTCATAGCACATCATTTTTTATTGCTAATTTGGGTTATTTATGTTATAAATAATGTGTAAAAATTTTAAAGCCCATAACTTGTCGAGCCGTTTTTGAAAAAAATCATTTTAAATAAAAATTATTCCTTTTCTTTTAAAATTTTCATACATACATATTGGACTACGGATTTAAGCATTACATTGGCCCTTTTTAAAAATTGTAATGTGAAGGAAACACTACTAAGGCTACAACACTCGTTATTTATTTTTTTATGTAATACATAATTTGTTTAAAAAATGCACGATATTTTATAAACAACTAAATTTTTATTATTGAAAAGAACATCGTTTATTTCTACAAACTGTACCGGGTATAAAGTCAATTTTTTGTTTACTAGTATCGCCCAGTTGTCGGAATTCGACATCTTTTTTCATACAATTTTGAATTTTACCTGTCACAAATACTAACTCCTTTATGTAAATTACATTTGAAGTCCACCAACAAAATTTATAGCGAATTTAAAGGAAAACTTAAAAACGAATTATGAACGTTAATACCGGATTGATTAATGCTAATTCTATCAAGTCTCCTCCAAATTTCTTCAGTTGCTTTTGAAAAAGGAACCTCGATTTTCATTTATAAAAAATATGCATATGTATTTGTATGTACAGATAAGTGTTCATCACTGACTAATATGTCAAACATATACCAATTCAGACTTTAAATAAGTTTTTCGATTATATTTGTCTGAGAGCTTCTTGGAGAATAAAAACTAAATTGCCCACATCTACATAAACTCTTTATTTTTTCATCAGAATCGTTAACGGTTGAGAAAGTATCTTGAAGATTTACAACAGAAGATAATATTTCCTTCTCTAATGGCGGTTTCACGCGGGTTTTGGTCAAGACTGGGCCAAAGCCCAATATTTTTCCATCACACGACTGGGCTACAAAGTTACACCAAATTTTATATTACTAATATGTGTTCTAAAAGTGAAACAAATCTGATCATAAATATAATTTTTTTTAGGTTAGCTCTCAATCCCTGCGCCAAATATCGGAAGACAAACACACTTATACTTCTAAAAGCTTTTGCACGAAACAACAACCATTCAATGCGATTTTAAAATCTGGGAGAAAATGGTTCCCAGTTGAATGATTCTTGCGATTTTATATGTGTATAAATGTAGGTGTATAAAATTCCAAAACCTTACAATAGGGCTATTCGCGATCCGGTGCAAATGGCCTAGCATCATTGCATTGCAAATTTGTATTGCAAATTATTTGCAATACATAAACAAAATACACGCATTTGCATTTGTCATGGCTTGGCAAATTTGCAATACCGAAAATCCATAGCATAAAAAGGCTATGCATTGCATTCATAAAGAAAACCAAAGCTGATGCACAAAAATTGTTTTGCAAAAGCTTTACCATGACAGTTTAATAAAGGTCGCTCACAATCCATGGCATATTTCTGCAATTGCATAAATTTGTCAGCTCTTATGCACCGAATCGCGAATAGCCCTAATAAGTGGTTCCAGAGATAAGCGATATGAGAATTTCAGTTTGTGTGGGAAGTGCCACGCCCACTTTTCCAGTATCTACCATTTTTCGCCGTAAGTAGGGTATTTACAATCTATGCATCTGTGCTAGGTTTCAGTTCCCCAGCGTAATTGGTTTTAGAGATATTGTGGTTTTCACATTTTAGTCTATATGTCAGATGCCACGCCCCCTATATATCGGGGTTAACATTTCTGAATTAGAATAAGTTATATCCTTTAAATTGGTGTATGTTTCATAGAAATCGAGCCAACGCTGCCTGCAAAAGGGATTGCAAAATTTTCTTGTGGCGTATTTATATATAGATTATATTTGAATGTATTTTTGGACAACTAATGGGAGAGCAGCATGGTGTTTTACATACAATCCTTTAAATTTTTTAAACAGTAGCTTATACATGTATTCCATTGTATTCCTGTACTGCTCTCAGTAATTTAGATGGATATTCCGGATGCTTGACGAATACTTTATATTTGTCCCAGTTGCTTTAAAGTCGGAATGTAGAGATTCTACAGCTTGCTCGCTATAGAATCCTAGACCCTTGCCTACATGCATGCATGGTCATTTGGTCTTGCAAACATGCTATTGTTTTGTAAATATACTTGACAAAAACTATTGCAAGTATAAAGAATACTTATATTCGAAACTTAAAAAGAACAAATGTTGTGCGCGCACAATCTTCTCGTTTGAATTGAATTTATCGGCATTTTGTGCATAAAACAAGTTAACACACTTGAACCATATACTAACTTGATTGTATATAAACCGTATAAGTTACATTACAAAATAAATATAAACTGTAATGTATCAATTTGTCATCTAGAGCGGGTGCGTGAAAATTTTAAAAGAAAAGGAATAATTTTCATTCAAAATGCGTTTTTTAAAAAACGGCTCGATAAGTTATGGGCTATGAAATTTTTACAAGTTATTCATAACATAATTAACCCAAAATAGCAAAAAAATATGATGTGCTATGACCTTCGATTTAAAGTTGGTTCAGGTCCACCGTGGGTTTCTTAAATCGACTCTGGTTGCAATTGCATTCCGATTGTGAATACAATTTTTTTCAGCCGAGTACAGTTCAAATCATTGGAATTAACTAAATTAATTCTATCAACAAGTATTTACTTTCTTTTTTCATAAAAAAATCGCTAATTTTTATAAATTTTCAAATTTAACGAACTTATTTATTCAAATTATCGTCGACAAAAATGCAACCATGTGCCACAATCATATGTTTTTCGTGATTGCAAATTCTTGTTGGAAAAATTTTAGCAAGCCAAGTTATCCAAGAGAACTGTCAGTTTGCGCTCTCAGTTTTTGAGTGATGGATAATTTTTTGGTCTGCACGAACGCGATTTGGGCAATAATCACAATAATTAGTACA
>NW_023458559.1:8527191-8557354 GCF_013731165.1 Rhagoletis pomonella
TCGCGCACGTATATCGCGTCAGTATTTGCATAATTTTTGTATTGCACTTATAATGGCGCAAGAAATTTTTCTTATTTATAGGTAATGCATACCACAATCATTTTAACATTTCCAATGTTAACTTTTCGATGTTCACTCTATGAGAGTTATATTATATTTTTCGATCCGAATTACGATCCATCAATATTTGATGCTACATCTTCAAGAAATATCACGATCCAGGATCGCGAACCAAACATCGCGATCCGTATTGATGGCGTAACAGGCGCCTAATGGTCTGCTTATGTATACTTCGCACAACTTCGCATAAACTTCAAACGGTAATTTCGTATGTGCTTTGTATGTATTTTGTATGTATTCCGTTACCCATAATTTAGCAGAGCTTTTAAAAACTTAGCGATCTGTTGAGTTTAGATTTTGCTTCACATTTTCTTAAGTTACATTTTTATTGGACTGGTACAAATGGTTGTGCGAAGTTATGCGAAGTATGCATAATCAGACCTTTAGGGCGAGCAAGTTTGAGAGAACAATGGGGGGATTCATGAGCATGAGAGTATTTTCATAACCGTTGAACAGTGTTGCCGCGGAAAATTATTTTTCCAAACAAAACTTTCCACCAAACTACCAAAAATTTTGTTAGAATTTTTAAATATCTTTTTCAATGTCAAGTTTATTAAAAATGTAGATAACATAACATTTAGTAAAACTAAAACAGCGGTAGTACAATAAAAACAAATTTACTGCGTATAACGATTCATTTTACTGTACAGACTTATAGAAATGCATGTTAGCTTTACACATACATGAGTATTATTATTATTGTTATTACTTCGGAAATACTCCCGCTGCGATCAAAGAATATCTATTGTTCTAAACCCTAATTGTAATCACTCCCACCTCCGGGTATTTATGAAGTTAAGCACTTTGGAGGGTGCCATGTTCCAAATTTTGGATGGAGAAGATAATCGTTCCCCACGGTGTATCATTCTGCTATTCGTGACACGTGGGGTTTCCTCAACTAGCCTAAAAAAGGCTCCGAACCATGCAAACGCATTTGGGCTGCATTCTTTGAGAGATCTGAACACATTACCTAAATCGTAATGTTATTGTGGGTTTCCAGGTGGTTTAAAAGAGTTTTACAGCTGCCCAAAAGCCTTGATGCCAAGGTCCATGTACGTCTGCCACAGTACTCCCGTCGTCCATCTTCGCACCATCGGTATACCCTTCGGCAATCATAGTTATTATCGCTTCACAGCGGTCCCTTTCACGAATTCTGTCCTTGTAAGGTTTGTAGAAGAAATTACTCGGGATCATCCAGGAATAGCTCGAGAACCTCCAAATGACCCCGAAGATCTCCACTTTTCTTTCTGATTCTATTGAACAGCCGTAGGGCGCTCCAGCAGGCCTCTTTTTCAATCAGAATAGACAAACAAGAAATGCCTGTGATGACTTGAGGGGCATCCGTTGGACAGGTACGCACTTGCGTTTACTTGCTTAGCTTCTTTCCACCAGGCCAGTGCTTCATATGTATGTAACAACGGGTTTTACTGCCGTACTGAAATATAAATACATTAGATATTAGATATTCCCCAAGTCTTACCATGAAGTCTCTGACATGCATAAAATATATTTGTTGAGAGATGTGATTTCCAATTGAGCCTTGTGTACAGAGTTAGCCCTAGATACTTCACCTCTTCTGAGAACTCAATTTCTGTCCCTGCCAAGGAGGATCTAGTCAAGTAGACTTTCCTTCTTTTGGTAAATAAATAAATGGGACAATGGTGGAACTCAGTGGGTTTAGGTACAAGCCCCGTTTCAGCGCACCACTATATATTCGTGTAAACAAGTTTGCTAAAATATTTGCAGATACATATTTTCTATTTTTCGCAAATAACTATTATTATAATGCAACATACCAAATCTTAGTTAGCCTAGCAACCTACCAAATGGAAATAAACCTACCAGTTTTGGTAGGAAAAGCCCATGTGTGGCAACGCTGTTCGCCGGTATAGTGTTTCAGCGCTAAGCTGAGCTTTTGCTATATACCCAGGCAATGTACATATGTAAATAAAATTATGTTTATGCATTAAAATAGTTGAAATCAATTACATTCTTATTTAAGTTTTATGTTTTTGTGTACCTGCAAGCATTGCGGTTCCAAAAAGAGTCTTCTCAGACGCCAGAAATCTCATTACTGAAAAACGTTGTATTATAGCTACAAATCCACAGTTATTGTTTCTGCATAGATACTAATATTGAAAAAAAAAACTTGTATTTAAGCGATTGAATTCTTAACCGATGTCTTTTCTTTATTTTGCAACACATGTGTGAATGTAAATTGTAATAGGATCGGAGCAATACATATGTGTGTATGTACATATGTACATTAGGGTGGCCCTTAAAAATGTAATTTTAAGTTCACCCCCTCAGTCGCTCATACTACGGTCAAAGAAATCACATAAATTTTAGTCCCGATTGGAGACGGTTAAGGCGTGTCGCGCAGGGGCCATGGTTCAGATTCCTCTATGGAGACTCAAAAAATTAAAATAAATTTTTTTTTCATCTAATACCCAAAATCGATACTACTGTTAGCGCAGATATCACGTATAAATTTTGGTCCCGACTGGAGTCGGTTAAGGCGTGTTGCACAGGGGGCAAAGTTCAGACTCCCCTATTTTGAGTGTCCATAGAGGAATCTGAACTTTGACCCCTGTGCGATACGCCTTACCCTACTCAAATCGGGACCAAAATTTATATGTGACATCTTCGACGTTAGTAGTTTCGATTTTGGGTATTAGATAAAAAAACTATTAATTTTAATTTTTTGAGTCTCCATAGAGGTATCTGAACTTTGACCCCTGTGCGAGACGCCTAAGCCGTCTCCGATCGGGCCCAACAATTTTTGTGTGATATCTTTGACTATATTAGCATCGATGTGGGGGTTGACGTTCAGGAAATCTGATGTAATAATGTACTTAATACATTTAAGGACCACTCTAATGTACATATCGTACGCTTTTCACATTGTTTGAATCATGATAAAAAGATAATAAGGTAAAACCATTGAGAGGCAGTCTAACGTTTGCCAGCAATATAATTTAAAAATTCAAAACTCACACACACTTCCCATTTTCAATCTCAAACAACAGCAATTTTGAACACTTTTATTTTTTTTTATTCTCAATTTTATATGATTTTAAAATGCTGGCAAACGTCAGAAAAAAAATCATGGCCGACGAATTGAGAGAATGAATTTACCTTGCAATGTTTTTATCATGATAAAAATATAGTAAGGTAGAACCGCTGAGAGTTACTTTTAAAATTCTTGACGTTTCCAAAACATTTTAATTTTTAAATTTACTCACAAACTCACACACACATTTTCATTTTCAATCTCAAGCAACAACAATTTCGAACAATTTCAATTTTTTATTTTCAACTAGCCAATGCCCGCTTACTTCGCGGCGCCTAATAAGAGCTTTTGCGTTGGCCAATGCAAAAGAGCGTTTAAAAACAAAATTAGTCTGTAAAATCAAAATTTTTGATTTAAGTTGAAACCACTAAGGCGCAGAATCCTCCTCACACATAGGCCAATAATAGTAACGCTGTGATACCATATGGAATACCAATCCCTTTCGGTGTCATGAGCTTTACCGATGGTCTTATTTCCACCTTTGAGATCTCTGCCAGGCATGCGTAATCTTTTTGTATGATCTTGCAACTACAACATTGGTGCGATGCGTATGCCAATAAAAGTTCTTATAGGGAAACTCAAGAGCAAAGAAGTGCCTTTTCTGTTATAGGAGGGCCAAAATCCTCGCTGTCCCACAGGATGAAAAGTTTTCCGGTACATTGCTAAATGAGTCGTGTGATCTCTTAAGTATCTTTCAAATGAAGCAATTGATATACTTACAGTGATCTTTCCTTGTTAGTTCACCACTTTTACAATTCGTGGTAAAATTTATGAACTGATTTCTGGGTAGATGCAAGACCGCATGATCGTGCATGAGGGCGTCAGAAAAACTTAACCCCATCCTTCATTTAGACATCTGAAAACTAAATTCGTATAACTTAAACATAGTACCAAAGCAAACCAACCACACGGGGTTTCTAAACATTTCGTCTGCAGCGCCATCCATTGGGTTCATTTTCTACAAAACAATTGCTTACCATAAAATGAATACGTGTTATGAATTTCAACCTTAACTCCACCGGCACTAATCAGGTAAATTTTAATCAAAAGAATTTTCCATCATACAGGTACATAGCTCACATTTAAAATTTGAGCGAAATCGGTTAATAAATACGATTTTTATAAATAACTCAACTCCAGCACCACCAGGCGAGTTTTCTAGTAGCATGTAATTGGACCATATATGTATGTATGTAAGATAACCTCCGGCAATCTGACGGAACTCTATTCAGTGTTTTTTGAGTTTATTCCGAACAACGAAAACGGCTATCATTTTATGCAAATAGGTATGTAGATAGGACAGTTTATAGCGAAACTCATAAAAGCAAAGCTCCATTATTTGTGAAAAATTTTTCACATAAATTTTACCTTACTGAAAATTAAAGACAAAGTTGCAATAGTTCAATGGGATTTAGAAATCTAGGAGAAAATGGTTCCCAATCGAATGATACTTGCGCGTTTACGTAAATGTATATCGAGCCAGTCTTTCCAATAATTACCACTTTTCGCCATAACTACGGTATTGATATTATATGTAGCTGTGTAGAATTTCAGGACGTTAGCGTAAGCAGTTCCAGAGATAAGCTATATGAGAAGTTCAGTTTGTATGGAAGGAAGGAGCCACGCCCCCTTTCCCAATGCATTTGTAATATATGCATCAGTGCTAAGTTTCAGTTCCCCAGCGTAATTGGTTTTAGAGATATATCCCGAGCTACATACCGAGCAAATTTTTGGTCAGAATATTTATTTTCAAGGTGTTGCCAAATATAAACCAAGTCGATGCAGCCGTTTAGTAGTTTAGTGAAATATATTGTAAAGGGACTTTATGAAATTGTAAAACGTGACGTCTCAGATTTCTTAATTTTTTGGCAGCAACAATGAAAAGTTTTAATTTTTTTTAGTGAAAAACCTTCCACACATAAATAAAAAAAAATTAAGTTTGTGGTTATATCAAGGCGAAATTTTGAGAACGGTCCGTTGCTAACTCTAAATATAAGTAACGACTTACTGGAAAAAGTTAATTCAAATAAATACCAAGGAATAATGATCGACGATAAACTAAAACAAAAAAAAAATGGATTCTATATTTTCAATTAGAGCTCTAGCAATATGTACATCGGTGAAAACTGCATTTAATTCCATACATTAGCTTTTGCGTGATACGCTTACAAACATACAGACAAACATACCAAAATTTTATATTTGGCTTCTGTTGATCTAATAAACCCCCTATTAATTTTTCTTCAACATATATTATGTACAGATATCGGCCTGTTGTAATTTTATTATTCTCAAATACTCTCGTTTGATACCCATATGGCAACACTTAGTTTTATATTATAAATTTAACTGAATTAAAGTTTTCAAATAAGTGGCAACCCGCTTCAAGAATATTTTCAAAAGTAAGCTTCCTAATCCTCTTAAGTTTAATATTCGTATTGCAATATTTCATTTATTTTACAAATTTTAATGAATACAATTTTTAAATCAGTTGGCAAAAATGCAATATTTAATTTATGCTATCAATTAAATTAAATTAAAGTTTTCAAATAGGTGGCAACCTTCCACAAAAATATTTTCAGCTGTAAGCCTTTGTAAATCTCTTTCTTTTGACAGCCATATTGCAGTATTCACTTTACCGTATCAATTGAACTAAACTGAAATTTTAAATACAGGTGGCAACTCTCTAATTTTTTCTTCTATATTGGAAGCTAGATCTCTAGCGATACATCGGTGAAAACTCCATTCAATTTCATGTTTTCGACTGATGCGCGTACAAATATACAGACAGGCAGAGATTCAAAAATTCTAAAAATTGTTCATAGGGCTTCTGTAGCTTTAATAAAAACCCACCATATTAATTTTTCTTTAATATCTATAATGTACAGACATCGACCTGTTACAATTTTATTATATGTATAGATTTTATATGATTTTAAAATGCTGGCAAACTTCAAAAAAAAACATGGCCGACAAATTGAGAGAACGGTTCTACCTTGTTATGTTTTTATCATGGTTTGGTTGGTTTTGTTATGACGACACACATACATATGTATATCAAAATTCACTCAAATTGAAAAACATTTTAAGCCAAAATCATTCATTCGTTTTGAATATGAACGATTCATATGCCGTTTTGAATGAATATTTGCAGCCCTCTAATCCATACATAAGTTTATCCATAAAATCTCAATTTGGAGCTACACTAGGACGAATACAATTTTACAAGTACATTTATTAATAGTTAAGTTATTGATCGTTTGTTGAGAGCTCCATTCAGTTCGTTCACCTTAACATCTCAAAACAACAATCAACGTAAAACAACAATACGCAAAAGCTATCAATGATTTCACAATAATTATTAAACTATTTTCACTTAAATCCGAGAAGTGTTTTAAAAGCTCGCCTATAATCCAAGTTAAATATTGTGTAAATAACTGGATTCAGCCCTGAATTTATATAGCCCAGCCAAGTTATAAAGTTCTTAAATTTATTCGTGGGACAACAACTGCCACAGAAGGGCAGGATGACGTACATCAGAAAGAAGGGCAGCCAACATATAACAAATACACCCATAATAATGCCTAGTGTGCGTGCCGCTCGTCGTTCCTTTGACAACGATATCTTCTGTTTTTCTTCTATGAACTGGTATACACCGGCAGGTTTTTTCTGCAACGGTGGGGCCGATGAGGTGGCGCCTGTCGATGATTGCGGCGGTGTATTTTCGTCATTGATCACATCGATTGGCCCTGTGCCGCCTGTGCCTCCTTTATGATCACTGTTATTGCCAGCTAAAATCTCGCTATTTTCTAAGCATTTGTTTTCACCAACCACAACCAGTATCTGTTCTGCTCCAATTGTATCCACAACAGCGGGAGTTTTATTGCCATAAGGTTTATCGCCGTCGCCCTGTTTGTTCTTGCGTGCTCGCATTTTTCTTTGTTTAATGGAGTCTTTTATTTTCGCACGGCGAGGTTTCTTTCGTTGTGGAACTACACGCTGCTCCATTTCTTGAATATTATCCTTAGTTAGTGCCTCGTTATTTACATGTGCCTCACTACTTATAGAGTCTTGATCATTTTGTATTTTGATAGCGGATGTGGGTTGAGTCGAAACTTTTCCACAACTCAACATGGCCAAGCACAGAGAACTGAAATCATAGTTTTCTTGTCTTTCATTTGCGTTGCTCAAGATCACTGTCTCAATGTCTGCACTTTTCCTTGCCATAGTATTTATTTTCGAAGCTTTGGCACGCTCCCGTAATCGTCGCCTGGTTGCGATATAGATTTCGATGTATACAATAGTCATAATAGCTAACGGAATAAAAAATGATCCCAATGATGAGTATATCACGTAACCACGATCTGAGTTTAATTCACAAGGAGTGGTGCTGGTAAATTCGTCTGGCCAGTCATTCCAACCTACAAGCGGTGGTGAACTGATTACTAAAGACAAAATCCACACACCAGCTATCAAAAGTAGAACTCGTCCTACTGTTCTCTTTTGTGCATAATTAATTGGATCTGTTATGGCCCAGTATCGATCTAGGGCAATTGCGCATAAATTTAGTATTGACGAAGTACAGCATAATACGTCACATGTAAGCCACATTTTACAAACATGAATACCGAATTCCCATCGACCGAGAATCGAGTAAGCTACGTTGAACGGCAATACGAGCAATGCAACTGTGAGATCTGCCACTGCTAATGATACAATAAAAAAGTTTTGAACTATTCTCAAGGGCTTATAGGTAAATACGCTTAGAATGACTAGTATGTTTCCAATTATGGTTAGCACAATTATAACGGAGAGTACAATTGTTGTGAGAATGGCCTCCAACTCTGGAACAGCTAGCTGTATACCGAAATGACTCCAGTATACCTTTTCAGCATCTACAGAGTTGCTGCACTCATCGAGAGTTTCCCGCTGGCTACTATTAATTGTAGATGTAGTGACGAAAGCGGTAGTTATTACAGAGGCAGGTACAACTGTGCTAATTGAGGTGGAAACGCTAGTTAACGTAACATCGGTACTTTTATTGATGGAAATGTTCAGCAACAACTGAGTTTGTTGCGTTGGCGGCATTTTACATTTTTCTGGATTAGCTACTCATTTGCTTTCAGCCCCTGCCACTTTTTTGATTTACAATTTGAATTCAATTGAAACATTTATGTATAATAAAGAAGTCCTCCGATTTTAACCGTTGGATGCATCCACTGCGTTGATATAAGTATTCGGTGACGATTTGGTAATTTAAGAGATGAACCTGAAAGAAAAGAATACGGGAATTAGTCATTGTCTTATGTAATAGTCTTTGGTTTGCAAAAATCTTTGAGAAATTCTACCGGTGGCGATTTCCGGCCGGAGATTTTCTTTCTTTAATCTAAGCCTAAGTGGGAGGTTCTACAAGCCTTTGTTTCTTTGCTAGAGCTTCTCAAATATTGCAAAGTCGCGATTCTTTGAAACTGACCTTGTTTTTCTTAAAATCTGAAGCTGATGGAAACTTTATGCTTACGTCAAAAATAGCGTTAACATTAGCTGCATCAAATTTGTTTCTATTTTTGTTGGTGTGTGTAATAACTATTGTTAAATAGCCAATACCCGCATGTTTCGGTGCCTTCAAACACCTTTCGAGCTGTAAAACAATGACTCAATTCTATTCTACGCATATCTATAATACGGGTATCGAATTTCAAGCAAATCAGACCATAAATAAGAATTTTTGGAATAGATCGGTCCCAGGTCTAACTATCATAAAAAGAGTATCCGATATTTTAACCCTGACAATAAGCTACCTACGTACCAAGTTTCAAGCAAATCGCTCTATAAATAAGATTTTTTTCCAATAGATCGGTATCTGGTCCACCTATCAGAAAAATCCTCCTATATTTTAACCCAGACAATACGCTACCTACGTGCCAAATTTCAAGCAAATCGGACCATAAATAAGACTTTTTCGAATAGATCGGTCCCTGGCTCACTTAACGGAATAATGGATCCCTTATGCTAATTTAGGCAAAAGGTACGTACATAGGTAGCCAAATGCATTTTTTAGCGTAGCTCGACCCCTGCCCCACGTATCGGAAAAATTCAAACTTTGTGCACTCCTTCTAAACACCTTTCCAAAAAGCAGCAACCATTCGAATCGGTTAAGAAACATATTTAGAAGAAAATTGTTCCCAATTGATTCATGTTCACAATGAATTTCACAATTATCAGAAATTTTCCAAGCTTCACAACGAATTTTCCACCTTAACATTGTCCAAAATCATCAAATCATGCGATAAAATACAAAATTTCGTCGACAAAATCCAAATATTCGCGTTCTTCTGGACTCTCTGGACTCCGACTTTTCCAGAATTTTCTATTTTACCATTCGAAAGCCATCCCGAAGTAATTGCACAAAAAATTCCATACAAAAAAATCAATTTTCGATTTTTCCAATTTCCCGACTTTCCCGGAAAGTTTTCCCAAAATTTTCTATCGTAAAAACCTTTTCCTGGAAATTGCGAACAACTAAAAGAAAAATTTTGCCACATCGGCCCAACCGTTCTCAATTGATGAATTACTATACATTTTTCACACCATTTTTATATATATAAGATGTATTTATATCGAAAACAAATTTTTAGGACGTAACATGTGCTTTTAATATATTTTTTGTTTTAAAAAGCAAAAGAAATTTGTACATACTTCACGTTACATACTCTAACATTTATACGTATGTTTATACTAGGGATGTTGCAAATGTGGAATTTTAGACATCCGCGGATGCGAATGCGATTGTCAGGTATTTTTAAGAAATAATTTAGGTAATTAAACTAGGTGATTTACACTCTAAAAAGTCCATGTAAAACTACTACCGAAAAGTGTTTATTTATCAACCAAAATCTGTGTAAATATACGTATAAGATGTTCAAGATTTGATTTTTGAACATGAGATGTTTAAAATACCCACATAAATAGTTAAAATTGCGAACATTTTGAACGTAAAAATATATTTTTTATTAAAAAAAAACATTAAGTTCTCGTATTTAATCAATTTTAAACATTTTATGTGTAATTTTGCTCTACGCGACAAATTTGGTATGTAAAAGTAAACAGGAAGTGTTTAATTATATTAACGCCGTGTGTAAATTTGCAAAAATTAGGAGAGGAAACTGGTTACTTCTCTTTATATTCGTAACTATAAACAAAATTTTTTTAGAGCAATTTTAAACATTGTATGTGTAAACTGTTTAACTGTGAGCACTAAGTGTGTAAAACTCAAAAAAAAAAGAAATTTGTTGTACGTCACACATATGGTAGGTAATAGGGATGGGCAGTGGGGGGTTGAAATTAGATTTTTTCCGAATTTCGAACATTGCCCAACCATTCGATTATACGATTCGAAATTTGGTGGTGCAAATTCGATTTAATTCGAGTTTTTTCGAATTTGCCAAAAATTTTTTTAAGTGAAACTTCTTAATCGAGTTCGGAGATGTTTGCGTTAAATATTTAACACCATGTTATAAAATCTGTATCGTTCGTTCGGTTTTCAAAAACGAGGTAGGTGTCAAATGAAAGGGGTTGCCCTGTAGATGTGTAATATGGTTTTAGCTTTGTGCCATATGAATGTATGTAAAAAAATCAAAATCAGATTATTTAATAAGTTAAATAAATTACCCCAATATGGGTATCAATCGAAATGATTTTGAATAAACTTTATTTTTGAATTGCATTTAAGAGGGGTGCCACCTGCTTGAAAAGTCTAATTTAGTTAAAGAAGTGCTATGCTTAAAATACTATGCAACAATTACAATATTTTTGAGGTGCTTGAAGAGAGTGGTCACCTGTTTAAAAAGTTAAACTCAAATTACACTGTAGGACAGACCAAACCAGCCCGGACTTTACTAACATTTTCTGAAAGTATACCCATCAAGTAGTAAAACACTCGGTGGATTTGCAAAAGTTAGCTCGTATTTTTATTTCATGGCCTACTAAAGTTTCCATGTCTCGGCCTAAGTAGTTTTCAAAAAAAATTTTAAAATAAATGTCTGAGCGAAATTAAAAGTTAAGACATATATAATAAAATTTCATGGGAAATATTTTCGTAGAACATTTTAACCTATTAGCTCCCGCCTAAAAGGGTAATTTTGATCCTTACTTCAATAAATCCCGCAAAAAACAAATTTGGAAGGTCGTTAGAGGACTGGTGTACTCTAGAAAATTATTTACCGGAAAATTTTACTAGCGGTCTTCTCAGGTAAAAGCTTCGTACTACCAACGTAAAAGCCTCTACAAATTTAAAATAAAGAATCAACAAAAAAGTACTTTTACATTTTTTTTTATTTAAGAATAAGAGTTCCTTCTTGGCACAGATTTTTTTGTCTTGATACATCAGATCGAAAAACATGTATTTTTTACTTGCATCCCTAAGAGAAATGGAGTGCCACACACAGTGATGGCAAATTTAGTCAGAAACAAGAAAGTTGAAGAGTTGATTTCTTTGGAAATAAATGCGAAATTCGATTTTTTCTAGAAAAATTCGATTTTATCCGACGCAAAGTTCGATTTCAAAATTTCGGCGTTTTGGAGCTAAAATTCGATTAAAATTCGAATATCGAAGCTTCGAATATCGAATTTACCCAGCCCTAGTAAGTAAAAGTGAACAAGGAGTGTTTAGTTTAATTAGCACGGTGTGTAAATTTCCATACATTAAATATAATAATAAATATTAAGTGCTCATATTTACTAAACTTTAAACATTTTATGTGTAATTTTGCTCGATGCGACAAACTACGTGTAAATGTACCAGTATTTAATTTTATTACACCGTGTGTAAAGTTGCACACATTAGGAGAGGAAACTGGTTACATCTCTTTATATGCGTAAATTTAAACAAACATTTTTTAGAGCAAATTTTAAATATTTTATGTAAATCAAACCTGCGCTACAAAATAACTGCCCGCTCGAGGCTTTAGATATCTGTGTGGGAAACTTGACAATCGCCTCTATTCCGATTGTCGACACTACAGTCATTCGTCGAGATTTGAGATTTTGTTGAGGCAACCAATGACATAGTCTACTACAAATTTTTAATCCTACTATCCTTTCAAAAAGTCGTTAATGTTTTTATTTACGACATAGTTCGGCGAACGATTGTCGTTACGAACGACTTACGACAACCAGAATAGGGGTGAATATTTTTAATTCATTTCGAGTGACACTGCAGTTGAGAAGACTTTTACTTATATTTTTTTTTATTTCGGTGCAAGAATAATTCCTTTTTGAGAATTTCATCGGGTCTGAAAATGTCTTCACTTGAAGAATCCAACATCATGGCAAGATCGTATACAACGACCAGGGTTCGGAAATTCTCATTCACATTCTCTTACGTTCGTGATGAAGAAAATTCCATAATTATTTTTGCATTCTTTTATCGCGAGTGAAAAATGCAAACAAATTTATTATCCCTCACATTCGGAATGCGATCGACAAAAAAAATGTCCGCTCCTTTTCATTCGCGATCGAAAAAAGCACAGAAATTTCCTCTCACTTGAATATGAGAAGTCCGAGCATTATGCATTTTGTTATGCATACAGCATGCATTAAAAGTGCGCGTAGGTAGTGATTTTTTCTTCAAACTGCATTTCCCTAAGTGCGGAGTTGTGTGGTTTAGTTGGGATTTCCCTGAACACCAGATATTTCGTAAATACGTACGTTCTTCATAAAATTTCATTTTGTAAGAGTTTTGGGTGTGCACCTATGTACCTACATAAAAGAGATAAACGATGCGGGTGCTCCATTCGCGATCACTCACAACAGCTTATCCTAAAAACTTTTTAGGGCGTTGTATGGGAGATGTTTTTTCGCTTTTCCAAGGATTACGCTATAATTGCACGTATACATACACTGAGCAAAAAACACGCGTTGGAAAAATGAAATTTTTTTATTTGATTACCGTTTAAAAATGTACGTTTTTAAATCAAGTGAAAAGTGAATATTTCCATTATATATACACTACGTATAATAAGGGTCGTAGCCAGGATTTTTTTCGAGGGGGGGGGGGGGGGGGGGTTCTGGCAATTTTTTTTGTTTAGTTTCACTTTTATTTCAACGTATCTTGATTAAAGGAAAAATACTGATGGAAATAAATTTTTTCTCAAAAACAGGGTTAAACTCTTGAAATTCCTGCCCGTATTTTGTTTGTAAGTCAAAATATGAGTGGCATTATGCTACTATGATAGCACGGACGAGTACATCGCAGGTAGCGATGACTGATTCCCCGAACTCCAACGTACAAACCCCACAAGAAGAGGAAGGACATGATTATTCACCTTCAAGCTCCAATGGAACCAGAGTAAAATCGTACTATTCCGAAAATGTGAATAAGGTCCTTCTCTCTACGGCACTAGTGTCAGTAGAACAGAGAGGAGAACTCTTTAAACTCTGAGCTCTCATCGATCAGGGCTCAGAATGGAGCTTCATCTCTTCTAAGGCCCAAAACAATCTGAGATTACCATGTCAAAGCTCGAACTTTGAAATCTCCGGCACGGGTGGGACAGTAGTTCAGACTTCGAACAAAATCCGCTCTCTGGTCTTAGTGTCCTCCGACTTGGCTACGAAAGTCACCGCTCAAGCAATTGTGCTACCACAACTGACCAAAATACTCCCAAGATTTCAGCCAACTCGCCAACAACGCGAAAAGTGGTCTCATATTAAGCTAGCAGACCCCAATTGTCATTCCCCTTCTCAAATCGACCTATTGATAGGCAGCGATCTCATCCCGTAAATCATGCTTGAAGGCATTGAGCATATCTCGAAAAATCTGTTAGCACAAAAGATGATTTTTGGCTGGATTTTGAGCGGTCAGATCCCTAATAGAGTGGTGTCTTTCTCCACTCAAGTGGAACAAAACTCAAACAAATTTATGGAATCTCAACTGCGAAAGTTCTGGGAGGTAGAAGAAGTTCCTACACCCAATCTCACGAGTCCTGTAGATAGGCTATGTGAAGAGTTATACCAATCCACTACATCGGGCACACCTGAAGGTCGCTACGTAGTCCGGCTCCCTTTCGAGCCAAGTTTCCAAAAGGAAATCTTTCTAGGTCAATCTGGCACCACAGCTCTCCAGCAATTTTTCAGTATGGAGAGTCCAGATGGGCATATCCGTGTAGTTGACGTACGCACCAAAACCTGCATTCTCACTCGGTCTATTATAAAGCTATGCCCTTAGCCATACGCAAATATTCCTCCAACACCCACAGCAGATAACTAAACAAATTTTCATCGTTCATGTTGATATCTCTCGTCTCGAACGACTGCCCTATACCCGCACTGCTTCCCTACATTTGTTTACCACGACAGGCAATACACTTATATGCTTATCCCTCTGCCTTATTAACTAGTGTCTAACACCCCATTATTCAGCTATTCGCAAAACCCTATTTGTAGATGGAGATTGACAAGCCTCAGCCGGCACCACGCACTTTTACTTCGTCGCAGGGGAAGATCGACACACCTAAGCCAGCGCCACGCCCATCCACTTCGTCACAGGAGAAGGTTGATACGCCTCAACCAGTGCCACGCCATTCCTTGTCGCCGAGAGTAGTAAAGTCGATGGGTGGAGTTCCAATCCCGACACCTACCCAACCTATTACTGGCGAACCATCAGTAGCGGACTTCCAGAGATGTCGTCTTTGTGCGCGCTATCATGCGCTCAGAGTATGCCCAGTTTTTCGGGCCATGCAACCACAGCAGAGGTTCCTCATCGCGCGAGCTCATAAGTTCTGCACAAACTGCCTCGCACTCTCCCACGCTACAAGCGAGTGTACATCCAGCAGAAATTGTCGCTCTTGCATCGAAATGACTCCGGCACCTCTGGTCGCCGGTTAAAGCCGCCTGCACGCTACCCCCCGAGACCTGCTTGGAACATTTATGATTGACATTGTGCCATGATGTTATTTCCATTTTTGTAAAGTTCTTTACGAAACTTCCAATTGCTCTAATTTTAACTTACATTTTTCAGATTTACAGTTTTGGTGTCTTCAAACTAAAAAAAACACCAAAAAACGCACCAAGCACTAAAATCAAAAATTTTCGCGTGTTAAATTAAGAAAAGCACTAAATTTAGTGCGAAAAGTACTAAGTTGGCAACAGTGGTTGCCGTTCCTGTTCGCAGCATATAACACAGTTACGAGCGAATATGTGGTACGAAGTAGTGATGTAAAATTTGACCTACTCTCAGACTTCTAAATTTGAACTTATACTCAGTACAAGCAGGTGGGACGAATTGCGCAATAAACAGGTGAAGTAATAAAACAGCTTTCTCGCGTTATTTTCTGACATTCGGCTGTCTTATAGTCACATTTTATAGGCATGTTTTCAAATAAGGCAGTGTCAACATATTTCTTCTCACTCTAATATTAATTCACCTGGTATAATTCCACCATTGGTGGGGTGCATGTAGGGTGGCCAGATGCGCTGATTTAATCAATACATGTGCTGATTTTTTTCTATTGTACTGATTTTTAAGAGCCCGAAATCAGTACGCAAAATCTACTGATTTTTTGAGTTTGTACTGATTTTGTACTGATTTTTACATTTAATAAATACTTTTGTAAATTGGTGTAATTGACATTTACTTGAGGTTCACATGTTCAAAACAATGGTTTTTGACAACTCATATGTACATGTGAGCAGATTGAAAGCATTAATTAAATTTAAACCATTATTAAAAAGGTGTCAGCTTGCAATTGTTTCGTTTCGTAGGATTTCGCAAAATAACAAACTGTTTGGATTCAACCCAACCCGATTTGCAATCACGATTTGAAGGTTTTACAGGATTTAGAGGAAAAGCTGGTTTCGCCATTAATAAATCTTATGAAAGGTGGTGGTGAGTTAATCATATATTAAGTACACTGAGAAGATGACAATAAGAGATAATCTTTTGATTATAATTAAACATCCACTGAGAAATCGGCTGTCAGTATTTCAAACTTAAGACGACTACTGCTTTGTTTTAAAGTAATGAATTTTTATAGTGATAATACTATATGTATTTAAAAGTCTATTACTTATTTGTTGTTAAATTAATGCGCTGTTATTTGGTGGTTATATTGTTAATAATAAAAAATACGCTTAAAAATTAGCTGATTTTTATGACTTTGTACTGATTTTTGATCCCAACTGTAACTATAATATCTGGCCACCCTAGGTGCATGCAATAACACCATACGCAATAATTGCCATTACTTGGACATTAAAAAGCAGTTTCAGTTCAATCATAAGCGAAAGAGCACCTGTTTGGCAAAAAAAAAATATGTGGCAGCACTTTCAATCATACCAGAATTACATCCGGTAATTTGCCATTGCCTGAAAAAACGTCCATGTTGCTGGGACCAGTAGCTCTTTTCTGTAACTCTACCGATTATTTCTCTACTGGTAGAGAATATACGTCATTCTCTACTACTCATTAGCAGTAGAGAACAAGGCGGCGAATTCATATATGAATTTGCCTTGGTAGAGAATTGTTACAGAAACGAGCTACAGGAATCGATTTTTAGACCTTTAGTTTGTGCCGAATTTGTTATATTTTTTACGAATATTAAACAAAGCATAGCATCTCCTAACAGTAAAATTAATAATCGAGTAGGAAGCTTTTTTTACACAAAACGATTTTTTTCCACTATGCGCTTCACTTTAAAAAGGGGAAACTTCCACACTTCCACATATTTCTTGAAACTTAATTTTTTGTTGTTACTTTCGTTTGATAGGAATTGTAGAAAACATTAATCAAAAAGAAGAAAAATTAATATTTATACAGCGCAAATCTAAGCGGAACCAAATACTGTCTTCAACCAGGGTATGAAAATAAACTGTACAAAACAATTCCCATTTGCTCATCGATCATCATATCATTTGTGGTTTTGTACTGTTTTGTACATAGTGAGAAACAAATTGTAAGATTCACTGTCATTTTCCCCAACGAGAAACGTTTGCTTTTCGTTTGTGACAATTGTACCATAGGGTACGTTTTATATGTATGCAAACGTTGCAATTACGTGAAAAATATTTTTTTCTGTAAATTTTCATATCCAATTCAATTAAAGAACATTTTTATTTTTTTTATTCATTGCAGCCATTCGTTTTGTATTTAGTTATTGCATATATGCACACACATATATATTTTTCTCTGCACGATTCATTTCGTTTGTTGTTTCGTCTGTAACTACTAAACTACTGTAGTGTACTATCGCCAAAGTGAACTCTGTTTTGTTTTCGTATTGTACCGAACTGTTGAAGTAATAAACGAAACGAAATAGTAACGTACAATAGGCATGTTTTATTCAACCATCACAAGCAAATAGCTAAATCTTGGTAAAAAAAAAAGAAATTAGCTTATTTCCTATGTTAGCCTAATTTTGACAGTTGTTTGACTGCAAATAGTGTCAAAGTAAGTTTTTGCCTCTTTCTGATTGGCTGAAGGAGAAAATTTCTGATGCTGAATGGCAATGCCTCTTGTTCAATATACAAGCCAAGATAGCTTTTCATAAGCCAATATAATTCTGTTGTCCTATAAGTCCTCCATACAAAATAAGCTAATAGCTTAAATTTCTGGACAAATAAAACACGGCTAATATAGTTTATTTTCGTACACTGCTTCAAACAATCCATTTGGAATACGCATCGTGTTGCCATATGGCAACGGCCGATATCGGACGAATTATTAGAGCTGGAAAACTATCGATGTTCGTTACCATCGATGTTTTCGATGTTTTCAAAGCATCGATACATAGCTAGTTGATGTAATACAAGCAGTTTGAATTGTGTGCAAGCAGCAAGTCGACTGGCCTATTCGGCATTTAATTTCAACTACTTTAAAATAAATTTGGTTTAAACAACTTCAAAGTCAGTATGTTTCTTTTGAATGCGCTTGCGTTCTGCACTTGGCAGATGCTTTTTTGATACTTCCAAGACACAAATTGTGTTTTGGAGTAAAAATAGTAACAAAATTCGAAACGTTTACTCATTGCATTTGTTTTAATGTTGGAAAATTTGTAGGCGAGGTTACACAACGGCCGAGGGTGAGCGGGTCCACATTTAGTAAAACTAAAACACAGCTAGTACAGTACAATGAAAACAAATTAACTGCGTATAACGACTTATTTTACTGTACATACATACATATCGTCATTAGATACGAATAAAGACACGAGCTCAAAAGTAGGCAGCGAAAAAAGACGCGTAAAAAATTTCGGGGAAGAAGAGTTCTTAGGGCCGGTTACTCAATATCTGGTTAACACTAATCTTTGGTTAAACATCTTTATCGAAGTGTTCGACTCCATGCATAACACAGGGAGTTGGTAACGTCGATAACTATGTCTAATGGGCTGTTTTTGCTTACGTGTAAAAGCACATTTAGCGCATTTAGCTCTAAATGCTACTGTAAATGTACATTTATCCATACAAAATGCGTCACCTAAATGCAACTCCATTTTTGCATTAAGAATCTAAATGCTAAAAGCAACCCTGTGATCTTCCTAAATTTCCACGATTCGAACATGGTTTAATGAGAAAAGGTGGCAACATTGCTTTTTCGAGTATACAGTGGCTAGCTGCGTGGATAAAGAAAAGTTAAGCAAATTCAACGTCGATGTGATGCTGATAGAAATCTGGATCAATTTGTGATCAACTCTGTTTGTTTTGTTTCCTAATTAAGTGAGGGAATTTTATTTGACAGCACCGACAAATGAATGTATACGCAAACAAATTTTCGGTAAAGGCATTGGCCCAATGTAGGCTTGCTTTGCTTGCTTCGCTTTGAAAACTGTCAAACAGTGAGATATGAGATATGTTTTCGTGATTTATTTTATTATTTCGTATTCTCCAGCAAAAAATATCCAGTAACTTGCCAGTAACCTAATTTCGGAGAGTAAGCCAATATTTACTCCCAATGAGTGAAATATGAATGAAAGTACGAAAACGCAAAACCAGCAAGAAGTTGCTAGTTTTATGAACAGCTGATTAATTTGTTATTTTCCGATGCAATTTTCGTTGAAAACTAGTATTTTCTTTCTTATTATATATTTAAATAGGTTTATTTTGTCAATTGCAACTCTAAAAGCACCACAAACAATTTTTTGTTAATGTGAATTACATTAAGCATCATGCCATCAGCTGTTTTTCTTACTAGCAAATAGTTGCTATTAAAAATTTATCCAGTAAAAATCCAGTAAAACTTGCAAGTTCAGCTGTCATTTTTGCTCTCTCAATTTCCCCTCTTTGGCTAGTTTCTTGCAAGTTTTTGCGTACGAAAACGACTTCCAGTAAAAAACTAGTAAACTTAGTACTGGATTTACTGGATAGTGCGTACGCAAACAGGGCTATTAATTTATGTTGTATTTTTATTTTAATTTGACTAATGTCTCATGGAAAAGCTTTTATAACTCCTCGTCTTTCACCCATGTCAACGGTACTACAGACATCGAGATATACGCAACTGATAGCTTCTTAAGTATTGGTCTACTACAAATTAATGGTATTGAAAATAAACTTAAGCGTATTTTAGATATTATCTTTATCAGTAATAATGTAAGTTATTGGGTATTCGAATGTCCATCCCCGATAACACATGCAAATACTCATCATACCCCCATAGAAGTTGACATTGAATGTTATGTCTACGCTACTGTTCCTCGTGAGAGAAGCCCATCAATTTTTAATTTTAGTTCATGCAATTTTTACCTTCTGAATAACCGTCTGCAAGAATTTGATTGGGAACATTTATTGAATAATATGGAAGTTTACGCTGCATTTAAAGTCTTTAAAAGCTGTGTATATGATGCGTGTATAGAATTCGTACCAACTCTTACAAACAAGACGTACAGGTTACCTTGGTACAATAAGGAGCTCAAGCGACTTAAAAATCGCAAAAGTAGGCTTTTTAAAAGTTTTAAAGCAACCTGACGCCAATCTATCATGGTAAAATATCAGTACTGCCTTAAGAGGTTTAATTCTTTAGACAAGATTCTTTATAATAGGTTTACTAGGAAAAATTAAGTTAATATCAAAAATAACCCCAAAGCATTTTGGAGTTTTATAAAATCCAAGAATACCAAATCAAGTATGCCGTCTTCAGTCTTCCTTAATGATAAGCAGGCTAATACTCCCGTCGAGGTAGCCAATCTCTTTGCAGATTTTTTTTTCCTCTAATTATGGCTCTGATACAGATATTGTTTTTGAAAATTACCCTTTTTCAGATTCTGCACTTAAATTTGGCGCACTACTTGTTTCTGATAGTGACGTGGAAGAAGCCATATTTTCATTAAAGCACTCTTTTAAATTGGATTCCGATGGCCTTTCAAGTGCTATGCTCAAACGGTGCCCTTCTCTTGTCCAGCCACTAACAATCCTGTTCAACAAGTCTCTTTCCGCCGGGCATTTTATTGATGAGTGGAAAAAAGCTTATATTACGCCAATTTATAAAAGTGGCAATAAGAATGATGTTTCGAACTATAGGCCTATATCAAAGTTGGCTACTGTTCCAAAAGTTTTTGAGTCGGTTGTGAAACAGAGGCTTAATTTTGTAGTTAAAAGTTTGATCAGCCCTTATAAGTGGCAGGTCAACTGTTACTAACTAGGATTGTGTTGCTGCGTTGCAGACGGGTCTCCAAGTTGACGCAGTATATACGGACTTTTCAAAAAAGTTTCCATTCAACTTTCCTTGAATGGATTCGTTCCTATCTTTCCAACAGGTGTTGTACAGTTGCCATCGATAATATACTTTCCAATCATTTTGTTGCCACTTCGGGTGTACCTCAAGGTAGTATCTTGGGTCCTCTCTTATTTGTCCTATTTAAAAACGATGTTGGGTCATGCTTTCTGTCGTCTAAGTATTTATTATATGCTGATGACCTCAAGGTCTACGCAGTGATAAAAAACTCACAAGACGCCATATTCTTGCAATCCGAGCTCGATAGACTACACTCATGGTGCTCTCTTAATTGTTTATCTCTGAACGCCAGTAAGTGCTCGTATTCTACTTACACCAGAAAGCTTCTTCGTGTTCAAACCAAGTATAATATTGGCGGTTATGATCTTAGATATGTCGTAGAGGTTAAAGATTTGGGAGTATACTTTGACTCAAAACTAACCTTCGCAACTCATATTAATTACGTTATTTCCTAAGCTTATGGTATGCTCGCTTTTGTTCAGCGTAATAGTCGGTCGTTTAGGGATCCCTATACCCTTAAGCTTCTGTATGTTTCATTGGTGAGATCTAGGTTAGAATACGCGTCCTTCATTGGCGACTCTATCAGTCCGTCTACTCAAACAGAATTGAAAGGATCCAAAAAGTTTTTATAAAATTTGCCTTGCGTTCCCTGAGGTTTTTGGAGCCTGTACCCCCGTATGCATGTCGTTGTCAACTCCTTGGCTTAAACTCGTTAAATAGTAGGCGCTCATTCCCCGCTGCCTCTTTTGTGGCTAAAATAGTGGTAGGCTCTGTCGATTGCTCTACGCTTTTGGAGAAGTTATCTTTAAATGTTCCGTCTCATAACTTGCGGCGTGCTTCATTATTTTATTTGGGATTTCCGAAATCCAACTATGTGAAATTCTTGCCTCTCTTTAGAACCCTCTCCGAGTTAAATGAGCTTTCGGAATATGAACCATCGCTCTCATTTGAAAGAGTACGTCGTGTCCTGCTAAATTACTTTAGGTAGTATTTATGCTCCTTTGCTTTAGCCAGTAAGGATTTGTATTCCATTTGATTGAATAAATAAATAAATAAAATAAAAATTCTTAATGTTAATGGAACAGACTTTGATTTCGCAACCACACAGCTGATTGCTTTGACAGCGCTCCAAGCTACATTTGGCCAAACAAGCTTTTAAAGTAAATTAAAGCATAATGAAGTGAGTAAGGCCAGCAAAGCAAGCCTACATTGGGCCAGCACCTTTATGGTTAAAACAATTCAAGTCTTTGTATTGAATTTTGGGTTTAAAATTTATTTTTTCCTTTCCAGTAGGGTTTTTGCACATTATCTTCTGGTTGAGAATTTATCGTAATGGATACGGATCTGAATAAGCGCCTGGAACACGGCTGTTTGTCAAAAGCATACGATTTCGAACTCGCGTAAATGTACATTTGCTAAATGCGATAGCATGAACGCTCTTCGAAAGTGCTAAATGTTGCATTTTAAATGCAGCAAAAACGCTTGATAATCGTAGTAATCGGCGCTTAACATAGGCGAGGGCAAAGAAAGACGCGTTAACCTCTTTGACGGCGAAGAAAAACGAAGAAGACTTATTTTCGCGGTCAACTATGTTTGCGAGTATACGAATTCCCAAAAGAGTTTTTTCTGGAATGATGTTGAATCCATGTTTACGGGTCTTTTTTCACAAATTTTTTTCATGCATCCTTTTTCGCCGTCAAAACACTCGAGCGTCTTTATTCGTGTCAAGTGACTATATTATAATTATTACCTCGGAGATACCCGCGTTGCGACCTAAGAAGATATAATGTGCTCAATCCTTATTGTAATCGCTCCAACTTTAAGCTATTTAAAAAACTAAGCACTTTGGATACATATTTTAGATGGAGAAGACATTCCTTCTCCAAAGTGCATCAATCTACTATTCATGCTTTGTGGACAGGCACATAGGATATACTCTGGGGTTTCCTTCACCGACCCTCAAAACCTACATCAGTCTCTACAGAAAGACCCTTTAATTCAATCGGTACGTTAACTTGCAGTGTGCGGTCAGGTAGCCAGTAAAAGTTTTAAGTTCAAGGTATCTTTCGGAGTTCCTCATGAAAAATTATGAATCTCTTTGATTGTCTTATTCCCTTCGACTTCCGCCAGTGTGCAGCAATTCCCAGCTAGCTCCTAAGTAGGTCTGCAGTGTATCCTTTAGATGTACCGCAGAAAGGCTCGGAACCATGCAAACACATTTGGGCTCCACTCTTTGCAAGACAGTCAGCCCTTTCGTTGCCTTCAAAACAGTCATGTTCCTGAACCCTCCACAGTGGTACGCTATTGTGGGCTCCCAGGTGGTTCAAGAGTTCGCAAGCCTTGATGCCGTTTTGAGGCTTTAACGCTGCCTGAATATCTGACATAATATTTATTCTGGCCTCATTTGCCTTCTACGATAAAATTCACGAACACAGACTTCGATTGCGAAGATCTCCGCACAGAATATGGTTGGGTACAAGCCCATTTGCAGACTTTCCTGGAGTCTTGGTCCAAGTACGCCATAAAGTATATATGGATGTTCGTATTGTATATTGGAAATAATAAGGGTATACGTTTGTACTGAGGAATCATGTTTGAGGCCGCGTTATACGAACGCACCGGTGAAATGTTAAGGTAAAAAAATTGCTAAAATGTTTGGAGATACCTATTTTCTATTTTCCTCACGTAATTATTACTCCTAGTCCCGAAACCTACCAAAATCCGTCAAGCCTACTAACCTACCAAATGGAAAAAATCCTACCGGTTTTGGTAGGAAAAGCCCATGTTTGTCAACACTGATAGGAAACCCGATATGCCCGCACAATGTCCAATCTCACAAAGGAAAGTCGGAGGTTTTTCGTTTTGTTTTTTTTAAATTATTTACACAGCTTAGTTAGTTAATTGAGTAAGCGTTTGAGCTCAAATTTGCATGAAAAATACGAAACTATAGCGGGAATATATTGCAAAAAAAGCACTGCGTGAAACGAGGTTGAAAAAAATTCGGACATTTTAAATCGAAATGTCATTCCTTGTTATTCCCTTTCGTGCGCTGTCAAAGGGGGCCTGCCTTATCGGCACCAGTGTTACCAACTACGTATATCGCTACTTGAAGTTGTTTAAGCATTAGGGGAGGTTTAGACTTCAAAAATATTAAGTACAATAATCCAATAATTCAAATAGAGATTTTAAGCTAAGTACGTTATGTAAATAAATGGATATAATAAATATGTTAATATGATGTATGAATGCGTATGTACAATGCGAGTAATTTTAATATACATATGAATTACTACGTACAATTAATGATTAAATTTCAAATAGTAGTGCAAATATGTACACAAGCAGGAATTCAAATACAATTCAATGGAATGGGAAATGCTATGCTAACTTTATAAAATGTTGCGTGGCTGACTCGCTAAGAAGTCCACGCTTAGCCATCCTGTCCCCCCTAGGCGCGCTAAGCGGCTAGTGCATCTTTCAGCTCCTTCAGTGTTCGGATCGCTTCATGCACCAGCAGTTTGGTGACTCTTCCTTTCGACGTTATGTTTCAATTTCTTTGTGTAAAGCGTTTGATTGGGTGCTTGTTCTGCGGCGCGGAGTTGTGCTGGCGACACCTAATAAATGCGGAGCTAATGTTCCAAGCAGCTCTCGGTGGTAGCGTGCAGGCGGCTTTAACCGGCGACCAGAGGTGCCGGAGTAATTTCGATGCAATAGCGACAATTTCTGCTGGATGTACACTCGCTTGTAGCGTGGGAGAGTGCGAGACAGTTTGTGCAGAACTTATGAGCTCGCGCGATGAGGAACCTCTGCTGTGGTTGCATGGCCCGAAAAACTGGGCATACTCTGAGAGCATGATAGCGCGCACAAATGCGACATCTTTGGAAGTCCGCTGCTGATGGTTCGCCAGTAATAGGTTGGGTAGATGTCGGGATGGAACTCCATCCATCGACTTTACTACTCTCGGCGACAAGGAATGGCGTGGCACTGGTTGAGGCGTATCAACCTTCTCCTGCGACGAAGTGGATGGGCGTGGCGCTGTCTTAGGTGTGTCGATCTTCCCCTGCGACGAAGTAAAAGTGCGTGGTGCCGGCTGAGGCTTGTCAATCTCCATCTACAAATAGGGATTTGCCAATAGCATAATAATGGGATGTTAGACACTGGTTAATAAGGCAGAGGGATAAGCATATAAGTGTATTGCCTGTCGTGGTAAACAAATGTAGGGAAGCAGTGCGGGTATAGGGCAGTCGTTCGAGACGAGAGTTATCAACATGAACGGTGAAAATATGTTTAGTTATCTGCTGTGAGTGTTGGAGGAATATTTGCGTATGGCTAAGGGCATAGCTTTACAATAGACCGAGTGAGAATGCCGGTTTTGGTGCGTACGTCAACTACACGGATATGCCCATCTGGACCGGGATGGGTCCTTTCTATGCGTCCAAGACTCAGTGAGTGGGCGGCAACGTATCATCTATAATGAGGACGCATTCTCCAGCTTTCGGTGAAACTTTAGTGTCTTTCCATCTTTAATGTTTCTGAAGGTCTTTGAGATAATCTTCCTTCCGGCGGCGGCTGAATTGATGGTGCACAACTTTAATTGAAACGTACGATCACCTATTGAGGAGAGACAAATTGCTATAGTCTACTTCCAAAAAAGACAAGAGGGCAGTTCCCCTTAAAAAATGGCCAGGAGTGAGGGCCGTGAATTCCGTAGGATCTGGGGAGAGAGCGGAGATGGGCCGAGAATTTAATACCGCTCCGATCCTAACTAAAATAGTGGTGAATTCTTCAAAAGTGAATTTATGTGCTCCAGCCGTTCGTTTGAGATGTAACTTGAAGCTTGTCACGGCGGACTCCCATAATCCGCCCATGTGAGCTATAGAATTCCTTCTCTGTTGCTCTTTTGGCTCCAATGAAAGTAGTGTCATTGTCGCTCATCATTATTGCTGGATAGCCTCGATGCCCAAAAAAACGGGCAAATGCGGCGATAAATGCGTTTGTTGTTAAATCAGAGCACAGTTCAAGGTGAACTTGAAAAGGCCCAGCAAAATCTACACCGGTGGTGGTGAAAGGCGGAGCGTAAGTTCAACGATCTGGTGGCAACGCCGCCACGGTTTGAGAGCACGTTTAATGCTTGAGGGCGGTGCAAGCTTTTCATTGAAAAATTCACTTTTTCATAAGAGGCCTGAGCCGGGGAATGTAGAATTCCTGTCTTATCATTTGCTGCATGAGCCGAATTTCTGCGTGTAAAAGAGCTCGTGGAGAAAACGAAGATAGAGAGCAGCAAATCGAAATTTTTCGGGTATAATCAGGGAATGACGTTCATTATAGCTAAGAGTGGAGTGGGCCCGACCATTGACCCACCCACATTTGTCTAGAAGGGGGTATAGAACTAACAATGGGCTTTTTTTTAGGGATTGGCACTGACTGCGATAAGCATGAAATTTCGCAGGGAAGTAACGGTTTTGCGTTAAGGCTATGAGACGACGTTTGGTGGAGCGGAAATCATTGTGCGATAGGGACAATGGGAGAGGTTCCGGTGCGGCTTGATTTCGGTTCTTTAAGCGATCTAAAAATTTGAAGACATATGCCATAACTTTAAGCATGCGGGAGAAAGACGAGAAGCGATCTAAAATGTTGGTACCATCTTCGGCAGCGTGAAAGGCGTCGATTCGACGGACTCCCGGTGGGTTAATGGAGCGCGTAGCGGATTTTGGCCAGGTGTCGGGTGGTTCGGCTAGCCATTCGGGCCCATGCCACCACAGAGAAGAGGAAGCTAAGGCGAGGGGTATGCATCCTTTTGTTCCCATGTCCGAGGGATTTTTGCTGCTACGTACAGGCTTCCAAGCGGAATTTCCTACTAGATCAATGATTTGCGCTGTGCGGTTCGAGACGTAGGTTTTCCAGGATTGGGGCGGTTTTTCCAGCCAGGCCAGGACGATTTCCGAATCTGACCACGTTGTCAATTTTCGATCCGAGAAACCAAGTTGCGATTGGATAGCTGAGACCAATTTAGCTAGAAGGAGAGCACCACATAATTCGAGGCGAGGTAGGCTGATGAACCTGAGAGGCGCAACTCTGCCTTTGGATACTAGCAGGTGGGAGAGACTCATTCACCTTGTGTGGTTCGGACATATATGGTTGCGCAATACGCTTTTTCTGAAGCGTCGCAGAACCCATGTAGCTCCACTTGTTGGCCTGGAACGTAATTGACCCACCGGGGTATTTGGATGGCCGAGATAGATTATAAATTGTTCGCAAACTGCAACCATT
Source organism: Rhagoletis pomonella (assembly GCF_013731165.1). Taxonomy (NCBI): domain Eukaryota; kingdom Metazoa; phylum Arthropoda; class Insecta; order Diptera; family Tephritidae; genus Rhagoletis; species Rhagoletis pomonella. The sequence continues at coordinate 8,554,374 of NW_023458559.1, forward strand.
TATGGAGACGGACTTGTTCATCCCAGTCAGTTCCATCGAGCCATAGCTCTTGTAAGAGAACTTTGGCTTGAATCATTATTGGCAAGAGTGCTCGCCGACGAGGCTGAGATGGATTCAATGGTGTAAGAGATGGAGTCAGTAATGGCATTACATTGAATCCCGAGGGTTTTGGTGGTACTTGCATTTTCGAATTCGAGAAAGTTGCTATCAAGCAAGTCCTCCTTTTTTATGTCTTTGAGCAAATCACGATGGTTCGCCGTGATCTTTTTTAAGGGAAGCCAGCGGAGGTTAGAGCTTGAATGACTTGGGAGAGAGATTTAGCTGCTGATATGAGGTCATGACCTCCTGAAAGTATATCGTCCACATATGTTTCGGTTTTTAGTATTGGTACCGCCAAGGGATGTGTTATTTTTACATCATCAGAGAGTTGGTGAGGAGTGCGTATTGCGAGAAATGGTGCACAATTTACACCGAACGTGACGGTTTTTAACTTGTAGTCCTGAATGGGACTGCTTGGATAGGATCTAAATATAATTCTTTGGAAGTCCTGAAGTTCTCAATGTAAAAGTATCTGACGATACATTTTTTCTACATCGCCATTGAATACAAACTGAAACGTATGGCATTTGAGAATTAATAGCAACATATTTCGGGTTTGACAACCGCGTGGTGAGGGAGATCGACGGAATAATACTTTCCTTCTGAAGACTTTTCATAGGAAGTTGTTTTTTCCATATGATTGAGGGTGACATATTCCTCTAAGACATTGTCATGTAGAGGTTTTAGGTCGTCTTTTTTGAAGACTTCTCTCCATACTGAAAAATTTCTGGAAAGCTGTGAAAGATTTCCTTTGGGAAACTTGGCTCGAAAGGGAGCCGGACTACGTAGCGACCTTCAGGTGTGCACGATGTAGTGGATTGGTATAACTCTTCACATAGCTTATCTACAGGACTCGTGAGATTGGGTGTCCGAACTTCTCCTACCTCCCAGAACTTTCGCAGTTGAGATTCCCATTTTCCAAAAATTTATAATATTCTTATTTCTCGTCTAAAACTTATTATAAATATCAATTTTGAGTGAATTATCTTCAGTAGTTACTAAAATATCGCAGTTTTCGTATTTCTTAAAATTACCGTTATATGGGAGGTAGGCGTGGTTGTTGTCCGATTTCGCCCATTTTCAATACCATCCGTCCTACGCCCAAAAGAAGTTCACGTACCAAGTTTCGTTAAGATATCTCAATTTTTACTCGAGTTATCGTGTGCACAGACGGACGGACGGACGGACGGACAGACAGTCACCGCTTAATCGATTTCTCTTTTCATTCTGATCATTTATGTATACATTTGTCTATATCTATCTCGATTCGTTTTGCCTGTTACAAACAACCGTTATGTGAACAAAGTTATAATACCCTTGTGCACAAGTGCGCTCGGGTATAAAAATTAAATTACTACACCATTTTAATTAATTAGTGTGTAGTCCAGTTTTGTTTTGTAGAAGTTTCGTTAGTATACACTTCAGTTTTTACACATTGAATATATCTGCATATTTATATTTTTACGCGTATCTATTTACATTTATTTATGTACAAGTCTACAAAATCTTATTACTTATAAAGCGTTTTTTAATCTTCGTTGCTTAACACACATTTTTTCAATTACTTCTCGTGTTGTAATCGGCACATCATTATGTACCGCTAACATCGTTAAACCATTCAGCCGCTCCTTAATGGTATGAAAAGAAGGGACAAATAAGATAGCATATTCAACAATTGAGTAGTCCACTTGCAAAGTGCGCTATGTAATTTTTTTTTAGATTTTTAGTTTTTGGTGGGTTTCATGTCCACTAACAGCAGAGTAAAAAATTGTTCTATATTCTGAAAAAAATAGCATGAAATGTCAGAGAACTTAGATAGATAGAGAAGGTGCAAACTGAAAGTGGAAACTATTCGCGGACGAAAAATTAACAGCGTTAGAAAAGTTCAAGTCGGAATGTAGAAATTCTGTTGAATTTAATGTTGATAACATAATACAATGTTGAGCAACATGAAATGTGATGTTCTTTGCGAGCACATAAACGAAAATATGGTAAATCTTCACATAATTTTCATTAGTTTGTAGTTTTTGTTAAATTTTTTATCTTGTTCTCCTTTTATGAAGATGCAAATACAATTTAAAATAATGATAGTTTGGCATAAAGTTTACACACATATGTATATGCATACATAGACTGGCAATCAAAAGTGAGTGCATGGTGTTTTTTTGCTTAATATTTGCAATGATTTCCAATTAAATTTTTTTTATTTTCTTTTTATAAAAATGTGGTTCATGCTTTAATTAAAACTACATAAGTCAAACTTTCAAACTTTACACAGAACATAGAAATATTCAACGAATTCTCGTCTAAAATTTGACCTGTTTAATCTGAGTTTTTAGAAAAATTTTGAGTACGCAGATAGATCGGTTTTTTAATTCTAGTGGAACAAGATCAAGTTTTAAGCGGCTAAAAAATCCGGTTGATTTTTAATGATTATTTATTGCTGACGGCTTTTTGCACTTTTTACCAAATAAAAGTGAATTTCTTGTAGAATAAAATGCGCATGACCGTTTGCAAACAAATAAAAAAAATTAGCGCTATTTTTTACAAATTGCACTTGCTATATGCATAAAACCGCAATTCCCGTCGAAAATAACATAAAAGTTTAACTTAAAAGACATTGCAAATATTAAACAAAAAACAGGATGCACTCACTTTGCCAGTGTACATACATATTTGTGTTTAAAATTAACTACTTATGAAATAATTTTTGTGGCACGAACATATACATACTTGCGCTTTCTAAAAATGGGAATAAAAATTGGATTCGCATAAAATTTTAATTCCAATAACTAATATTTTAGTGAAAATATTTACAATAAAGCTTTCAGTAACTTTTGGCAAATTTGAGCGATTATGTGAAATTATGCATGCGTTTGTAC
>NW_023458559.1:8577354-8579758 GCF_013731165.1 Rhagoletis pomonella
CAACAAGGGTTTCATATTTCAGTTGTTTGAATATTTTGAATATAGAACTCACGCATTGTCAGGCACACGTGCCAAACCGTCAAACAAACTAACTTTAAGCTTCAATTTATTTATAATATTATTTATGCTTATGCAGCAATTATTTCCCATAAATACCCCAATATGTTAGGCTAAGAATTCAATTGTAAAAGAACCTACAAAGCGACATTGAGTTGCTCAGTAAAATAAATTCAATACAATTAAAACATAAATTAATTGTTTCATTCGATACAAAAGCCGGTTCCATCGTCAAGCAATACCCGCTCAGCGATGATAACTTCGAGCTGGCCTGGGAAGCTTTACGGTCACGATACGAAAACAAACGTATCTTGGTTGACAACCAAATTAAAATTTTGATGACTTTGCCGACTATTCAATCCGAGAATAGCGAGCAACTTCAAAGGCTGCAAACATCAATTAACAACTGTCTGTCAGTTCTTAATTCCCAAGACGTCCAGACAGACAGTTGGGATCCCATATTGGTGTACATTTGCTCATCCAAATTGCCCGAAACCACACTGTCACTTTGGGAACAATCTCTCTCTTCTCGAAGAGATTTACCCTCATGGTCACAAATGGACGATTTTCTTACTTCAAGATACGAAGTAGTCGAAAGACTTAACCGGCTTCATCCAAGCCAAAATAAACAAAAACCAGTCGCTCATCAAAATGCTGCGCAAAACAGGTCCTTTAACAGGAATCAAACCTTTGTGGCAGAACCTAAGAGGGAACCAACTTGCTCTTACTGCAAGTCCCCTCATCCCATTAGAGTCTGCCCACAATTTAAGCGAATTTCGGTACCGAACCGAGTACAATTCGCAAACCAAACCAAGCTGTGCAAAAACTGCCTTGGTAATACCCATAGCACTAATGAGTGTCCGAGCAAGTGGTCATGTACACATTGCCAACAACGGCATCACTCCCTGCTGCACATGAATCCCAAACCACAATCTCGACACTCCAGTGCGCGAGCGAATGAAACCGCCGCACAACACACTACTGCCCAGTCGACACCTCCCGCTCTACAAGCGCAGTCAAGCTCCGATTCCAGCGAGCAACCGTGCTGTTCCAAACAAGCACAAATACAATCATTGCACACCGACAATGATAGCAAAATTCTCCTTCCAACTGCCATAGTCGCAGTTGAACACGAGGGTGAATTGTTTCAACTTAGAGCCCTGATTGATCAAGGTTCACAAAGAACTTTCATTTCCTCGAAAGTTCAAAAACGGTTGAAACTACCATTCGAACATTCCAAGTTCGAAATTTCCGGCATGGGTGGACATGTAGTACAAAGCTCCTCAAAGCTTTGTCCACTCACATTGGTAGCACCAAAAACCATGCAACGGATAAACACACAGGCTATCGTGTTACCTCAGCTCACGAGGCACATGCCTACATTCACCATTAGCCGTGAAAACTGGCAGCAATTCAAGATCCTTGAACTTGCTGACCCAAGCTGTCACATACCAGCTCAAACTGACATGGTAATCGGCAGCGATATACTTCCACAAATCCTGCTGGAAGGTATACAAAATATTTGCGACACTATACTTGTAGTGTCATTCTCGACACAAGTAGAAGAGTGCTCGAATGCAACTCTCAGCTCTCAGCTTCGAAAGTTTTGGGAAGAGGAGGAGATTCCACAACCTCCACAAATTTCCCCTGAAGATCAGGCTTGTGAGCATATATATGCAACAACAACGACTCGTGCCCCAAACGGTCGATACATTGTGCGACTTCCATTCAAGGAAGAATTTCCAAAAAAGCTGTCTCTGGGCCACTCTCGGTCTGCTGCACTTCAGCAGTTTTTCAGTATGGAGCGATCGCTTCAGAAAAAAGGAGACTTAGCCACAATGTACAATAATGTGTTGCAAGAGTATCTCGACCTCGGTCATATGGAGCATACGAAGCCATGCGAGATAATTTCCAATGGCAAATACTTCTCTTTCTACTTGCCACATCATGCGGTCGTCAAACCAGATAAGGTGACCACCAAAGTTCGCGTGGTATTCAACGCCTCAAAAACATCTGGTTCAGGAAATTCCCTGAATGACGTGTTGCACACTGGTCCCACACTCCAGCCAGATCTCATGCTGCTCATTCTGCAGTGGCGAATGCACAGATTCGTGTTCAATGGCGACATTGAAAAAATGTATCGTCAAATACTCATCCATGAGGACGATAAAGATTTTCAGCGAATCTTATTTCGCACATCGGCTGACTCTCCTGTCACCGATTATAATCTTAAAACCGTAACGTTCGGGGTTAATTGTGCACCATACCTCGCTATCCCTACCCTGCATCAATTAGCAGATGAAGTCATGATATTGACAACGCCACTGAATCACTTTTTCAAGTGATC
>NW_023458559.1:8579858-8604478 GCF_013731165.1 Rhagoletis pomonella
AAAGCGCTTAAGTCAGCTGGTTTCATACTCAAGAAACTAACGGCCAATCATCCGGCCATTTTAGAAAAATTTCCAAAAGAAGATCTTCTCGACTCCAACTTTTTGAAATTTGAGAGCGCTTCCACAACCAAAACTCTTGGTATACAATGGAACGCACTCACAGATAAATTTTCATACACCATTCTGCCTGCATCGACATCGAATGCCGTCACAAAGCGACAAATTTTATCTTCGGTCGCAAAACTTTTTGATCCGGCAGGATGGCTATCGCCAGTGATGATTCAAGCAAAGATTCTTCTTCAAGAACTTTGGCTAGATGGCGTTGATTGGGACGAATGTGCCAAACCTATATCTTTAGCAAAATGGCAACAGTTCGCAGAAAATCTGCCAGCTATCTGCCACATCGAAATCCCTCGATGGGTTAATTTCACTCCGGGGCAAGATACCCACATCCACGGGTTTTGCGATGCCTCGGAAAAAGCATATTGCGCTGCGATTTACATCCGCGCAGATGCTAGCAACCAAAGATATTCCACTCTCTTGGTTGCAAAAAGAAAAGTCGCACCATTGAAGACGGTAAGCTTGCCACGCCTAGAGCTTTGTGGTGCAGTCTTACTCGCAAAACTGGTCGCAACTGTTGGAAAACAGCTCAAATTAGAATCGTGCAACACATTCTTATGGTCAGATTCAGAGAATGTGCTAGCTTGGCTTGAAAAGCCACCATGTACATGGAAGACGTATGTATCCAATCGTACCTCTCAAATCCGGGAGTATCTTCCAACCGGTGCATGGCGCCATATTTCCAGCCAAGATAATCCAGCCGACCTCGGCACCCGTGGGTGCAAACCGCAGGATTTGGCGAATTCCCCACTCTGGTGGCACGGACCAAAATGGCTCTCTTGCCACATGGATGCATGGCCAAGGTCAAAGGCATGCAGTGCATCTCCACCAGAAAAACGCAAGGTGGAGGTATATCACGCGCTCGAAGAAGAGGTCGATTTTCTTGATCGCTTTTCTTCTTTCTCTCGAGCACTCCGCGTGACTGCGTACATGTTCCACTTCGTGAGCAATGCCCGCAACAAATCAAAGGGGTTAGCTACAATCACCTATCCGCATCTGACACATAACGAATTTCAATATGCAAAAATTCGTCTTATCAACGCAGCGCAATCACGCCATTTTCCGAGCGAAAAAAGCGCTTTGCAAGATAAAAAGCCACTTAACAAAAAAAGTCCTCTTATTGTTCTCAATCCTTCGTTGGACAAAGACGGACTTTTACATTCCACATTAAGCTATAATGAAAGGCACCCAATAATTCTCCCTACCGAATCGAGGTTCTGCCAGCTATATTTGGAGTTTTTACACTCGCTGCTTCTTCACGCAGAAACACGATTAATGCTCCAAATGGTAAGGCAAGAGTACTACGTACCAAAGCTGAAACCTCTAATTAAAAAATGCATCTTTCAATGCAAAGTGTGCACGCTTTACAAGCAACAAACACGCACCCAAATAATGGCCGCTCTACCCCCTGAGCGCTGCAGTTTCTCACTCCCATTTTCCACAACGGGAGTAGATTTTGCTGGGCCATTCCAAATTAAAGCATCGGTGCTAAGATCTACAACCCTTATCAAGGGATACGTTGCAGTTTTTGTCTGTTTTTCCACAAAGGCAGTGCATCTCGAGCTATGCTCGGATCTTACAACCGAGGCTTTTCGAGCAGCATTCGCCCGCTTCGTTGGCAGACGAAGTTTTCCCTCAAAAATGATGAGCGACAATGGAAAAAACGTTCATTGGCGCCCAGCGCGCAACAGAACGCGACTTCGTTAAATTCCTTAACGAATGTTCCGCAGACATTGTCAAAAAATATGCCCCTCAAGGCATCAACTGGCAATATATACCACCCAGCGCCCCCCACATGGGCGGCTTGTGGGAATCTGCAGTGAAAAGCTTTAAAATCCATTTAAAGAAAACCGCTGCAACCCACAAGTTCACTTTCGAAGAATTCACGACGCTTCTGGTGCGAATTGAAGCAGTCCTCAACTCGAGGCCTCTATCTGCACTTTCTCAAGACCCAGCTGATATGACAGCACTTACTCCGGGTCACTTCCTTCGAGGTGCACCGCTATTGGCCATTCCCGAGCCTAATGCGGAAGACCTCTCTCTACTAAACCGGTGGGAGAAAGTCAAAGCACTTCACCACCAATTTAGTCGCCGCTGGAAAGAAGATTACCTCAAAGATCTTCAGAAGAGGTACAAGTGGAAAACTCCACAACGCGACCCTCAGCCAGGCGACATCGTTGTGATCAAAGAAGATTCGCTCCCCCCCACCGAGTGGCGATTGGGACGAATCGAAAACGTTCGCCATGGCCCTGATAACCACATACGTGTTGTGGAAGTCCGTACACAAAATGGAGTTATCACGCGGCCACTTGTCAAACTGTGCTTCCTTCCAAAAGCACAATAAATAATTCTATACATCTTTTCCTTTTGTATATTAAGGGTCTTAACTTCCCGTTTAAATATTGTACCCAAGTACTCCTCGTTTCTCTGCCTTTGCTTCTACTTCCAGATTGAAGACACCATGGCATCGCGGAAGGCATGCCCCCTGGCTCCAACGGCAGAGACGGAGAACTGCCTCCAATGTCGGCTCTGCCACAAGTACCACGCGCTCAGGACGTGCCCGGCCTTTAAGGCCATGAAGCCACCGCAGCGATTGGCAGTATCCCGGGCGCAAGGGTATTGTGTCAACTGCCTTGCGCTCACCCACACAACCGGCGAGTGCGATTCTCCAGGCAGCTGCAAGGTTTGCGGCTTAGCGCACCATACGCTGCTGCATGTGGCAGCTAACAGGCCCGCGCGCACTGGCCAACGGAAGCAGAAGGCCAACCGGCCCGCAGCGGCCACAAAGGCCCCAACGAGCGTAAAGCGGCGCGCACCGCCGAAGAGGAAGGCGCAGAAGAATACGCACAACCGCGGAAGGCAGGCGCCGCAACCACCGCGCAAAAAGACCGCCCAAAGGACGATCGCTCGCACCCCCCAAGGCCTGCAAACGGCCAGTTACCAGGGCCGCACCACTAACCGCGCCCTGGGCAACGCGATCCGCGCGCTGAAAGAACTGCAGGAGACCCTAAGCAGCGCATTCCTGCAGGGCGGGGAGGATGTTTAAGCCGCCGCTTAAAGTGCAATCCGACGGCCGTGCGCGCAATCCTTGGCCGCAGCAGTTTGGCAGTTGACCTACGTCAACTCCGAAAATAATTACCGAGCGCGCACGGCCGCCTACCATCATCGTGCCAAATTATGCCAAGGTTAGTTCAGCTACTCAAGTCGGACAACGCGCACGCGCCCTTTCTACAGTTCATATCGTGCAAATCTTGTATCTTGTCAAATAAGCAAACTCTTGTGTATATACATATACATATATACCTCTAAACTCAACCTTTATATCGTGTGAAAGCCTAATAACAAATTGCGCCGAATTGTACGGCTTATAAATAAACTGCGGATACTTTTGTAAACATTCAAAATCGAACCCAAAGTTTTTCCTTCCAACGGAAAGTGTGTATGTGATCAAGGTGAGTGCGAAGGGACCAAGCGATCAACTATTCACTACGAAAATGCCCCAATAGTTTTGGAGTCAAACGAAAATGCATTTCCCACGCATACATACATGTATCTATATGTACTACATGCTCCATTAATTGACAACGTTTTTGCATGCATATATAAGTACATCCATACGTACGTGCATATTGCTGTCTAAGTACCACGCACATATATACAAATGTACATATGTACAACTCACGGCAGCATACATACACACATACATAATTACGCGCAAATTCAAATACAACAATAACTATTTCATTCATAAACGCATGCGCATATTTCTCAAGGCCAAGTAAATTCATTCATAAAAACAACCGCAGTACATCTCCCCGCAAATTCATCACCATCAAGCGCAACTTTGTCAATCCGACACAAAAATTCTAAAATCTTAAAATGAAGAAATCTCGGCCAGCCAAGTGAAAAGTGGCAATTATTTCTCTACTAGCAGACCCGGCGAATTTCGTCCCGCCCAAAATTTTTATATATTTTATTGAAACTTTTTGGTCCAACATTTTCACCAACAATTCACGTTTACGATTTTCATTCGCACATTTGTCTGCTAAGATTAAGGTTTGGTGGTCATTTGCCGCTTTAAATAACCTTAGGAAAGTGTTATATCCGTTCTTGAAATTCTCCAGTTGTGCGGCATTTCATAGCACGGTTATTCGCAAAGCGAAATAAATTTTTTCCTCTTCACTCCCTGGCGGCAACAATGACCCGGTTCTATAGTGAATGTAGAAGCTTTACAGTATAGTAGGTGGCAATTTCAAAATGGGTGCGAATCATTGTTCTACAGAAATGCAATGTACATATACTTATTTTGGACGAAATACGTTAAAAGTTTGAACGCATAATAATATTGGAAAATCACATCCATTGGGCCAATTGCAGGAGCGTTCGATATACTCAATGGTGCAACAGGTCGATTTAATCTGACTCTTCTCACTTGGCTATTTTTAGTAATAGCTCGACTTCAGCACCACTTGGCAGCACGTTTTTGCAATAGTATTGCATACATATTTAAAACATTAGCCAAATCGGATCATAAATAAGATTTTTAGTAATAACTCAACTACAGCGCCAACTGTCGGATTAAATTATGAAACTAAACCATCCAGAGACCCACTCAAATACACAAAAAGTTTTGTTAAAATCCGTACAACCATTTAGGAGGATTTCACTCCCAAACACACCTACAGAAGAATAAAAAAATTCATTCAAAGATAGCTAAAGGTCGGTACGTTTGTAGGCCTCACACCCCTTTTCAAATAGCCCAAATTTTCTCCATGAGTATTGGCTTGATTTCAACTATATACATATCTCCATACGAAGTTCCAGTACTGTACCATGAATACTTTCAGAGATATGCAGTATAAAAATTCGATTTATATGGGAGGTGCCACGCCCCCCTTTCCAACAGCTGCTCTCTTTCTTCATGAATATGCGATGGATTTCCTATATCTCCATACCAAGTTCCAGAACTCTACCATGAACACTTCCAAAGATAGGCAGTATGAAAAATTCGGTTTGTATGGGAGATGTCACACCCCTTTTTACAACAGCTAAAATTTTTCTCCAACGGTATGCGATTGATTTCGTATATCTCCATACCAATTTCCAAAACTCTACCATGCACACTTTCAGAGATATGTAGCATGAGAAATTCGGTTTGTATGGGAAGTGCCACGCCCCCTTTACATATAGATTTTTTTCAGCCTAAAACCATCCTTGGGACACGTGCGGCAGGTGGCAATTTCAAAAAAAATCAGTTCAGGCGCTCTCGAGCCTTGCGAAAACTAAGAAACGGCTTTCTAAATATATATTAGTTGAGATATATTATATTTTATAATTATATTTTGACAGTATCCGTTGTTTCTGATTGGCGCAAAAAAATCTTGCCTAGTGACGAAATCGCCCCTTGATATGGTCATTACTTAAAGCTATTTATATTCGAAATTGCATGAAAATTGGAAAACAGGAATCTATAAGCTTATCCAGGCAAAAAGCTACCTACGTACCGAATTTTAGGCAAATCGGACCATAAATAAGATTACTTCGAACAGATCGGTCCCTGGTCCACTTCTCGGACAAAGTGGATCATATATGCTAATATATGCTAAAAAGCTACCTACGTATCGAATTTTAAGCAAATCGGACCGTAAGTACGATTTTTTCGAATAGATCGGTCCCTGGACCACTTCCCGGAAAAAATGGGTCATATATGCTAATATATGCTAAAAAGCTACTTGCGTACTAAATTTTAAGCAAATCGGACCATAATAAGATTTTTTCGAATAGACCGGTCCCTGGTCCACCTACCCGAAAAAAAGTAAAATTTGTTTAGCCTAAAACATGGTGGTTATCGAAAGCTATTTGTATACAAAAGTTCGCGAGATTACCTGTTACAAAAAAAAGGGACTTCTCTTTATATAATTATAGTATAGATATAGATAACCAGTAAAATAAGTTATCTCGAATCTTGGCAATTTTTGGTAATTTTTGGTAATTTTTGACAAAACACTCTATTTCTCTGTTCCATACCAATATTTCAATCATTAACTAGTATTTTAAAGTGTCATTTTAATAAACATTAAATAAAAGTGTACGTTTTCTGCAGGAAAATACATTAATTTTTTTTAATAAAATCAAAACTTCTAAAATCACAAACATATGTGGTTTCATCGGAAGTTCACAGATGTAACGTGGCAACTTAGCTCGTCCATGACGCGCCACGATTTTTGTACAGGTGGGTCAATGTGCCTTGAACACCATTTACATATATACAAAAAAATTATTTTATTTATTTTTTAATATTAAAAATTTATATACTTCAAAGCGTTTATAAAAGTATATTTACATATATGCACGGACGATTTTTAATATTTTTCATCAGTAAGCAAATCTTTAGTACCATAAAAGATTCAAACACATCAAAGTACAAGCAATGCAATGTCCAAGCTAGTGCTACTCCACTGTACATTTGTATATGAATGTATGCATGAATGCGTGTAAAAAATGTCAATTCCAGTTGGTTTTTAACCCATTTTAGCGGACATAGTTTTTTTGGTTTCAGCTGGTTCCAACTGTTAATGAAGCACAATTTTTATGGTTAATCTTGATGAAAGTTACATGTATCTTCGAGAACATGGTTACATGCAGAATTTTAAATTAATTAATATTATTCTCCATATAAAATGTACGAGTATGGCTTTATTAAATGTAAACTTATGCGAAAACCTAAATATTTCGGCAACCAGGGGTTAATTTTGATGGCGTCGTGGCAATTCGCAGAAATTTAATAATTTGTGTGTGGTTTTGGGACGGCGAGGGGAAGACGAAAGCAGTACAATCGTACATATGGATGCACATATTTACATTTATTCATGCATACATATTTATTCGTTTGTCTTTTTGAATATATGAAGAATTTCATATATGTAGTGATTTAGAGATTGGAATTTGGATGATGTATTGTGGCGCGTATGCTAGAGGCGATGCGACTTTTTGGCGTCTCGCCGTTTGTCTTGGTTCAAATCCCGGACGGACCAAGTAATAAATTTTATTTTTTTTTTAATTGTCATATCCATATTCTATTTTAAATTTTACTATTCGCTTTATTTAAAATAATATAAATGGATATGTAGGTACAAACGCATGCATAATTTCACATAATCGCTCAAATTTGCCAAAAGTTACTGAAAGCTTTATTGTAAATGTTTTCACTAAAATATTAGTTATTGGAATTAAAATTTTATGCGAATCCAATTTTTATTCCCATTTTTAGAAAGCGCAAGTATGTATATGTTCGTGCCACAAAAATTATTTCATAAGTAGTTAATTTTAAACACAAATATGTATGTACACTGGCAAAGTGAGTGCATCCTGTTTTTTGTTTAATATTTGCAATGTTTTTAAGTTAAACTTTTATGTTATTTTCGACGGGAATTGCGGTTTTATGCATATAGCAAGTGCAATTTGTAAAAAATAGCGCTAATTTTTTTTTATTTGTTTGCAAACGGTCATGCGCATTTTATTCTACAAGAAATTCACTTTTATTTGGTAAAAAGTGGAAAAAGCCGTCAGCAATAAATAATCATTAAAAATCAACCGGATTTTTTAGCCGCTTAAAACTTGATCTTGTTCCACTAGAATTAAAAAACCGATCTATCTGCGTACTCAAAATTTTTCTAAAAACTCAGATTAAACAGGTCAAAATTTAGACGAGAATTCGTTGAATTTTTCTATGTTCTGTGTAAAGTTTGAAAGTTTGACTTATGTAGTTTTAATTAAAGCATGAACCACATTTTTATAAAAAGATAATAAAAAAAATTTAATTGAAAATCATTGCAAATATTAAGTAAAAAAACACCATGCACTCACTTTTGATTGCCAGTCTATGTATGCATGTACATATGTGTGTAAACTTTATGCCAAACTATCATTATTTTAAATTGTATTTGCATCTTCATAAAAGGAGAACAAGATAAAAAATTTAACAAAAACTACAAACTAATGAAAATTATGTGAAGATTTACCATATTTTCGTTTATGTGCTCGCAAAGAACATCACATTTCATGTTGCTCAAGATTGTATTATGTTATCAACATTAAATTCAACAGAATTTCTACATTCCGACTTGAACTTTTCTAACGCTGTTAATTTTTCGTCCGCGAATAGTTTCCACTTTCAGTTTGCACCTTCTCTATCTATCTAAGTTCTCTGGTTTCGGTGCCTAGTGGAAGAGGTCGCAAAAAAGAAGAAAACCAATCTTCCTAGAGGAGAAGTACTGTTTCAAAACTGGCAATATTAAATTTTTAAATATAAAATTTGCAAATCTACCATGCTGAAATTTTATTTTTTTAATGGTATTAGGCTCTTATTTATCCAAATTTTCAGGTAATAAAAAAAGATACGGATGTTACTTGTTGTCGTAGACGTTTTTTTTAATTTATGGTTTACTTTTATAAAATCACATAACGCTGTTTGCAAGTGGACTACTCATATATTCATTAAAAGATAATTTGTCATCCGTTTGAAATAAAAAAAAATTTAAATCAGAAGGATAAAATAGTATTGTGTTATTAATTCAAAAGTAAATAATTGTAGTTCAATGACGAGGGGGGGGGATCTATCCCCCCATATCCCCCCTGGCTACGCCACTGTATGTATATATATTTTTAATAATTCTTGCTAAATTAACGCAATGAAAGTCAATTACGTAATTGCGAATGCCACGTATATATAAAAGGGTGTTTGCACTTTGATATGTGCTACTGATAAAATCTCTGGAGAATTGTTTTATTTTATTGTATTTTTTGTGGGACTATTGAGGGATATAAGTGGACCGTTTCACTGTACCCGCACTACACTGTATAACTATGTATATATATATATTTCACAATAGCCTTCTTTCTTCAAGAATTATTGGAGGCAGCGTTGCCACTTGAGAATATTTTAAGGTACCAAAAAGCCTACCAAATCAGTTTGCAAACTACCAAAAGATTGTTTATCAATAAAACGAGATTTTATTAAATTTACAGGTTTTGCAGATTAACAGTAGGTATAAATTAAAATACCAAATAATATGGTTTACTGTGCTACAGTTGGTTATCCATTCATGCAATACTTGAGTTTACACAAAATAAATTCGGGCGTTTAAATAAATTAATTAACGTATCGTATAAAAAACAGTTATAAGCATTGTATATAGTTTTGATATTAAATCAATTCATATCAAACATTTTGATGTATAAAACAACAAATTCAGACATTTTATGCGTTTAAATAAAATTTAGGTTGTTCACACTTGCTTGGTTATCAGGTTATCTGGTTATGTGGTTATATTTTTTATTCAGTTTACAACAATAAAATACACTGCAGAATAATAATATTTAACCAGATAACCTGATAACCAAGCAAGTGTGAACAACCTAAGTATCAAAAATATTGTACACAAAACGTTTGTAAAAAAACGTACCGAGTATATATATCTTTGAGATCAATTCAATTCATTTCAAACGTTTTTTTTTTCTTCGACAATACAATTTCAAGCATTTTATTCGTTTAAAACCAAAAAGTTTTTATAACCCCTAATTGTATACAAAAAGTTTGTGAAAAAATCATACATCTTTGAGATCTCTTTTTGCTGACCACACGTAATGTGCATCAGCCTTTTGTACTAGTTCTTTACAGTGCATAATACTATTTATTGTACTGATGTTTGGTTTATTTCAGAGTTTGGTTTTTGGGCGCAGGCGAGTTTTCATCACTACGATAATTTTCAGTATTTGTTAATTGACACATTGTACATGCCTACTTAGTCGCAATTTTTTACCTGAACAAGTCGTCGCTATTATTGTCCACACTTACCTCGGATGGTTTAGAAGCTTTATAGATATACCTGCAAATAAACAACGATTAAAAAGTATCTAATTCAAAGCAAAATAACTTACTTGTCCATCACTAATCTTTTCGCTTGTTTGTTAAATTCAATTGAAGAAAGGCGCGCAAATGCCAAGTTTTTGACATTTAACATCTTTCTTTCACTCTTTCTCTTGTCATTAGCCGTCATAGATTCGCCACTTCTCGCTCGCTATGTTTGAGTTCCGGTCACTTAAAGAAGACTCTTGCATGTGAAAGCAACAACGAAGTTAGCTAGCACGGATAGACGATAGCAAGTTTGGTTATACCTCATTGAGTTCGTTCGTTCGATGACGGCTATTATTTCCTTTGCTTGCTATGAATACAGGGTTACCATTCGTAGATAATTTTAGAGTTACTATAAATAGTAGATAGCACTGGCAGTATGCAATCTTAAGCAAACATATTTTATTGCTCAATTTGGTTGCAATTTAACATTTGCCTACCAAAAGCTTCATCCTACCAACCAAACTACCAAAGGATAATGAGCCTACCAATTTTGGTCCAATTGGACCAAAACGGCAACGCTGATTGGAGGTAATGCCGAATTAATAATAATATAATAGATTGGCGCTTACATATATGTTAGTGTTTGGCCGAGCTTCTCCTCCGACTTGTGGCGTGCGCCTTAATGTTGTCACACAAAGCTACAGTTTTACGCCGACTCCGACTGTATTTTTATGAGAAGTTGTTTTTCATGGCAGAAATACACTCGGAGGTTTGCCATTGCCTGCCGAGGGACGACCGCTGTTAAGAAATATATTTTTTACGATATTGCTTTGACCAGGACTTGAACCCAGGTGCTGATGAGTGAAAGCATGTACTGCTTACCACTACACCACAGCGTTCCGAATTAGCCTTTATCTTAATAGCAATTTATATTATATATTATATATAATGTATTAAATGTATATATATGCTATTGGGAAAATGTAATTACATGTTAGTAGAGATAGTTTACAATATGTTTGTATATATAGTTATATTGTAGTAACATTGTATAGACTAGCCTAAGTAATAGATTAATAAATCATGTAAATCAATGTAATAGTGTAGTAGTCTCTTTAGCATATTTTTAGTACACGAACAGTGTAACTAGACCTTAAGGTATAGTTTTAAGACACCATCTTGTGAAAAGAAAAGAATGAAAGAAGCATTCCGATTTTAGCAGCGAACAAGAGAAGGTGTTTTATTTAAAACCCGGCTACCACTCGATTATTCTAAACTTGCGCATTTCATCAGAAGTGGTCAGTGAGCCCTTCCAACGTAAAAGTTTTTGAAATTTAATATGAATCGGGAAACAATTAACGCGGAGAAGTATTCGCTACTTCAATTAAAGGCATGGTGCGCGGCAGTTGGCCTCAACGCTAGTGGAGCAAAAGCGTCGCTGGCTGCACGACTTAGCGAGCTGTCGGCAGAAGCAAGGGGCTTGTGTCCAGGAGCCGTTGACGTGCCTGGAGGTGATAGTGTGCCAGAAAAACGCGGCGCCAAAGCAACGGTGCCACCAAATGTTGATGGAGGCGATGGTACAGCCAAAGAAAAAAATAACGGCGATGGACCAACCAACGGCAACGACGCGAATAACGGCGGGGGAACAACCAGTGACAAAGGTGCGAATAACGGCGATGGTGAGCGTGGCAACGATGGAGCGAATAACGACGATGATGGCGATTTTACGAATGATAGCAACGGGGCGAATAACGATGGTGTGAATAATAACAATTGTGCGTATAACAACGATGGTGCGTATGACAACGATGGTGCGTACAACAACGATGGTGCGTATGGTAACGATGGTGCGAATAGAGGCAGCGGCGAAGAGCGGCGCGAATTTTCACAAGAAATTGTGAGCGTGACAAACGAGCTAGGGTGCGGCCCAGATAACACGCGCGAATTCGATGGCACGAGAATAAGTCTACTAGAAAAAGAGATAGAGTTGCTTAAACTGAAATTAGAGCTACAGCAGGGCGGAGCGAAATTGAGGGTCGCAGCAGACAACGCTAAGCCTGGGTTGGAGACTATGAAAGAGCTAATGCCCGACTATGATGGAAGCGAGGATTTTGAGATGTGGCGGTCTCAGTTGCTTCATTTTCAGCGAGTCTTGCAAGTCAGCGACGAAGCGTTAAGTTTAGTCGTACGACTCAAAATGAAAGGCGAAGCCCTAATGTGGTACAACTCTAACAAGATGTTCATGCGCACTGTTGGCGAAATCCTCGCAGATATGGAGGTCGTATTCGGAAAGAAGGATAACATACTGAATGCACGTAGAAAGTTCGAAAGGCGAATTTGGAAGTTTGGCGAGCAGTTCGGTAGCTACGCTAACGAGAAACGGCTGTTGAGCGCTGGGCTCAACCTATGCGAGGAAGAATTTGTTGAATACCTCGTAGACGGCATTCCTAATAAACAATTGCAGATACAAGCCAAGCTTCAGAATTTTAAAAGTGCTGGTGAGGTGACCAGAGCATTCCGGACTGTCGAGTTGCCGCGACGAGTCGCACCAAAAACAAATATACAAAGTGGTCAAGAGCGGCTAAGGTGCTACAACTGCAATTGCTCCGGCCACGTCGCAAAAGAGTGAAGCAAGCCTAAGCGCGAATACGGGACGTGCTTTGCATGCGGCGAACACGGACATTTTGCGGCGAGTTGCAAAAACTACAAGAAGTCGACGTCCAGTAGCAATTTTGTAAGTCATTTTAGTATTAGTATCGTAGATAATCTTAATGTTGATATGGTTATAGATTCGGGGAGCCCAATAAGTCTTGTAAAGAAGAGCCTTGTACCGGGAAGAGTGAAGCTACAAGATGAAAGAAATTCATACTATGGTCTCAATAAGTCAAAACTATTAATTTTTGGGAAAATATTTTGTTACGTCAAAGTGCTCAATAAAAGTGTGTTGATTGAACTTAGAGTAGTTCCAGACGAATTGATTAGTTATTCAGTTATTTTAGGCAGAAATTTTATTCAGGCGAGCGAAGCCAAGCTTAAAATCGGTGATGTAGAATTTATGGATGAAGCTGCAGATATAGAATTTGTAAACGGTGTAACGAAACTCGATGTTTGTAACAAAGAAAAGGTGGCCAGTAAAAATTCAACGTACAAAGGAGCGGTTGTGCCAAAGGTTAGTGACGCAGATAAAGAAGAAGTGGTTAGTGGTAGTTCTACGTGCAAAATAGTTAACGAAGCCATAAACGAAATATTAGCAATAGAAATTCCTGAAATGAGCGAAACTGAGTATATTTTCAAGAGTTGTTCCGAGAAGGATATTTGTGTGCAAAAGTACCAAAAGAGCCTAGGGTCAGATAGGAAATAAGTCTAGTTTTGGAAAACAAAAAAGTTATCAGTTGCGCTCCACGAAGACTTTCGTATACCGAAAAGGCAGAGCTACAAAAGGTATTAGATGACTACTTAGTAAAAGGGTATATTCGCCCTAGTAATTCAGAATTCGTTTCACCCATAGTTTTGGTAAAAAAGAAAACGGGCGAACTGCGAATGTGCGTCGATTACAGGAAACTTAATAAAGTCACGGCAAAGGATAACTACCCTATACCACTGATTGATGACTTGTTGGATCGGTTAGTAAACAAAAAGTTTTTCTCGAAGTTAGACCTGAAAAATGGATTTTTTCATGTGTTTGTTGAAGAAGAGTCAGTAAAATACACCTCGTTTACAACGCCACTAGGGAAATTTGAGTTCTTAAGAATGCCCTTTGGGCTAAGAAACGCTCCCGCCACTTTTCAAAAGTTTATAAATAGGATATTCTCGGAAATTATACGCAGCGGAGAAGTAATTGTGTATCTAGACGATATTATGATCGCGACAGAAACTGTAGATGAACATATTCCCATTTTGAGAAAAGTTTTTCGGTGTCTGGTTGAGAATAAACTAGAGTTGCGATTAGATAAGTGCGAGTTTTTCTCGGCAGAAATTTCATATTTAGGTTACGCGATCACGGGCGAAGGGATACGGGCTGACAAAAAAGGTTTGAAGGCAGTCGAAAATTTTACAGTACCAACCAAAGTGCATGAAGTGCAAAGTTTCTTAGGACTCTGCTCCTACTTTCGCAGGTTCATTAAAGATTTTTCGACCATAGCCAAACCCCTTTACGACCTCTTGAAAAAAGAAGAAAAATTTCGATTCGGTCAGCTAGAGATGGAAACGTTCGATACACTTAAAGCCAAGTTAATAGCCTCCCCAGTGTTAGCAATATACGACCCTTGTGATACCACAGAACTCCACTGCGATGCGAGTTCACTAGGCTTCGGGGCGATACTGCTTCAGAAGAAAAAGGATAATAAGCTACATCCAGTTTTCTATTTCTAGAAACGTACAACGGATGTAGAGTCTAAGTATCACAGCTTCGAGCTAGAAACACTGGCGATAGTATACGCGTTGAGGAGATTCGGAGTGTACCTACAAGGCATAAAATTTAAAATTGTTACTGACTGCAATTCTCTGACGCTGACACTAAATAAAAAAGAAATGAACCCAAGAATTGCCAGGTGGGCGCTAGAGTTACAAAATTATGATTACGAACTTCAACATAGAGAGGGTAAAAGGATGCAACATGTGGACGCGTTGAGTAGAGTAAATAACGTCTTGGTGGTTGACACAAACAAGTTTGAAGAAAATTTAATTATATGTCAGAATAGAGATAAACACATAGAAAATATCAAAAAGGACTTAGAGTTTAAAGAGAGCAGCCAGTTCGAAATGAGAAATGGGGTAGTTTATAAAAATAAAGATAAAGATTTACTCTTCTATGTACCAGAGTCCATGGAACAACATGTTCTATATAAATACCACGACGAAATGGGGCACTTAGGAGTACACAAGGTCGTAGAGACTATAGGGAAAAGTTATTGGTTTCCGAAAGTCAGGAAAAAGGCAACCGTTCATATCGAAAACTGCTTGAAGCGTATAGCCTTTTCAAATAAAAGCGGTAAAAAAGAAGGAATGTTACATATGATTCCAAAGGGAAATAAACCATTCGAAATGGTGCACATTGATCATTACGGACCGATCCATAGCAAGGGAACAAAGTACAAGCATGTGTTGGTAGTAATTGATGCATTCACGAAATTCGTTCGTTTGTATCCGGCCAAGGCAACAGCGTCGAATGAAGCTGTTTTAGCCCTAAGAGATTATTTGCGAGCGTATAGCAGACCGAGGTCTATAGTATCAGATCGAGGAACTTGTTTTACGTCGAGAGAGTTCGAAAATTTCTTAGAAGATAATAACGTAGAACACATAAAAGTAGCAACAAGCTCACCTCAAGCAAATGGTCAGGCTGAAATTGTCAATAAAAGTTTAGGTCCAATGATAGCTAAGATGTTAGATGCTAAAAAAGAGGTGGGCTGGGAAAGTGTCTTGGAGTCAGTAGAACATGCTATGAATAATACGGTTCATAAAGCAACCAAAGAGCAACCCAGTGTATTGCTATTCGGGGTCCGACAGAAAGGAAAGGTCATAAATAGTGTGAGTGAAAATGTGTTAGAATTGTTACAAACTCCGAACCACAAAAATATAGAAGATCTTAGAAAACAAGCAGAAGCTGAATAACGTAAAGCACAAACTTATAATAAAGGGTACTCAGATGTTAAACGCAGAAAACCGTGCAACTTTAAGTTAGGGGATTATGTAGTAATCTCTAATATTAGCTCGCAGACAGGAGCGTCTAGCAAACTAATCCCTAAGTTCAAAGGGCCGTATAAAGTATCTAAAATTCTAGACAACGATCGCTACGTAGCGGAAGATGTAGAGGGTTTCCAGCAAACACAAATACCATACAAAGGTGTCTGGTCAGTCGCAAATCTGAAACCGTGGTACAATTATGAAAATGCGAGTTCCAAAAGATAGGATAGGGTTTTTCGTAGAGGAAATTTTACGTTATAAGCTCACGTATATATGTGCTGAGCAGAATCAGGTGATTCTATTCATCAGGATGGCCGAGCTGTAGTAGCATTGTATAGACTAGCCTAAGTAATAGATTAATAAATCAATGTAATAGTGTAGTAAAGGGATGAAAAATGGAAATTTCAGATTGTACCTAATATCATGAAATAAATGTACCTAAATGAGGCAGATTGTACCTAAAAAAAGTTACATCATTCATTTGTAGTTTTTTTTTTATCAATTTTATTTAAAACATGAATACAAAGGATGATGTACTTTAAACATGATTTGGTTTTTTTTTTTTAACTGAGCCTATATCCATAGACTATAGTCTAATGGGAATCGGAGAAGCGTTGTTTTTGTCTAATTTTGACTACTGAAAAATATTGGCGAAAAAGATAAAAAACACACTTTCGAAGTATTCTTCTTTATCCAGCAACAACACGAAAAGTCTGCTAATTTATCCGATTCCTTTTAATAGGTGCAACAAGTCTAGAGAAAATAATCAAATTGCCGTAAGTAACTTCGAACGCATTTTAAATATACTTCCATAAATCAAAAAGCGAATATGGGTCAATAATAATAATTCTACCTAAAATCTACTGACTGTACCTAATGTACCTTTAAGTCATCAAACGTCGGAAAAAGGTACAATTGTACCTAATTTTTCATCCCTGGTGTAGTAGTCTCTTTAGCATATTTTTAGTACACGAACAGTGTAACTAGACCTTAAGGTATAGTTTTAAGACACCATCTTGTGAAAAGAAAAGAATAAAAGAAGCAAGAAGGAGAAGGTGTCTTATTTAAAACCCGGCTACCACTCGATTATTCTAAACAGATTTGCTAAAACTTGGAGCATAGGGATAATATGCAAGTAATTGTTATTTTCAGCTTTTATTTTGTTGCATACCTCTAAATATTTCAGAGACGAACCTTCTTTTTTTTGTAAAGTAGAAAGCCACTGTACGTTGTTTCAGTGTGAGATTATAAATTGAGATCACAGCACGAGTTTGTGTCACTGTATTTAATTATATGAATGTGTGCTTATACGTAAGTTGTGTATTGTACATACAAATGTATTTGTGTGTGTATGTTTGCATACACGAAGCACCTGTGTTTCACTTTGATATTTTGTTTTCAACAATTTTTATTGAGCTTAAGACCGTTTTTTAATGAAAACTTATTGTGGAAAAGCAACACTAATTTGAAAAAATGGTAGAAGTGATAGCTATTTCGGAAATCACCACATTTCCTCATCAGACTTCTTTCAGTAGGATTCCAACCGACGAGCCCACTGACTTGTTAATTATTGTTGCTTATTTCCACTATTTCACCTGTTAAGCCAGCTACAATCAAGCGCAGCTATCCCGCTGCAATTCACTTGATCATGTGGTTGTTGGTTTTTGTTAATATTTCTTTTATTAGAATGTTAAACTTTTAGGTGTGCTCGTCCTTAAGTTATTTGTTTTTGTTATTTTATGGCCTTACTAGCTTATACCCGCGGGTTTCACCCCGCGCTTTTATACAAATATGAAAAATAATTTAATGATGTTAGATTTTATTTCTGTGCCCATTTCCTTATAGCTCGTTATTTTTAAAGCGAGTTAAGGTATTTAGGCCGTTTAAAACTATGAAATTATAAAATATCGTCTGCGCGCTAGGCATACGAAAGATATCAATCCCTCTAAGTTTACCTTAAAATGGTTCCAGGTATACGACGCGTGAACGTATAACCTTCTTGGAGGCGCCACGGCGGGTTCTAATATTTCCAACCCAAATTTAGTAACCTGGCCTTGATAAAATACCACTTCTCATTACTGTAGCAAATGCCTCAAGAGAGCTTTAGATTATAAGGTCGAACCCGGCTCTCCCTTTTCCATTTAATGAAATTTATTCAGTCAGTACGGCACTTTAAATAAATCTCCATAACAAATTTAAAAGGCTTTGAGAGATTTTCTATCCTTCCAGAGATATGTATTAAGAAGAAGGCGACATGCCTCCTTTTTTAATAACTCACATTTTTTCCATGAGCAATTGATACATTTTGTATACACAACTCCATACCAAGTTCCAGTATTCTTCCACAAACACTTCCAGGGATATGTGGCAAGAGCAAGTTAATTTTTACTGGAAGTGCCACCCCCCCTTTTTCTTATAACCCTAATCTTCTTCCATGAATTTAGAACTGATTTTACATACCCCAGTACCAAGTCCCAGTACTCTACCATGAACACCTCCAGAGCAGTATAAAACAGTAAATTTGTACGGGAGGAACCATGTCCCCTTTTCGAATAACGCAAATTTTTCTCCATGAGTATGGAATTAATTTTGTATATACATCTCGGTGCCAAGTTCCAGTCCTCTGCAATAAACACCTCCAGAGATATGCAGCATAGAATAATCAACAACACCACCTTTTCCAATAACTCTTATTTTTCTTCATGAGTATGGTATTAGTTTCACATACATACATACATATGTATTTCCATACCAAGCTTGAGTGCTTTACCCCAAACATTTGAAGAGATATGCAATATGAAACTTTTAGTCAGTATGGGAGAACGATTAAAAATCAACGATTAAAATGTTAATCGCGTTTGACGATTAAAATTAATTAGTCGTAATCAACTGTACGATTAATGATAAAATTTTTTTAATCGTTAATCGCTGGCTGCGATTACGTTTAATTAATTTAAAACATTAAACGTTAATCCAATTAAAAATAAATCTGATTAATTTGTCTAGTTTGAAACAAAACACCAGTTATAGTAATTATTTTGTGTTTTACGCTTATAAAAAGCACATAATATAAAAAAATATAATTATTGTTATTAGTAATACATAAACTGGGAACTTTTACAAACCTAGTTTGTAAAACGTTTGTTGGTATATATCTTAATGAAAATGCACACCAAATTGCTTAGATTGACGAGGAAACCCGACTTAGCCATACCGGATTAACTTGCTTTGTGTGCACAGGGAAATTCCAGCATAACTTAATTAATCACTAAACCTACTTGATCAAATTAAGAGTTAATGATTAAAAATTAATTTTTTTATCGCGGTTACGATTAACTGTTTAGTCACATTAAAATTAATCATGATTAACTGTAATCAGATTGAATTTAATCGAATTAACTAACTGATTAAAACATCAATCGATTAAAGCCAACATTGATTTTACATACATATCACTATACCAAGTTTCAGTTCTCTCCCACAAATACTTCCAGAGATATGTATGTAATATGAAAATTCCAATTTGTATGGGAGGGGCCTTGAGTTATCGGACTTACTTTCAGTCTAAGACCATCCTTCCGAAATCCGTAGTAAGTGTACTAAATTTCATTCTGATCGGAAAACCGGTTAGGGAAGTAGCCTATTTTTCAATCCAGGTCATAAACCGCCTTTGAGCAAAATTTTATTGCAATGTCATGCAAATGCGTTCAGTCGTTTCCGCGTATTAATTTAATTAACCACATGATCAAGTGAATTGCAGCGGAATAGCTGCGCCTGATTGTAGTTGGCTTAACAAGTGAAATAGTGGAAATAA
Source organism: Rhagoletis pomonella (assembly GCF_013731165.1). NCBI lineage: Eukaryota > Metazoa > Arthropoda > Insecta > Diptera > Tephritidae > Rhagoletis > Rhagoletis pomonella. The sequence continues at coordinate 8,599,331 of NW_023458559.1, forward strand.
GCAACAAGAATTATCAAGGCGAACTTAGCACAGTGCGTAGGCAACTGGCTGAGTAAGTGGGATCGTCAGTTCGAATCCTACTGAAAAAGTCTGATGCGGAAATGTGGTGATTTCCGAAATAGCTGTCACTTCTACCATTTTTTCAAATTATTGTTGCTTTTCCACAATAAGTTTTTCATTAAAAAACGGTCCCAACCTCAATAAAAATTGTTGAATATAATTGTTATAAGGCCAAAAAAAATAACAAAAACAAATAGCTTAATATTTTGTTGTGCAAATTAAAAAGGAGATATATGTTATAAAAACGGATGTGAGTAAATTATGCACAAGTGGGTTTTAAATCATACAGGGGCTCGCTTAATTGGGATAGAATTTAGTTTTACTGTCTTTTAATATGGGATGTAAGAGTTCCACTCCAGTATGTATTTACTGCGTAGGTATGTGCATATGTACTATAAGCAAATCTTCTTGTATGTACAGTGGTATATGCGAACCGTTTCGGGACTTATTTACTTGAAGAAATGAACTGGTTAAAAACCAATACGGTCCCAGAATTACGGGAATCGAGGAAAAGAAATGTATATTTAATTTGATTTGATTGATATATATTAATTTATGATAATAATAATAATAATAATAATAATAATAATAATAATAATAATAATAACATAGAATAGCAGGTTTGGTAGCTGGCGAGGCCTAGTCTTCAGTCTACTTTTGTGTGCGGCGGGCGGAAAGACCTAGTTCCCGTTCCCGCCGAAGACATTACTTTGTATGTGTGGCAGGCGGAACGCTCTGGTTTTCGCTCCGCACTGTGGACAAGCTGTTCAGCATGGTCAGAAAGAACGAGTTTCCGATCCATGTTCCCGAAGTCATTACTTTGAGTGTGTGGCAGGCGGGTTACCGCTCCGCGCTGTGGACAAGCTGTTGATCATGGTCGGAAAGGCCGAGTTTCCGATCCATGCTCGTATTGTCTTACGCGGTCGCGAAAATATACGAAGCCGATTACAATTGTACTAAGCAGTCATAGATATTGTGTAATTTATCGTTCCCGGTTAAAGATATTAATTTATTTAGTTACTGAAAAGCGATTCACGTTTACCTTTACCTCATAAACTGAACAGAAATACAGTTCACCAGCTGAACGATAAGGTGCAGTATACGGGTTTACATGTTATTTATTCAAAATCTCAAGTAAGGTTTTCTTAATGGTAAAATATGAGTCGGAGGTGTCAAAATAGTAGTAATGCTTATTAAAGTCCTGGCATAGGCAACGAAAAGCATCATGCATTTCAAAATTTGTTCTACAAATAGTTAGCTTAATGGGCTTGTAATGTCTAGAAGGCCTAGAAGGAATACAAAACGTGATCTGGTTCAGTAGAAAGGGACTATTGACCATCCCGTTCAAGATCTTAATCATGAACAAAACCCCGAGCATCTCTCTACGGCTGTGCAGCGGTGGCAAATTTATGAGCTTCAAGCGGCTTTTGTACGGTGGGAGATGTAATGTCGAATCCCAAGGCAAATTATTTAATGCGAATAATAAGAATTGTTTCTGTACCGACTCGAATCTGTCAGAGTGCGTTTGATATCTAGGGTTCCATACGACGGACCCGTATTCTAAGATCGGCCTAACTAGGGCGGTGAAGAGAGCTTTAGTGACATAAGGATCTCTGAATTCTTTAGCCAAACGTATGATGAAAGCCATGACGCCCTTGGCTCTATTAACACAAGAGTTTACATGGGACTTGAATTCAAGCTTAGAGTCCATGTTTACGCCTAGATCGATGAAATTAGTTACCTGATCAACACTATGTTCACAAATGCGGTAGCTATATGATTGAAAGGGTTTTCTAGAGAAACACATAAATTTACACTTTTTCAAGTTAAGTGACATAGAATTTACTTCGCACAATTTAAACACATTACTAAGGTCCACCTGTAATTTATCCCTGTCTCCTGGAGCACCAATGAACTTATATAACTTAACTAACGAATACTACAAAATATTTGGAAGATCGTTGATGAATAAAATAAACAGAAGGGGACAAAGGTGGCTACCTTGAGGTACACCTGACGTCACATGAATTACACGAGATGAAAATTTTTTAAAGATAACCCTCTGTTTCCTGCCAATGAAATAAGAAGAAAGCCAGCGCAGCAGGATTAGGGTTCGAACGATACTATCGATGTTGAGTAAGCATCGATACTGAGGGTATAAAAATGAGTACTTTAATACTCGATACCTTATTTGATGATTTCACCCGATACTTTGCAAAATACTCGTAGTATCGAAAACTTTTTAAATTTTTTCTTCCATTCGAAACCCAATTTTCTTTGCTTATATGGATTACTATCATTCAATTTTGTCCATCACTTAAAATAAACTGAAATTTCGTGTAGTCTGTTGCATAACATAAACCAAATAAGTTAAAGTTTAATGGCCTTATTCATAAAAAATAAAGTAGGTTTAAAGAGCTTAATAAAATGACATTTTCATACATTTTTCAGTTTATAAACCTTTTTATTTTTTATGAATAAGGCCATACAACCTATGTTTTGTAACCTATTCAACTTTACGTGTAGCCTCTTACCGTTGACTTTTAATTCAACTTGCACATTATTATACTAAAATTGAATAGGCTACAAAAATGCATACCCAAAAAGTTTACAATAAATCTTAATAAAATTTCAAAATTTCCTGAGGGTATATATATATATGTATGTACATTTAACGTTAAAATTATAACTAGGAAACTAAATAACTAGATATATGATTGAAAAATAAAATAATTTTAGTATCCCAAAAACCGTATTTAATGAGTTCGATACTGAGTAGTATCGATACTTTTTAACCGACTTCCAAAAAAGGAGGAGGTTATCAGTTCGTCGGAATATTTTTTTTTTTTTTTTTTTATGTATGTTACCGCATAATTTTGCACCACGTCAACCGATTTCAATAATTCTTTTTGCAACGGAAAGGTAGTGTAATTTGGTTTAGATCCGATCATTGGATCATGAAATATATAGATATATATATATTTTTTTTAAGACGGTTTTTTTTTTGCTAATAATTACTTGTTCCCTGATACTTTTAGAGTATCGATACCATGAGCTCGATGCCAGAATGAGTACTCAGTATCGATACCAAAGTCTGAAATTTCGAACCCTAAGCAGGATTGGAGGGAAACCAATTTTTTTCAAGTTGGTATATTAGAGCTGAATGAGATACTTTATCGAAAGCCTTGCTGAAATCAGTGTAAATGACGTCAGTTTGATAATTACTTTTGAAACTATTGTTCACATTTGTAGTGAATTCAAGAAGGTTTGATACAGTTGATTTACCTTTACAAAAGCCGTGTTGTGATACATCGATAACGGGTGTTATGGAATAAGATAGTTCTTCCGTAACGATTTCTTCAAATAATTTAGGAATGGCACACAGCTTAGCGATTCCCTTATAATTCGCAATATTCGACCTGCTTCCATTTTTATAAAGCGGCAAGATATACGACTCCTTCCACAAAGAGGGAAAAACTCCTTGCTTTAGAGAAGTATTGAAGATATTTGTTAATGGCTTATATAGATAATCAGCACAACTTATTAGGACACAGGAGGGAATTCCATCCGGGCCGCTTAGAAAAGAATTTTTTAAATTATTCAAATGAAGGAGAACATTGTCAGCGGAGATTGAAGGAATACGGATGTGGTCAAACTGTGGGAGTGGAAAAGGATAGCTAGAAGTTTTTTCATCTGGCTCGACAGAATAGTTCGATTCAAAATAATTTGCAAACATATCAGCAATCATAAATATCGTCATCACTAGAAATAACATCATCTAACTTCAGTGTTGAGGGAAACCCATTTATTTTACGTTTTGAGTTAACAAAATGATAAAATGACTTGGGATTAGAAACGATGTTAATGCGAGTTTTATTAATGTAATTCCTGTAACATTTTCGGTTTAAGGCATTGTATTTATGACGAAGGATGGAGTACGCGGCGTAGTGAGAAGACAGGCCTGATTTTTTTTTAAGTTTAAATGATTTAGTTTTCTGATTTTTTAAATGCATTAGCTCTGAGTAAACCACAACGAGTTACGAGGTCCGGTATTTTCTTTAACAAGAGGAATGAGTTTACTGAATATATTATTCAAGATTTTACTAAAGTGTAAGACACTGATTTCAGATATAGCTATTTTAAGCTTGTCGTAGTTAGCGTATTTGAAAGAATATCGCCGACCTTTCGGCTTTCTAGTTTCAGGACAATAACATGAATCGTAGGATGGTGCCAAGGACAACTCAAGTGGTGGGTGATAAGGGTCTATAGGTATAACTAAAAGATCGCCGCGTATTATAGTGCATTTAGCAGTATCATCAATAAACGCTAAATCAAGACATTTACCTAATTTGTTGATGACTGAATTAATCTGATATAGACCAAGATCGGAAAGTTCGTTAAGAAATTGGTTAAGTACATCCCGAGAAGAATTAGGTACCAGAATTCCATCCACCCAATCCCAGGAAACACACGCTAGATTGAAATCACCCAACACAACAATCGAATCGGAGGGCTTGACCATGGCAAATAAAGAGAGCAATAATGAAGAATGTTTAAAGTAAACCGAAGCGTTAGAGTTTGGTGGAATATAAATTGCAACAAGAAAAACTCTACTTGAGGGGCAGCGTATTCTAACACAGAGGAATTCAACATCATCTGAACCTGCGAACACAACTTTTTCAGAGGAAACGTCGGTCTGAACAGCTATTAAAACACTCCCGCCTTTTCTATCTAAGCGATCATTTCTAAATATTTTATACTTACTACACAATATTTCACTATTAAACACATTCGGTTTTAGCCAAGTTTCAGTGAAAACCAAAATTTCATAATTTAAATCAAAAGACTTTAAGTACAGCTCGGTTAATTTTGTATTTAGACCTCTAACATTTTGGTAATAAATATTGAAGAAAAAATTACTTATAAGTTTTTTGATCATTCCGAGCTCGAGGTTTAAACTCAAACTCTCGAACTAAAGCACCATTGGACCAGAATGAACCATCCACAATGTTTTGAAAATGGTCGGCGGAAATATCAATTTTGAAAGAAGATATGCTTCTTTCGTATGAAGAATTAAATTTTCTAATA
>NW_023458559.1:8604878-8608916 GCF_013731165.1 Rhagoletis pomonella
TAGCTATGTGCCGGGGGTTAAGCTTAGATGTTATATAAGACTTAAGATCTTCTACCGAAGTTTCACTAGAAAAGCGCGAAACAAACACAGATTTATTCGCTGGAACTACGATTAATTCTTTCGGTAACGGAGAAGGTCCACTTTGAGATGTAGGTTCAGACACAGCTGTAGTTTTTGCTGCAGCCCTTGTAGTGACACCTGAGGAAGATGCAGCTTGAGATAACTCAACACACGGAAAATTAAAACTTATTTATTCCTTATTTAAGCCGGGAGTAGGCAAATAATCAATTGGCGGAGTGTCAATGTCTAAAGCAATGGGATTGGGAACAATGCTGTCTCCTCCATGCTTCCGCTTTTTTGAAGCTTGTTTAAGCTTGGGCGATGGAGAGGATGAAGACTCAATGCACTTAAAGTCTTTAAATGCATCTTCATATCGCTTAAACTTTTCGTTTAGAAGCTTTAACTCGTTACCCAACTCCTGGAAGCCACTTCTGGCGCTCCTAACACTTTACAAAGCTCAACTTCGGTTGATCTAAACTTGGGGCAAGACCAACGAACACCTTTGTTATCGGTTATGATATCGGCCACCCTACCATTGAGACCAGCACATTTTACGTGAGCTAAGTCATCACACAACCAACATGCAACGCAACGCTCTAAGTCGTTTTTAATTTTACATTTTTCAAAACAGCAGGATGACTACATTGCAGCGCGAAGTAGTAACAATTTGTATGTACAAGAAAAACTCACAGTGTACGCTTTTAGTACGATAGTAGCAAAGATGACCGTTTGAGAGACACAGATGTCTAGGTATTGTAAGTTCAATGGTTAGAAACCGTGCTGAACTTAACAGTTTTAAGATCATATTTTTACGAAAAACGTAAATTTTGTGAATTTATCAAGCAAAATTCTAAATTTCCGAATATATTTAAGTCTTTATTAAAAAAAAAAAAATAATAAGGTTTGTATAGCTATACAGACTCCAATGCCTGCTAGCCCAGAAAGTCCATTAAGCACACCCAAGTTTGAGTGATCTACAAGTTACTAGCGTTTTAAGCATTTAATAGTTCATTATCATGCACGATGTAATATAACAAGTTATACAGCAAACTATGATAATATCTGTACTACTATCTATAATAATAGACAATAATTTGCAATGTTTTTACACATTTGCAATTAGTTTCGGTCAATATTACACAGTCATGACTTGTGCCACTCTGTCATAGTACGGTAGTTGCTCCCTTTCAACAACTCTGAAACTCTGAATCAACAAAATTCATGCTCCTTCCTATTATCAACCCTGATCAGATTTTACCCCCGAGGAGTACTCAAAAAGGTTTATTACTGTATATACTGTGGTTTGCAATTTCATGTAGACCAAAAAGAAGGTGTGCAGCAAAGTGAATTTTTGGACTCGCCATCAGTGTTGCCAGAACTTTTTGGATGAACCGGCTAAATTGGCAAATAAAACCGGCTAAAAACGGCTAAAATGTTTCAACTAAATTTCACATGTTTTATTTAAATAAATCACGAGTAAAAAGACTATTTCTTGGAGAGAAGTTACAAATTCGAACGGGAAAAAATGTTTCCAGCAAGAATTTGGAATTAGGAAAAATATATGATTGTGGCACATGGTTGGATTTTTTGTCGACGATAATTTGAATAAACAAGTTCGTTAAATTTAAAAATTTACAAACTGGAGCGATTTTAAAATGAAAAATGTAAGTTAATACTTGTTTACTTAATTAATTTAGTTAATTCCAATGATTTGAAAGGTACTCGGAAAAAAACTATTTATTATTATTACCATCTGATATTTTGAGAGCTGGATTTTCGACGAACAAACCTATTGTCTTCCCTACAAGGCCTTTTCAGACTGACCGATTCTCAATACACTCAAATAGAAACCAATACACACAAAAAACGCTGTAAAAATTTCCCTTCAATTTTAAGGCAGTAAAACAACGACGTTAAGTTAACATCAACACAAAAGAACTGGTCAGATTTTTCAGAAATCCCTTCAATTCTGATGTAAAATATGATGCTAAAAGACTGCAGATCTCCCATTTAGATGACCGGTCATATGGCTGGAAGATGTCCGGTAGGATTCCCAGCGAGTTTTGCTTTACACAAAAATTTGTGCTCTTTTATTTTCATTTTGACTCACTTCAGTGTTGGTTCCTTTAATTAAAGTTGGCATTCGGTTTTTGGAATTTGAATAAGTTCTCAGCAAAAACGTTTGTTTAAAAAAATACATATGTGTACATAGTGCTTGAAAATATCAATTTTCCACTACCTTAAACCTTTGGGAGTGGGCAAAAATTATGTTTTTTAATTTATGCAGAATTGAATATGCGCTATCTGGGAAGACAATATCTACATGTAATTCTATTTGTTGGCACTATATCCAAACACAAACGCATCTTAAGAGTCTTAACAGTGAAACAATTTCTTATTTTCTAAATTTGCGAATAAAACTTCACACTTAAAATTAAGACATTTATAACAAACATTTTATGAAGAAAATCCCTTCTTCGTTTAAAATATAAATAAGCGAAATCGGCCCAATTTCATACAATCCTGCCTGACATGAAGCCATTTATAACAGATTTTGGGTCGCTTAGTCAAAAATGGAAACATATATACATATTTGAAATTTAAGAAAACAAGCTAAATAGCAAAATCGGCTAAAAACGGCAATTTTTTTTCTGCAAAACAGCTAACAAATCGGCTGCCGGCTAAATCGAAATTTTTCCGGCTGTTTGCTATCGCAACCGGCGAAATCTAGCCGGAAAACGACTAAACTGGCAACACTGCTCGCCATTATAAAAAGCCATGCAGAGTGTATATTTATATTTGTGGACGGTAGCCAACCACCATAAACTCCACAGCTGTTGACTCCACAGTATATACAGTAATAAACCTTTTCGCAGTTTTTCACCATTTGGTCCCCGAGGAGTACTTTTGAGTTGTGTGCAGCGCTTTCGTTTTTCGCGCACGGCAACACTTACTGTGGGGAATTTCGCCTCATGATTAGGAAAAGTCCATTTCGAGGATAAAATATAAATAATTATGTGTTATTCATGAACAAAATGTAGGTGAAGTATAATATTCATCTTTAATATATGCTGATATTCATGCTTAATGAAGAATAATATCAATAGTTAAGTACGTAATTAACGCTTGTGTTTTATAAACTGGAAAACTTAAATCTTAATTATTAGCATTGAATGGAGTTTTCTTAAAAATAAGTTTAAAATAAAAAAGTCCATTGTAAGATTATATTTTTATGAAAAGCGTAAATTTTGTGAATTTATCAAGCGAAATTCTAAATTTCCGAATATATTTAAGTTTTTATTAAAAAAAAACAAGGTTTGTATAGTTATACAGACCCCAATGCCTGCCAGCGCATCCGCCCAGGCAGTCCATTTAGCACACCCAAGTTTGAGTGATCTACAAGTTACATGAGTTTTTAGCATTTAACAGTTCATTATCATGTACGGTGTAAAATTAGTTATTATCAGGGAACGGATTTTATGGAAATTGCCTTTTTTTCTGCTAAAGAGATAGAGTATATTCGATTAAGAATGTCCACGATTTAGCTTTCCCTGATTCCATATATACACATTTGATGTTGCCTTTTTTTGCCTTTTTCAAGATATTTGCCTTTTCTACCTTTAAAAAAGCGATTATAGCATTTACAATTTTTTTTTTAAGATTAAAAAATATACACATGCACATGCGGCTTATAGAAGCGTTAAGCGTAAAGGGCGAGGAAAACCCCTTATTCCTGATAATATGAACGTTTCAAACGTTCCATATTTAAATTGGGCTCCACTTGTATCAACTTACGTCGAGCGCACATTTAGTACATTCAAGGCTTTTCTTCGCGAAAATCGAATGAAAATGCTGCCAGAAAACTTCAAAATGCATCTTGTGGTTCAATGTTACTACAACTATACAGATTAAAGTTTTATTAGTTAGAAACTCGAAAGGATAAAATAGTCAAAGATTCAAAGTACAAATTTTTCATAT
>NW_023458559.1:8608926-8616715 GCF_013731165.1 Rhagoletis pomonella
TTATTTTGCCTTTTCCAGCCTATTTCCTTATTTTATTTTGCCTTTTTAATAGGTTTTTAGGTCCTAAAAATCCGTTCCCTGGTTATTATACACTGAGCTATGAACTATGAACTATCTGTACTAGTATCTATAACAATAGACAATAATTTGCAATGTTTTTACACTTTTGCAATTAGTTTCGGGCACTATTACACAGTCATGACTGGTGCCACTCTGTCATATACTACATTTATACGTAAGCTATTTGCAAATACCTAACTCACTGTTTATTAGATGGTGAAAAATTCTTTTTTAATATTGCCAGATTATAAAAGGCAATACTATGACCATCGAAAAGGAAAATAAAGTTATAAATGGCAACGTCTTTATTATAAAAAGGCAATAAGATCAATATAATCAATACTTATTTGCGTGATTTAGTTATTTGCAAATAAAAATTAACTCAGCGTTTATACGGCAAATTTTACCATCCTGCAAATTGTTATTTGCAAATAATGCGTGCGTATAAATGTAGTAATAGTACGGTTGTTGCTCCCTTTCATACCCCAGTAATTTTGTATACAACTCTGAATCAACAAAATGCATGCTCCTTCTCATTTTCAACCCTGATCAGATTTTACCCCCGAGGAGTACTGAAAAAGTTTATTACTGTATATACTGTGGTTGACTCCACAGCTTTTGTTTGATGACTTTTGTACCATTTCCGAGAGGACGCATGAGTGTGGCTTCTTTGGAAACAAATATTCTATGTAAGTAAAACATAATTTAAGCTGAACTTTTAAATTTATTTGGGCACTGTTTTGAATTAGGTACGTAACAGCGCGGTAAGATGCCACTTGACTTAGCGCCTGGCGACCTTATCCACTGGTGCATTACCTCATACCAGCACTAAAAAGAATCAAGTACTAACAAAAATAAGTAGGTAGTGAAGTTCATCTATCTATTTACTGTAGAATCTGCTTTTGTATGTATGCCATTGCCAGCAAACTAAACAAGCAACTGTCTACTTTCACCATGGAAATATACCTACGAAATTCACCAAGGAAAGGCCAACATAGTTCCATGTAGAAGCTCATAGCTCACACACATAGCACAAAGCTCGATTTGGTGTTTAATGCATCTTCTCGCCGGCAGAACTGCTTCCACTTTTTCGCCAGGTTTGCGTCCGTAGGAAACGAGAAAAAACTTATATTTCACGCTTTCCTTTTGTTTTCACTATTACACTTTGCCACTGCACACTTCATTTGGCTTTGTAGTATCGCAATAATTGTTTAAAACCACGCATAAATATTAACGCACAAATATTACAATGGTTATTTGTTTTTTTCGTATGCTCACAATCAACAATTGCACCAAGATGACGTCGCGCACATAGCTGATTCTGTCAAAATCACAAAGAGCGGATTAGCGGTACCGCGATTGGCGCAATCTCTATTTTCTATTTATCTCAATCGTGGGTTTAGTCATAGTTACCAAATCTTAGTTGAGGCAACCACGATTTGGTTTGAGAGCGGAACATATTCATATTCATACCAGTGATGAAATTGATGGTACAATTGTGCTTTTTTGGTACATTTTGGAAGCCAAAAGTACATTGGTACAACATTGACATGTTTGATACAATTTTGTCAAAATACGGCACTGCACCACACTGTGTATACTTGGAAATCAGCGTTTATGTGGATAAAAATACAGTAGTCTTTTCTACTTCATGGAAGTAAATACGTGGTGTTTATTAAAAATTAAATTTTTGCTAAAATCAACAAAAAGTTGTTGTGATAATAGGCCTATTCATAAACATTTACAGTAAGTACTTACAGCGGGAGCGTAAAAGAAACAGAGAGTGAAATAGACAGGTAGTGAAAATTATCATAAAGAGTTATTGAACGCAAAGCTAGCAAAAACGTGCAACTTACGCCATTTTAACTTTCTGATGTTTAAGGTTTGCCGCGTAATTTTTCTTTTGGTTGGTAATGTTTCCATAGTCTTAAAAATCAAAAAATCTATCTTAGATTAAAATGATGCACCCATATTTTAATTTCACTAGTTTTGTTTTGAGCATGTTTTTATCAAATATTCCTCTAAATACATTGTTGACATTTTGTGGGTTAATAAATACATTTCCAGTGAAAACATGCAAGTACTGGTAGCAATTCGTAAATATTTTTTTTTTGATATTGAACGGGTCTGGGAGTGTTTCCGTATTCTCCAGACAAAATTATCCATCAGAAAAAAATTCTGAGCATTCGCTATCAAAGTAACAAAATATACAGAAAATTTGCAATCTTTGAAACAGCTGATATTTTTTTGCAGTTTTAATAGGTGGTACATTTGGTAATTTATTATCCGGTTGGAGCATTGTCCTTGATTTGGCATTGTTTACTATTAAATACTTTTGGATAGGAAAAACATTTTTAATATATGAAACTTATACCACATCATAACGCATTCAAAAATAAAAGGATCCCTAAACATCCATCCTTGTTTCAAAAAAAAAATAATAATAATTAAGTAGATATAGCTATGTGCCTTTAAAACTAACCCATTTTCTTTTCAACTATCAACTGACAAATTCTGCCACAACTTTTCAACATTTTTATTCATGATTCAATAATAGAAAGGTTTTGTAATAAAACAGTCTTCTCGCTCCCACACATAAAATCGGCTCCTTTACTTGTGCAGAATGTTGCTTACTCTACAGTTTCTAGTGATATTAGTAGTAAAACCAAAAATGCGTCATACTAAATGTAATTTTCTAGAACAAGTGTAGAATAGTGACCGTTTAGCTATAAAATAACCAAAAATGCCGATAGATTGAACTTTTTACGCTGATTACAACGATGCCAAATTTGGCGCAGGCAAAAGATAACGAAGATATAAGAGGTTTATTTGCCTTGTTTATTTGTATTTTTTATTATCACTGAATTGTCTATTCTGCGCTGGTAATAAAAAGTTTGTAACCGGTAAATAAAGTTAATGTAAATTTTTAAACCCTTTTCGCATCCTGTATACTCTTGTAACCGGTAAATTTTTTTTACCATCTCATAAGCTGGTAACAAATTAGTGCCCCGTGAAATATTCAATGGCAGCATTTGCACAATTCTTCATAGAAATGAAAAATAGCTTAAAATGATGAATAACTTAAATCAAAAATGCTCATATTTATATATTGTTTAGTATTTCCATTAAAACACCAAATATATTGCAAATTTGCATAGAATATATAATACACATTTTACTTCTAATTGTATACTTTGCGTACTTTTTGTAGTACCTTTCTACGACCGTTTTCGCGAAAGGCGATCACATTCTTCCCCTATCTCCTACTTCCAAAATACAAATCTGGATAAAGGAGTGTCAAATTTTAGCTGTCACAAATTACACAACCTTGTATTATTGAATCATGGGCTGCGTGTCTTTATACATTCCGGATAATCCCATTTCACAGCCGGAATAAACAGAATGCTTTTGAAATATACGTTAACATATCATCAGGAACGTTCTAAATAATAAGTAAACAAAAAAGTTTATTCCAAACGTTCGGAATGAATAAAGAAATTCAGCCATGATAAATTATCAAGAAAAGAGTTTTTGATTTCTGTGCTAGAATAAATAATAAAAAATTGACAAATTATAAAGATTTTCAATTTATAAAGTGCACAGACTTGGGGACTCGGCATATCCATGCAGTGACCATATTATAACGCCATACAAAGATAATGGACACCTCACCAGTGACCAAAAGTACTTCAATACAAACCTTGGGAAAGCGCGTGTAGGAACAGAAAACTCATTTGGGATATTAAAGCAAAGGTTTAGACAACTATACTACTGTAAACTGAGGGGCATCAAAAAATTATGCCATTTCATAGGCGCATGTTGTGTTTTGCATAATATTGCAAACGAAAATTATTTGGAGTTCTTAAACGACACCAACAACGAGGAATTTATAGAAGAAGAGAGCAGCGAACAGTAGGATCAGAAACCTTATCTGTGCTGAAATGCGAAATAACAGACGTCACAGAATTATATGTTAAATGATATATAATAATAATAGATTGGCGCTTACACATATGTTAGTGTTTGACCGAGTTTCTCCTCCGACTTGTGGTGTGCGCCTTGATGTTTTCACAACGGAGCGACCTACAGCGGAGGGACCTACAGTTTTACGCCGACTCCGAACGTCGATTGTATTTTTATGAGAAGCTGTTTTTCATGGCAGAAATACACTCGGAGGTTTGCCATTGCCTGCCGAGGGACGACCGCTGTTAAGAAAAAACCGTTTTCTATATTTTTGCGATGTTGCTTTGACCAGGGCTTGAACCCAGGTGCTGATGAGTGAAAGCGGGCACTGCTTACCACTATACCACAGCGGCCGATTAAATGATATACATATATTCAATAAAATAATAATTACAATTAATTTTTGTGAAAACCCCTTGTTTATTTTGTAAATTCATTGCGCTCTTAGCGTAATAGCTTAACAAAAACATACACATATTTAGTTAAATAACTTGTATACCTAAAAATATTACATTGGAAACTTATTTTTGTTTGTTTACCAACGTTTCCAATAATTCTAGCTTCTTATTCTCTCTTTCTTCCTTCTTTTCCGCTCTTTCTTCCTTTCTCTGCAAAAAGTCCAACACCTTGCAATGGTACTTTTTCCTTTCCTCTGCCATCTCTACGAGGATTTCATTTGTGGATGTTCTTCTCCTCTTTGCCGTGGAATCCGTGCCGGGATGTCATCTACAGAGAAAATAATTGGATTATTCACGCCCGCCGGGTTTTCAGGTTAACTGGTTATGTTGTTATACTTTTATCTCAGTTTACAAAAACAATATTAATACGATAAAAAATAATAATTTTTAACAGATAACCTGATAACCACGCAGGTGTGAATAACCCAAATATAAATTTGTTAAATGTACATATGTTCATGCTTGTGTGATTACTTAAAAACGTATAAAAGTATGTACATACATATGCACCTAAACACATTTCCTATACATTAAATCTAGTAAATACCATGGGAGACTAATTTATAGTAAATACATAAGTACATATGAATGGGTTTATTACAAAAGTAAATAAGCAATAATTTTTCCGATATACTTAAAAATTTTTATGCAGTTCGTTTCGTTTGAAGATCAGTTTAACTGCATCCAATGTGCAATATCGGGAAAATCCTGACTTATTCCCTTTGGTAGCTAACCGATTCATATACATATACTTACATTCATACATGTGCTATGTCCACACAAAGTACGGATATATGTATACCTATAAATACCTACATATGTACATATTAACAAAATTCTATTGTACCTGAAGCCGATTGGTCCAGATCTGAGTTAATATCCAAGAATGATAGAATACAAGATTGCGCCATTGAGATAGGATTTTTGAGCGTAATTTTTGCGTGACGTCAACTTGGTGCAATTGCGAGAGATAAATGCCAAAACGCATATAAAACTATGTAAACAACGTAGAAAAATGTGTTAATTTTAATATTACATGGCCCAATTTTGCAGGAATCAATAAGTATACAAAGATTGATTAATTAGGAACACGTAGCAATAATTTTGGACATGTAGCCCTTTAGGTAAGTAAGATTTTTAGCACATGAAAAAATGGATGTAATAACAGTGTTTGCAATTTCATGTAGACCAAAAGGAAGGTGTGCAGCAAAGTAGAGTCCGACCGATTCCAATTTTTTTTCAGGTACCGATGCCTATGCCGATTAATCGGCTTATGGGGAAAGAATCGGCCTATGCCGATGCCGATTCCATAAAAAATTACAAATAAATGCATTAATTCATAAAATCAGGTCATTTCACGGAGTTAAAAAAAAGAAAAGAAACAATTGAATTAATTGGCTTGTTATGCAACACTACATACACATGTAGGTACATACATACATATGTATGTGTAAAAATATATGTACATATATCACATTTATGTAAAGAATCGGCCTATGCCGATGCCGATTCCATAAAAAATTACAAATAAATGCATTAATTCATAAAATCAGGTCATTTCACGGAGTTAAAAAAAAAGAAAAGAAACAATTGAATTAATTGGCTTGTTATGCAACACTACATACACATGTATGTACATACATACATATGTATGTGTAAAAATATATGTACATATATCACATTTATGTACATTTCATAGAACACTTTTTTATATGGTGCTAAGCAAAAAATATTTAGGAACATAAAATTTCATTTCGTTTTGTACTAAAATACACTCTTTTGCACTCAATGCATAAGAACTTATATGCTAGGTATGTATGCACATACATATAGTGGTCCACAAAATAAAAGAATTGCGATAGTTTGACCGATTTTGTCTTTTTTATTTAATGTTTATTATTTTTTTTTATAAAAGTCTAGCTGGTATACAACAAATACCATATAAATTAAGATTTCAAACTTTGTACAAAAATTAGAAAAATTCTGCTTATTTTCACCAAAACTTTTCAAACTTTTTAATCAGAATTATGGTATGCAGTTTTGTAGACCATTTCATTCTAGTATAATGAAGTGCAAGTTTCAAGCTGCTATAAAATCCCGTTAATTTTTGGCAATTTTTTTGCTGGCAGTGTTCTCCATACAAAAGAAAATTGTCGCACATACTTTTGTATGGGAAAAACGAGAAACACCTTTAACAAAGAAATCATTTTTGTGAGCTGTCTGCAAATGTTTTTTAATGTTGGCTGTCGCTTCACCTGAACATTTGAAAAGGAATTCCAAAGAATCGGCGAAAAAAGGCCGATGCCGATGCTCAATTTTGTGCCGATACTAGCCGATGCCGATGCCGATTAATCGGACGGACTCTACAGCAAAGTAAATTTTTTGACTCGCCATTGTAAAAAGCCATGCAGAGTGCATAGTTATATTTGTGGACGGTTGCCAACCACCATAAACTCCACAGCTGTTAACTACCCAGCTTTTCTTTGATGACTTTTGTACCATTTCCGAGAGGATGCATGAGTGTGGCTTCTTTGGAAACAAACATTCTATGTAAGTAAAATATAATTTAAGCTGAACTTTTAAATATATAATAATTTCGGCACTGTTTTGTATTAGGTACGTAACAGCGCGCTAAGATGCCACTTGACTTAGCGCCTGGCGACCTTATCCTCTGGTGCATTACCTCATACCAGCACTAAAAAGAATCAGGTACTAACAAAAATAAGTAGGTAGTGAAGTTCAACTATCTACTGTAAAAACTGCTTTTGCTTTTATGCCATTGCCAGCAAACTAAACCAGCAACTGTCTACTTTCACCATGGAAATATACCTACGACAATTCACCAAGGAAAGGCCAACATAATTCCATGCTTGATAAAAATATAGTAAGGTAGAACCGCTGAGAGTTACTTTTAAAATTCTTGACGTTTCTAAACATTTTAATTTTTAAATTTACTCACAAACTCACACACACATTTTTATTTTCAATCTCAAGCAACAACAATTTCGAACAATTTCAATTTTTTATTTTCAATTTTATATGATTTTAAAATGCTGGCAAACTTAAAAAAAAAATCATGGCCGACAAAATGAGAGAACGGTTCTACCTTGCTATGTTTTTATCATGGTTCCATGTGCATCTCATCGCCGGCAGAACTGCTTCCACTTTTCGCCAGATTTGCGTCCGTAGGAAACGAAAAAAACCTTATATCGCACGCTTTCCTTTTGTTTTCACTATTACACTTTGCCACTGCACACTTCATTTTGCTTTGTAATGTCTCAATAATTATTTAAAACCACGCATAAATA
>NW_023458559.1:8616725-8645390 GCF_013731165.1 Rhagoletis pomonella
CACGTCGTCAGTTACTCGACGCATAAATTCTTCATCTGAAAAATATTCAAATATTCAGACTTACATATTTATATGTAAGCCGCGACCCCTCCCCCTCCCCCACCGTTCACTAACCCAAAAACAGTGAGGAAATAACTAAACATTCCCCAAAATAAATGTCACTGCTTACCATTTTGTATATGGTTGAACGTTCCTGGTGAACAACCCACATTTAGTTTATTCTGTTCCATATCTGCCTAACGCTAGTAAAATTAAAACTTTACTGTTTTTTTAAAGCGGTCCTTTTTTCGTATTTCTTAACCACACTCTAAAGTTAGGTAAACAATAAACAAAAACCCGTTTGAAATTTTCTTCATGTTGGTTTTTTGCGATCCCGTACACTTCTGTAACTGTTCCCCTTTTACTCTCACTTGAGAGAGTAACATTGTAGTTTGACAGTTCCACAGGTTTTTGCACGAAGAATACTGGAACAAGCTTCCTAAAAGTTTAACTGCGAATGAAAACATTTTTCTTGTTTTTTACACTTTACAGCAGAGAGTGGCACCAGTGTTGCCAGGTCTTCGCCATGAGAAAACGTCTCTCTTGGTCTGAAAAAACGTCATTTCCTACCCAAAAACGTCTTATTCAAATGAATGGTTCTTATTAAACTTTTATTATATACAAAGGTACATGTGTACGTAAGGTATATTAAAATATCATTGCACATTTAAAATTCATTGTAAACTGGTTTGAGATCGTTAATATAAAAATCATTTTATACATACAGCTGATTAAGTGATCACAATTTTGATCGATTTTGTCTGTTTCTCTTTTGTTTATTTAATGTTTATTATTTTTCCATAAAAGCTCATTATATAACAAACAAAATATAAATCAACATTTCAATTATAAAATATCTGCAAGCTTCAGCTAGATTTTCAACTTTTTATTTAGATTTTTTAGAATTTTTTTGAGTATGCAGTTTGATAGCCCATTAAATTCAGGGCAACAGCGTGCAATTTCAAAGAAAATCGCGTTGATTTTTAATAATTTTTTTTCTTGTAGACATTTGGTAAGGGGGTCGGCTGTCGAAAATGCTAAATTCCGTTCTGTTAAGAAGCAGCATAGCAATATTTCAGCCTTTTTTGCGTTCATTACATTTTCAATGAAGTCCTAAAAAAGTCGCCTACTTTTTTCTGACTTTTTATGCTGCTACAACTTTTTTGATGCTTTTGCGAGCGTGCGTGTTGCAAGAGAACAGCTCTTCCTGATTTGGCTTTTAATGTGCAATTGCAAACATTACAATAAGGGTCTGATTATGCATACTTCGCATAACTTCGCACAACCATTTGTACCAATGCAATACAAATGTAACTTAAGAAAATGTGAAGCAAAATCTAAACTCAACAGATCGCTAAGCTTTTAAAAGTTCTGCTAATTTCTGGGCAATGGAATACATACAAATTAGATACAAAGTACATACGAAATTACAGTTTGAAGTTTATGCGAAGTTGTGCGAAGTTATGCGAAGTATGCATAATCAGACCATAAAAGCCTCGTAACCTCAAGTATTTACACAACCAGCCTTTGAACACAGTCTAAGAATTAAAAAAAAAAAATGCGCGTACGCTTGGTATGCATCATATTTAAGTCATCTATGTCCAAAGAATAAATACCTTTTGAAACAGTTGCTGCAAAACACAAGGCTTGTAAAGATTTATTAAGAAAATAATTCAAAATCAGTTTTACTAACAAGATTTAATAAGAGAAAAAAATTCCTGGGAAGTTAAAAAACGTCATTTTTTACATAAAAACGTCCAAACGTCAACAGGATACAAAAACCGTCCAAATGACGTTAAAAATGTCAATCTGGCAACGCTGGTGGGCACTCACACTATCACACACATGCGCTTGTGTGCGAAGCAGCGAAGTTTTGCTCACCAGCCAGTGCTCGGACCTTACCACATTTGTGAAATAGATAACATTTTTTTTTGCTAAATTACATTTCTACTACTTCTACCACCGTAAGCTAAAAAACTTTCAGATCTTGAAACTTCTTTTTTTTAATTTGTTCATTTGCGCGTTAATGAATGGGCATTTTCTACAACAAACAAGTAAGAAAGTCTAAGTTCGGGCGGAGCCGAACATTAAATACCCGGCGCAAATATTAAATAAATGTTTTTTCACCTTTCCGAAACCTACCGCTAGATGGTTATCCGGGGTGTATCAATTTTGAGTAAATTAGCGTAGTTAAATTTCGAAACGTTGCAGTTTCAAGCATTTCTGAAATTTACCGTTATATGAAAAGCGGCCGTAATTTTAGTCCGATTTCAATAATTTTCAACGTTTCACTTTTATGTGGCAAGCACAATAAAAATACCGAGTTTGGTACAAATTGGCTGAACGGTTACCGATATATATATATGTAATCGTAAGTGGGCGGTGCCACGCCCATTATCCAAAATTTTATCATAAGCGTATTTCTTGGTAAAGGATTGTTTCAAGCATCAATTTTGAATAAATTAGCTTTAATATTTACTGATGTATCGAAGATTTCGTATTTCTCCAAATTACCGCTATATGGGATGTGGGCGTGGTTATTGTTCGATTTTAAAAATTTTCGGCCATTTGGTATCCTGTACCAAGGCCAATAACTGTGCCAAGTTTGGAAGAAATCGGTGCAGCGGTTGCCAAGACATACAAATGTAACCATAAGTGAGCGTGGCTACGCCCATTTTTCAAATATTTATAATATTCTTATTTTTCGTCCAAAAATTATTGTAAATATCAATTGTGAGTGAATAATCTTCAGTAGTTACTAAAATATCGCAGGTTTCGTATTTCTGAAAATTACCGTTATATGGGAGGTAGGCGTGGTTATTGTCCGATTTTTCCCATTTCAGAGGTGGGCACTACAACAAACAAGCGTGAGCTAAAAGTGAGAATGCGTTAGTGTATCCAATTCATTTCGCATGCTGTCGCCTTCTAATCATTACGTACACGTTATGCTTACGCTCTTTTAGCACCTGCTAAGCAGTGTTGCCAACTCGTGGGATTTCGCCCATAATTTGGGATTTTCACCCCATAAAAGGGCGCGTGGGATTTTGCGTATCATAATGGGATTTATAGCTAAATACAATTTTGTGGTGTAATTAGTTGTGTTGTTTTACAAATTATCCAGTAACTTGCCAGCAACTCTCCAGTAACTTTATTTCTAAGAATTCGCTCTCATAGAAAAAATTTGCAAAAAAGTACGTGAACGCTTTTCCAGTAATAATTTGCAAGTTTCATGAACAGCTGATAAATTGGTTGTTTATTCGCAGCAAATTCCTAATAAAACAATATATTTTGTATTTAAATAGGTTTATTTTGTGAATTTCAACAATAAACACCCACAAACAGTTTCCTTATTAGTTTAAATTTCATCCAGCAACATGCGATCAGCTGTTTTTCGTACTGGCAAATTCTTACAAGTAAAAATTTATCCAAAAACTTGCAACTTCAACTGTAAATCTTCGCTCTCTCAATTTCCCCTACTTTGCAAGTTTTTGCGTACAAAAACGCCAAAACAATAAAATTCGTAAAAACTTTTACTCGATTTTACTGGAAATGAGTAAAAAAACTCAACTATTGTTTTTATATTTTATTTGGTGTTCATTCATTGTTACATCTCTTTATTAAAACATATATGGGACATTCTAACGTGACGGGTGGGATATTTAAACTCGCTTTTCCTCAAAATTTAAAGTAATTTCTTTTTAACCCTTAATTTGGCAAGTTATAAACTGTTAACCTCTGAATTCAGATATTAGTTTAACAAGAAACTAATAAAGTATAAAACTTAATTATATAATTTCAACAGAAAATTTTCATTTTCCCAAGAGTGCCGGGGTTGATGGATTCGTTTCTTAATTTTTGGCAAACTGTATCCAACTATTTCGTGCATAGCGGCTTTCTCGAATCTATGTAATAGAATGTAAGGGTCCATCTTATGCTTGATGACATTATTATAATTGAAAGAAAAACTTTTAGCTAGTAACGGGCGGGGCAGTAATTTGTAATGGGTCACTACTGAGAACAAATAGTTTGTGAGTAAAATGAACACTACTAATGACCTTAATTAAACAATGGGAAGCCAACGTATTTGTAAGTTATTTAAAAAGAAACACATCGTGCTGTGACGGGTAGGATGTCCAATAAGCATTTCTATGAACGTTTACAACTTTTCCATAAACGTAGTTTTGTAATAACTAGCCACTCTTTTACAGTCGATGAATTTTACTTATTGGATATTTGTTTTTTAGATTGTCACCTTCAATGCACAGAAAGGCCTTGTTAATGAGATAAAAAAATCTTTATCAGAGTCGCATTACGGTTGTGTTTATAGCTGTAGAGATAACCATAAGGCCATGTGCAATGAAAGAAAAGTGAAAACGCACAACTAGAACTGGCTGATATAAACACTTTTTATAGATCTTGTTATTAAAAGCTTTTAATATTTAATATCCATAAATGGGATTTTCGAATTTTAAAATGGGATAAACAGGGCGTTTTTCAAGGATTTTCGGATCGGTAGAGTTGGCAACACTGCTGCTAAGTCTCTGCCCATGCCTGTATAATACCCTTGTGCACAAGTACGCCCGGGTATAAAAACAACATTGCTTGCTGCGACGTCGCCACAGTATATACAGTAATAAACCTTTTCGCAGTTTTTCACCATTTGGTCCCCGAGGAGTACTTTTGGGTTGTGTGCAGCGTTTTCGTTTTGCGCGCACGGCAACACTTACTGTGGGGAATTTCGCCTCATGATTATAAAAGTTCTTTTCGAGGATAAAATTTACATAATTATGTGTTATTTATGAACAAAATGCAGGTAAAGTATAATATTAATTTTTAATGTATGCTGATACTCATGCTTAATGAAGAATAATATCAATAATTAAGTTCATAATTAAAGCTTGTGTTTTATAAACTGGAAAACTCAAATAGTAATTATAGCACTGAATGGAGTTTTCTTAAAAGTAAGTTTAAATTAGGAAAAAAGTCCATTATAAGATTACATTTTTATGAAAAACGTAAATTTTGTGAATTTATCAAGCAAAATTCTAAATTTCCGAATATATGTAAGTCTTTATTTAAAAAAAAACAAGGTTTGTATACTTATATAGACCCCAATGCCTGCCAGCGCAACCGCCCAGGCAGTTCATTAAGCACACCCAAGTTTCGTTGATCTACAAGTTATAAGTGTTTTCAGCATTTAACAGTTCATTATCATGTACGGTGTAATATAACAAGTTATACACTGAACTATGATAATCTGTACTAGCATCTATAATAACAGACAATAATTTGCAATGGTTTTACACTTTTGCAATTAATTTCGGTCATTATTAGACAGTCATGACTTGTGCCACTCTGCCATAGTACGGTTGTTGCTCCCTTTCATACCATAGTAATTTTGTATACAACTCTGAATGAACAATATGCATGCTCCTTCTCATTATCAACCCTGATCAGATTTTACCCCCGAGGAGTACTCAAAAAGGTTTATTACTGTATATACTGTGGACGTCGTAACATTTATGACATGATCGTCTTCGTGCGTCTTACGATAATTGATGATTGACTGATGCTTTGCTAACACTTCGGCAAAGCAAATCAAATCAGTTGCTGCTGAGACTTCACTGCACAATATAACCAGTAAACAACCTTCGGTGAATTTGGCGACTGCCTTCCTCGGGGATGAATATGCTAGGGATGAAATTATTGGTACACACGCCTTCCAAGCACGCAGGGTTGCTTTTAATAAACAAAAAATAATTAACTCCAAATAGTTTCAAAAAGTATAGTGTAAAACGAAATTTATTGAATAATTCAACATAAAATGGCATACATAAATGACGCATTTTCTAAACGATTTAAATTAAACGCATTTGAGAATTGATAGAAAAGTACTACGGATTGTAAATTTTTGTTAACTATGAGGTGAATGAAAATTTTCAACCCGGCCTGATGGTTTGATTTTATTACTAAGGCGTCTAATAAAATCATGGCTTTTAGTTCTAGAAGAATAAATGTCAGTAAAGACAAGTCTTTTTCTGTATAATTTCTGATTTTAATTGCTCAACTTCTTTTGAACCAGAGCAACTGTCAAAAATTTCCAGCAGTAAAAAGTTACGAATTGGCACAGCAGAAATGTAAATTTTTCTCGCCATAATAAAAAGTTTTTTCAACATGGAACTTTTCTACTAATTGACATGAAATTACTATCCCAACGCTCGGAGCGCTGCCACTGAGGGCCTTTGCCAACTGATTAAAAAGAGAAAATTTGGAAATACCAAACAAAAATTTTAAGATTTCTCGTTATGAATACGAATGCCATAGTTTTTACCTAGCTCGTGGGACTACGCAAAATTTTGACAGCTTGTAAATATGTATACACATAAAGTTGTTGGCGGTAATAAGGAGTCAAAATTAAAATGGAGAAAAGAACAAAAAGCGTAGGTTAGTTGTCAGTTATAAAATAAATCCAATTTATTTGCGAATATTTGTTTATGCTTTTTATTGAAAGGCAACCACTCGGAAAAGCTTGTGTTAATTATATTGATAACAGAACCTGGCAGCTCGCACCTTGTCTAAATTCTCAAGTAACATAAAGTCCACAAAAATAAGTACGCCATGTATAAATTTTAACAATACACAAAAATAAAGCTTTCGCACGAGTGTTTGTTTGGTTTTTCAACACCATTTATAATTTTCTTTTAATAAAATCACGATTTGACAAATACTTAAATTTATTTATCTAATAATAATACAGCACACAACCCTGAAATCTAAGAAAAAGTCTGAAGAAGGCCATTAAATAGCAGCACACAACCCCGTGCCTTCCTCAGGAGTGAATATAACTACAACAACAACGACTACTACAACAACAACCCAAAAAGGTTGGTTACTGTCTATACTGTGCTTCACTGCGCAATTATTCGAATAATACGCACATAAAATTTTTCGGGAGGAATGGGAAATATTTTTTTTTTTGCATAGAAAGCATGTATGGGTATGCGCAATGCGTGATCTGCCATCGCGTTTTGAGTCGCAATGTTATGTCTTGTTTAAAAAGACATTACAAACTGTGTCATAGTCATTTTGAAAAGGTGAAAGAAGGTGATCGAGCACTGAAGCTTTTAGAATTAAAAGCAGCGTTCTTTATTAAATTTATGATTGGTGAAAGTAATATACATCAACACGAAAGTTATCAATGTATATCTGAAAATGATTCTCTATCACAAAATGATAGATCATTTCTAAAAAAAGCGTCTTATCCTGCCGCTTTGGCTTTTTATTTAGAAATTCTAGACATTTTGTAGGTATGCAGTTTTATAGCCCATTAAAATTTAGTAGCTCAAAGTGCAAATTTCAAGCGCTAGGAAATTGCGTTGATTTTTAATGATTGGCAATTTCTTTTATATGAAAGAAAATGCCTAGCACCGGCAGCAAAAAAAAAGATAAACAGTAAATAAACAAAAATATAAATAGCCAAAACTGGTCAAAATGTCACTTAACTTAATAAGCTGACCATAAGTGCATATAACATATTTATGAATTTATTTATTTGAATCTACCACATTGTTTTGGAATGTACCACAATTTTTCATGCTTATTTATCACTAAGAAAAATTTTTTTTATCCGAACACTCTCAACAGCAACTGATCTGATCTGTTTGCCGAAATACCAGCGAAGCATCAGGCAATCGTCAATTATCGTAACGATGAACGATGATAGTACATATTAGAGTCCAGCGCAAGTGTATTTCCCGCATTTCGTTCAATAAGTACTCCTTGCATTGTACTCTACTCCCAACACATTGTTACGCTACTCCCAACACATTGTTACTCTTTTTCCGCATACATACACTACTTGGCGTTGAGAGAGTAAATACTTGACGTACTTGCTATTACTCCACCAAAGTAGGTACTCTACTTTCTCTCATCGCGTACGAGAAATATTTGCTGCTGCCAAAAGGGAGTGGCAAATCTACTCTCTGTATACTTGTAGTACGGTAAGTACTTGCGTATTAAATTTCAATTCTGGTTGTTAGCCTACTAGTTGATATCGTTTGCAGCGCTGGTCAGTGAAATTGAAAGAGTAAAAATAGAATATGGAAATTGACGATGTAAGGAAATGTTTACGGCCTTATTTATAAAAAATAACGTAGATTAAGACAGTTGTTTAATGTGACATTTTCATAAAACTTTTGTATTCAAGCAGCTTTTTAAATCTATGTATGTACTTAAATTTTTATGAAAGTATTATTTCTCGTCTCTAATTTTCTATAAAACTATTTGCAGTCATTAACCAACATATAAGTTGTCAAAAACAATAACTTAAGCAATGCTGCTATACGAAATAAAATTATTAGTGGCAAATCAAAATTTTGTCAACTGCCGATTTTCACATTCGATAGTTGGACATGGTAGCGACGAGATGTACGAGCATTTTTTTCTTAAGAGCTGCATACTGATTTAAGAAATTTTTAGTAGAAGAAAATTTATTTTCCATTTATTGTGCGTAATTTTATATGAATTTTTAGTTTTTCTTGAGAGCCTTTACAAATAAAAAAAATTTCGGAATATGTACATACATATGTACATACATACGCAGCCATATAACTTGATTTCAAGAGAAACGAATTTTCATTTGGCACGTTCAGAAGGCGAAACAGCTCAGTAACTGGTGCGATTGCACCTTCTGAACGCGTTGTTGCGTACTTCTGATCAACTGAATAGTTGCGTGTTAGATGATCGTAATATTTTTCTGATCATTTGAGACAACATGTTGGTGTGTACCTTTGAGAGTTGAATTTGACAGCTAAAGTATGAAGTCGTTCAAAAGACGCATAACGATCACTGATTTTTGTTTAGCAACGGTTGCGCTCAACTGCTGCGCCTTCTGAACCTACCTATTGATAACTTTTTTTTTTTTTGATAACACTGCGACAGCTCAAATTGGTATTGAGTAAAACCAAATGCAAGATAGAGTTTTTGAATTTCATTGAGTTTTTTTAATAAATACTAAAATTAGAGGTGTATGAATGGCGAAAGAAAAACTTTATCCGATTTTTTTAAATCGAAACTACATTTTTACATATGTATGTACATATGTACATGCATACATAAATATATTTAATATGAAATTGAAACTTTCACATCAATTTGCGCTATCTTCAAACCCATGGTTTCAATTGTACGCATATCGTCAGGGTTTTCCCCACAACTTGGTTTTGCTGCAGTGAAGCGACAGAACACGTGACGAGAGAAAATATATGCGGACACTTACATATATATGTATCTATGCACATACGTATCTATGCACATATGTATGTATCTATGCACATACGTATCTATGCACATACATACATATGTTCTTAGGTATGTATATCAGCATTTTAGTTGAAAGTACGTTTTGCTCGTCGCTCTCTTCATCGCTCCACTACATTCCTGTCCTTAGTTTTATTCAGATACCACAAATGCGCGATCCAGAAAATTCTTCTATCATTCTGGCCACAAATGTATGTTTTCTTCGAAAATACTCAAGTACTACCAGTAGAGTACTCTACTGTCAAATACCTTTTACTCGCAGTAGTTGCGGAAGGCAAAGTAAATACTCTACGCGTCTTGCTATTGATCGGTAGTTTACGTACGCTTGCAGAAACTGGTTTATGCTTACACACACTTGACCCGAACGATGAGAGTAAAGGAGGGAAAGTATTTGCGCGGCGATCGGATGTCTTGTTAGGCCCTTTAAATGGAATTGCGCAGGAGTTTAGTACATATACATGTGTCGCCGTCGCAGCAAGCAGCATTTTGATGCCCAATTATATGTGTTTGGAAAATAAAAAAAATGCCCGCCTCTGCTTTACAGGCTTTACTTCGAATTCGTTCCACCAAAATTACCCTGCAGCAAATCAAACTGGTTCAGAACTTGCGCTGAGCTAGCCTGAATAGGGACCGTACTGGTTCTTCATCTATCCCAAATCAATGCTTTCAACTGTCTTTTTTAACATGGCGATGTCCTACGAAGTGACAATTGTCGCCCTCTGCAGAACTTTTGAACTTGTTCTGAGCTGACTCTGGCTTAGATGGCTCTGAGACAGTTCATATAACAACAGTTCCTAGATAGTTTAAAAAGAGTTACCTCCGAACTAGAAACAATTTGGTTAGTTTTGAGCTGGTTCTAAGAAGTATAGTATAGAGCGTTTTCTTTAAATAAGCACGCATACAATTTTGTAAATAAAAAATATGTACTTCATTTTTTGTTTAAAGGGCTATCTGATTTGCTCTAATTTACTTTTTGAGGCAAACTGTGCTTTGAAATTAGGAACATAAAGTGTCAGTTATTCCTTCATTTTCTAAAACCGTTATTCTTAAAAATAATATCTTTTTGTTACGTATAATGGGTATTTCTGGGATACTTATAATTAAAAATCGAAACTATTTAAGTCGTTTCAAAAAATGAGAAAAACTGTGATATATTGAATGTTTATTTGTGATAGCTCAGCGTTAAATTGTAGTAACTTTAGTGAAACGTAATACATAGACTCCCGGCATCGAATTAAGAACATATAAAATCTTGAATATTGCCTTTAAATTGTAAACTGATATAATTTTTATTTGATAAGCTCGAGGCCAAGAGAAAACATAAAACACAGGTTTTAGTTCAATAATTTTTAATATCCCCTTTGCCATTATGTCGACGACCGGGCACAACGAAGAGTTCCTGAAGATGACCTCAGATTGAGGTCGAAATATCGACATTAAAAATTATTGAACTAAAACCTGTGTTTTATGTTTTCTCCGGGCCTCGAACTTATCAAATAAAAATTACATCAGTCTAAATATTTTTCGTAAATTTTGTATTTAAGGATGGCTCATAAGTATTATAACATAAACAAATAAATTTTTCACGTTTCTAACTGTGTTGGAAATTTAGTAGCATTCTAGAAACTGATATAAAAACTTCAAAATTTTTAAATCAGAGTTTATAAATATGCAGTTCTATAGCCCATTAAATTTTAGAATAATTAATCGCGCTAATTTTTTATAACTATTTTTATGCACGACTTGCCTATACCTTAGGCTCATTCCACGGTGACGGGTGTGACATTTCAATTCAATTTTAAGGCTTAATTCTTAAACTCTAATATAAAATTCTTTAGAACGAGTATTTTCTAATAGGCTTCCGAGATATAGAAAAAAAAAAATCAAAAACAATTTAATCCGAACGAGTTGTCTGAATTTTAGCCACTGTGACGGGTGTGACGAGTACGGAAACCAAATTAGCTACTACTTACTTGCATCAGAGTTTTTCTGCTAATTATGACTTCTGCTTATGGTTTTAAATAGTTCGTTATATAGTTAAATAAACATTTTCAACATTACGCCAAAGTTGCTTACTTCTATTATAGATTATATCGATGGCTGAGTGGAAGATCGACCTATCTCGGCAGCCAGTTCGAAAACGCCCTATCTCAGAAAACTTTTCAAGAACGCCCCACTTCAGAATTTGATTGAAAAACGTCCTACTTCAGAATTTGATTGAAAAACACCCTATCTCAGAATTTGGTTGAATAACGCCCTATCTCAGAATTCGGTTCAAAAATGCCCTATCTCAAACGAAAATACATTGAAAATAAGCTAAGATAGGGCGTTTTTGTATCGGCATCTAAGATAGGGCGTTTTTCAATCAAATTCTGAAGTAGGGCATTCTTGAAAAGTTTTCTGAGATAAAGCGTTGTTGGAAATTTTTTTGAGATAGGGCGTTTTCGAACTGGCTGCTGAGATAGGTCGATCTTCCACTCAGCCATCGATATGTTCCAAATTTAACTGTGGCGGGTGCGACTTGACTTCGTGACGGGTGTGGTAAGTTGAGCATGAATACATAAATACACATTATTAGACAACTAAACAAACTTTATTTCTCAAAAAATCGGATTTTACGAGCACATACAAGATTCTGCCACCTAAAGACGGGATAATCCTTGATCGGACTCTTCATCTCCATTGTATGCTTGAGTAATTGTAAAGTACCTTATTTTACCTTACTTTTATTAGCTCGGGATGTAACTATGTAATATTGATGCGCCTAAAAGATGCAGCGATTTCTATTCTCAAGTTACATACCTGATGACAGTACGAATGGCAATTATAATAGGGAGGTTTTAGTTTTCTAAACTATAATTTTATTTAAATAGTATGAAGCTGTTACCTGTCAAACCGAGGCCGTTATCTGTATAAATTGCTTTAGATACTGTTTTTGCCCTGACAAGCGAAGTAATGGTTTCTTTTTATCCGTGACAGCATAACTTAAATTTTCCCATCGCTCGAGCAACATATCTTTATGATTAGCTTTATCATCGCTGATCACAAACAGATATATGACACATTTCAGATTAGCAGATAAGTAACGGTAGCAGTCCCTGGCCGAATTTATTGAAGTTTGTCAAACTTTAAATTGCGACGGGTGTGACATGTAACGGGCGTGGCCAACATAATCGGGTTTTTCGAAAATAAAAGCATATAAATACTTCAAAGCAATTCGCATATATTCCCCTTTGTCACAGCGTTACTTTCGTCAGATTTTTTACACTGTCGAAGATGTGTTTTAACCATTTGACTTTTAATAAAATTATGACATTTCATCAAATTCATGCTACCTGATCACTAGAAGAAATAGTTTTTTTTTGGACACCTGCTCCAGATTATAATTTGATATTGAATAAACAGCTGGTTGAACAGCCCTCCGAGAGAAACACATAACTTTACATTTTTGAAGATTTAGTGGCATATAGTTTGTACTACACCAACTAACCACGTTGTTCAGATCCGCTTGTAACAAAGACCTTTCTTCGATAGAGGACAATGTTTTAAAAAGTTTCACATCATCGGCATACATTAAAATTTTTGAATGTTTTATTATAGAAGAAATATCATTAATGAATATCAGGAACTGAATCGGACCAAGGTGGCTTCCCTGAGGAACCCCTGAAGAAACTTTAATGATGTTGGAAGAACAATTATTAACAATAACTCTTTGTGTTCTATCAGAGAGGTAAGATGAGATCCATTGAAGAAGACTGGGCTGAAAGCCGATTAGGTCGAGTTTACGGATGAGTAACGAGTGATATACTTTGTCAAAAGCTTTACTGAAATCGGTGTATATTACGTCGGTATGAGCATTTTCTCTAAAACCGTTTGAGACATGAGTTGTAAACCCCAATAAATTTGTCATAGTAGATTTTCCTTTAGAAAACCCGTGTTGAGATTGTGTAATTGAAGAAGATATAGAATATGTCAGCTGGTTAACAATAATTGCTTCGAATAATTTGGGGATAGCGGAGAGTTTCGCTATGCCTCGATAGTTTTCTATAGAGGACCTGCTGCCGTTTTTGTGAAGTGGTATTATGAAAGACTCCTTCCAGGCTGACGGAAAAACGCCATGTTTAAGTGACAAATTGAATAGAGTTGTTAAAGGCTCGCAGATGTTCTCAGCGCAGTTTTTAAGAAAACAGGTCGGAATATGATCAGGTCCAGGCCTAAATGACGCTTTGAGGGTTTTTAAATAGTGTAAAACTTCATCGGAAGATATTACTGGAATATAAGCAGAGTTGATTGGACAAAGCTCGTACGGATAGTCTCCACTTATAGGGAAGTCTACAGAATAATTGGACCTAAAGAACCGAGCAAACATGTTCGCAATGAGTTGGCTGTCGCTAGATACAGTGTTGCGATAATGCATAGCGGACGGAAAACCATGTGCCTTACGCTTTGTATTTACGAAACCATAAAATGATTTAGGATTGTTAATTAAATTCTTCTTAATTTTACATAAATATGAATTATAACATTTCTTATTTAATGCAAAGTAGCTATGCCGCAAAACTGAGTACCTTAGGTAATCACTGTGTAGGCCCGTTCTTTTATACAGTTTAAAAGAGTGCGACTTTTTATATTTCAATTTTTTAAGTTCTTTAGTGAACCATAATTGTATTGGTTCTTCATGAACAATATTACGTATTGGCACATACTTTCGAAACAAATTGAAAACAGTATCATTAAAGTGCTCAACGCTACGCTCCACGTCATCTCTATATATTGGCCAAGATAACTTTGAAAGTTCTTTGTTAATTTTCCTGAAATTTGCTTTCGCAAAAACATATCTAGTACTTGAACTTGACTTATTATTATGTATTTCATTTATGGTTTCGTAGCTTAACTCAAGAGCAGGATGGTATGCATCTTCCGGCAAAACTAGGGGATCACACCGATTAATAGAGGCCTTCGGAATATCATCAACGTAAACGAGATCCAAGACCTTTCCAAACTTATTTGGACATATATTTATTTGTTTGAGGCAAAGTTCAGCCATTTCCTCCAGAAATACATTGCAACTATCTCTAGATGAAACTGGTACAACATCGGTGTCAATGATGTTCCATGAAATGGCAGATTTAAATCGCCCAAAACAATCATACAATCGGATGCCGTAAGCATTGCATTTACGGTCTCAAGTAAAGAAACTAGCTGCATATATACTGATACGGCAGAATTAGGAGGGATGTAGCAAAGAGCTAAATAAATATAAGTCTTTCCAGCCTGTACACGTATACATTTAAATTCGGTATATTCAATGACAGGAAGATTAACTTCCTCGGATGGTATCGATGAATGCACCGCAAAAAGAACACCACCGCCGATCCTGCCCTCGCGGTCGCTCCTGTATATTTGATATTCATTTGGAAGAATTATCGGAATTAAAAATATGAGGTTTGAGCCATGTTTCGGTTAAGGAAATAATATTATAATTGCAGTCAAAACCTTTTAAATATAAGTCAGTTAATTTGGTATTCAAACCTCTAACGTTTTGATAGTAAATACTTAAATTAGACTTGCGAGTTAGTTTTTTGAATCCGAATTAAGATTAGAAATTCTAGCTACGTTATTATTACTTTTATTAGGTTTATACTCAAACTCGCGAACAAACGCCCCGGTCGGCCAAAATGAACTATTTAGTAGTGAATCAAAATCTTCGGAAGCTACATCAATTTTAAAAGATGAAATATCGCGATCGTATTTAAAATTAAATTTATAAAACTAGTACATACCGAAATAGGTTCTTAATGCTTTATTTCCATAGTGGAGGAAAACTCTATGCGTATCGATGCATCGATGTACGCCCTCCGATGCATCGACAAATATCGATGTAAGTTTCGATGCATCGATGCGAGGAATAACATCGATGTATTTTTGCCACTGACATCCCTAACTTAAATACAAACTTAACGAAAAATATTTTAAATGAAAGACATTGGAAATTAAAAAAAATCACTGCATAACTATACACTTCGTATAGTATCGTTCATATCAATAGCACCCCCATTCCAAAGTGAGATTGTTTACCACTTTTGTTAATTTTTTTAAATCTGATTAGAAGTTCAAAAATTTTGATGAAAACTCGTTACATTTAACTTTGTATTGTATAAAGTTTTAAAACACGGTTTACATATATGCTTTTGTTTTAAGCATGATCATATTTTTATAAAATAATAATAAACAAATTTTTACTCTTATTATACTGTGAATATTTAAACAAAATGGTGTACGCAGATTTTTGGTGTTAAGTGTAAGTTAATTAAATTTTATGGTTATATTTTGCATTCAATTTTATACGTACGTATATATTTATAAAAATGTCATTAATGGTAACATTAACGACTTTTTTTGGAAATATTTTAGCAGTTGCCCCATTAACTAGAGAATTAGATACTATTAAATAATCGAAAACAGTTTGTTATTAGTTTTAGGGCCTAAGAAAATCAAACAAATACTATAGTATGGTATATTTGTGCATCTTTTGTCAGCTTCCAAATGACCAGGATGAGTAAAATTGATGACAGCGCAACTAACAACATATGCGTTTCAACCGTCCCGCTCTGCATCCCTTTTGCAGTAGTTCAGAGACAGCTCTGAAATTTGTAGGGCAGAACTAGCGCTTTGCCAGGCTGTACCTAAATTTTGCTGCAGGGGAGCTACATAATAAAAATACAAGTTCAGTTAATTTTTTTGGTATCCGAAATATTAAAAAAAATGAGGCAATCGTGAAAAATCACCATCTCCATCGAAAACCAGAAATCCAGGAAAATTAACATTAAAATCTTTTTTAACATTTTTTATTACTTTTGAAAGTTGAGCGCATCTTGTGTTTATAGAACTTTATATTTAACAAGTAATTTTCAAATTACGGGACGGCCCTTGAGGTACTATCTTTCCGATAAAAAAAAGAATTATTGAAATCGTGGTCCAAAGTTATGCGCTAGCATACCTACATAAAAAAAAATTTTCCATCGAATTGATGACCTACTTTTTTGAAGTCGGTTAAAAAGGTTTGAGTTCTTTGTTAATTTTTTGTAATTAAAGTGCAATTTATGAAACTTCAATAAGTTGATTTATTTATTACATACTGTACATAAAACTTGCCTAAATGTACTTAAAAGAGCATATTATCTGAAGCGAATTTTCAGAAGTACTATAAACCACTCCCAAAACATATTCCTGGGTGCGCCCCTGGGGTTGCAAATGTCGGATGTATCCTCCTGACTTTCATGTTCACAATCTACCATCATGGCAAGATCGTTGTTTAAACACCGTTGTTTTCCGAAGAATTTTTCATTCTCATTCTTTTGGTTGTTTCAGAATTTGGAGAACCTGTATCGTCATCAGCGTTTTTCCATTAGAGTTTTTAACCGACTTCCAAAAAAGAAGGAGGTTATCAGTTCGTCGGAACATTATTATTTTTTTTTATGTATGTTACCGCATAACTTTGGACCACATCTTTTTGCAACGGAAAGGTTGTGCCTCAGAGGTGGTCCTATACTTATTTGGTTTAGATCCGATCGTTGAATAATCAAATATATAGATATATATATACTTTTTTTTAAGTCAGTTTTTTTTTGCTAAAAAATTCTTGTTGTGATTAATTTTCAATCCTTTCTTCTGCGACTGGTTTGAAAACTGTGTGCTTATAGCGACGTTCTATATACATATGTAGGTGGATATGGCAAATAAATTGTTTCTTTTTCTGGGAATGACAATTTCGAGGAAAATTCTTTTGAGAGTCGTGGCTGCCAGCCGAATTAGCGTAAAATCATGTTATTTTGTTAAAAAGCCACAATTAATTACTCATCGCTGTCGTTACCATAAGCCTTCAAATCCGTTTTGTGATTCCATTCTAGGAATGGGTAGTGGGGAGTTGAAATTCGATTTTTTCCGAATTTCGAACATTGCCCAACCATGCGATTATTCGATTCGAAATTTGGTGGTGCCAATTCGATTTAATTCGAACTTTCCAAACATTTTTTTATTTGATACTTCTTAATCGAGTTCGGAGATGTTTGCGTTAAATATTTAACACCAAGTCATAAAATCTGTATCGTTCGTTCAATTAAAAAAAATGAGGTGTCAAATTCAAATAATCACTTCCGCAGATGTTTACGTTAAATATTTAACACCAAGTCATAAAATCTGCATCGTTTGTTCGATTTTCAAAAAGGAGGTAGGTGTTAAATGAAAGGGCTTGCCCTGTAGATATGTAATATGGTTTTAGTTTTGTGCCATATGTAAGAAAATCAAAATCAAATTATTTAATAAGCTAAATAAATTACCCCAATATAGGTATCAATCGACGGTTTTGAATAAGCTTTATTTTTTAATTACATTTAGGTGGGGTGCCACCTGTTTGAAAAGTCGAATATAGTTAAAAAGTGTTGTGCTTAAAATACTATTCAACAATTAAAATATTTTTGAGGTGCTTGAAGAGAGTGGCCACCTGTCTATAAAGTTAAACTCAAATTACACTGTGGGACAGCCGAAACCAGCCCGGACTTTGTTAACATTCTCTGAAAGTATACCCATCCAGTAATAAAACACCCGGTGGATTTGCAAAAGTTAGCTCGTATTTTTATTTCATGGCCTACTAAAGTTTTTATGTCTCGGCCTAAGTAGTTTTCAAAAAAGTCGAAAAAATAGTTAAAATAAATGTCTGAGCGAAATCAAAGTTTAAGACATATGTATATATTAAATTTCATGGGAAATATTTTTGTAGAACATTTTAACCCATTAGCTCGCGCCTAAAAGGCTCATTTTGACCCTTACTTCAAGAAATCCCGCAAAAAGCAAATTTGGAAGGTCGTTAGAGGATTGATATATTCTAGAAAATTATTCTCCGGGAAATTTTACAAGGGGTCTTCTCAGGTAAAAGCTTCATGCCACCAACGTAAAAGCCTCTAAATATTTAAAATAAAAAGCCAACAAAAAAACTAGTTTTTTACAAACAAAATTTTTAAATTTGAGTTTGGAATAACAGTTCCTTCTAGGCACAGATTTTTTGTCCCGATGCATCAGTTCGAAAATCATGTATTTTTTTTACTTGCATCCCTAAGACAAATGGAGTGTCACACACAGTGATGGCAAATTTAGTCAGAAAGAAGAAAGTTGAAGAGTTGATTTTTTTGGAAATAAAGATGAAATTGGATTTTTTCTAGAAAAATTCGATTTTATCCGAACTTTAGCAACACAAAGTTCGATTTCAAAAATTCGTCATTTTGGAGCTAAAATTCGATTTAAATTCGAATATCGAATTTACCCATCCCTATTCCATTCCATTCGCTCAAAGTGCTTTGATATTTTGTGGGAAATGAACGCAAATCTTCAACATATCGTTAATATAGTATGGAAAGGGCGTAATTTGCATTGTCGCTGAAATGCAAAAAAACCACAACTAACTAAAATTTTTATTTTATAAAACGATGTGGGGACTTATGATTCTATGAAATGCATCATAATCAATCAAAAAGTGAATTTTGGACTTTTAGTTAGTTATGGCTTTTTGTATTTCAGAGACGATGTGAGTTACGCCCTTTATGGAAAGCATTTCATCGAATCATAAGTCCCCACATCGTTTTATACAATAAAAATTTTAGTTAGTTGGGGCTTTTTCGCATTTCAGCGACAATGTAAATTTGAATTTTTCTGAAAATTTGCATTCATTTTCCCCAAAAGATCAAAGCACATTGAGCGCATGGAATGGAATATTAACGATATATTGCATGCCAAGTCCTACTCCTCAATAGATATTAAATTCGCCTTGAATTGCTTCATATTTGATTTGTGAACTTGGCTGTCAACTTTTTCACATTCCATTTTATTTTTATTTCGCTGTGTGCAAATTTTGACAACTGACAAAAAATTATTTGTTGTTTTTTTTCTGCTAAGTAATAAAAGAAAACACGGAAATTGATCATAGTAAGCCGTTTTATGAAAAAAAAATTATTACACTTATCTAAGAAAACGTAGAAAAAAACTAGCGATGCATCCATTTTTTTCAACAGAACTTTGACAAATAATATTCGATAGTTACATAATTCTTACCTAATTAAAGGTTATCTTTTACCACGAAAATACGCGCATATCTTATAGCTAGAACATTTCCGCTGGAAATACCTATTGAAGGATCTTACTCTTTGACTTTAAATTACAAAAGAAGGAGAACGTAGGGGGACAGTTTTAACGTAGCATCTCCACAGGCAAAAAATATTGGCTAGAATTTGTCATTTTGTTTGCCAGATATATGTTTTATCGGTGCACTTGCATAATATTCGCATTCGCAAAAGCTCCGCATTGATTATTGCGAATTTCAAAGCGAATGCGAATGTTAAAATTAATGCGGAAGCTCCGCGGTTGCGAATGCATATGCGAATATACGCAACAACCCTGGTTAAAACTTAACTAACCGTAAGAAACTTGAGACCCTGTAGATTTTAGATTCTTAATTTACGGGCTTGCGGAAATTGAGACCGATGAGAGAATCAGGCTTCCCAGAGTTTAGTCTTTGTATATCTTAAAAATAAATGAACGGAAATTTTTTTTTCGAGTGAATTTTATGGATGTGGCGTTACGGGCGGCGAACTGTCAAACAGCTGAAAAGGAAAATTCAAAAACAAATATTTTCGCTTCTGGCTTAAGTTTACGTGCTGAGTAATCATATATGATCTCTTACGTTTATTTTGTTAAGTCCATACTAACTGAGCTTTTACTTGTTTATACACCCAGAAAAGGTACGGAAAATTTATTTCGGCATGGTTGCATGCAAAATTTAGCACTCACTTCTGGCACGCAGTAAACGTTAGGCTGCTGCTCAGCACGTGAAGTACAGCAAATAATTAATTTTCGGGACTAAAGCAGGGATAATATGATTTGTACATTTGTACAGATTTGAACATTTTGACAGTTACAGAGGGGGGTTTTTTACAACGCTTTTATCAACTTGCAATGTTGTGTGTCCAGACACCATTTATAGCTATAAAACCTTTGCTTTGAAAAAAATCCTATAAAAAGTCTAGACATGAACCTCGTCGCCTGGTATCATATCAAAACTCTAAAACGCCTAAAAATATGCACTACATACGCTACAGCGGAAATGGACGACACGCCATTTCTTTAAATGAAATTAATTGCTGCTATATGTATGTATGTACATATGTATTTATATACTAACCGTGAGCACAAAATATTTTGCTTGCATAATCTTCTGTTCTCTTTTCACTGCAAGTTGAATTATTTTAATATCTATTGCAAAATTTTATAAAGACAAGACTAAAAAGTAGAAAATGAGTAAAATAAAAAAACTTTTTAATGTACCACGCTTTTATAAATGGACTAAAAATTAGAAAATAATATTTCTCAGTCCCATAGAATTTGTTTTGATAACTTTTGATGTTGAAATTTTAGCAAGTCATTGGGTAGGTTTCCGAAGGCGCAGAAGTTGAGGGCAACAGTTGCTAAAAAAATCAGTGATAGTAATGCGTCTTCTGAACGGCTTGATATATTATCTGTCAAATTCAAAACACACAACATGTTGTCTCAAATGATCAGAAAAATATTACGATCATCTAACACGCATCTGTTCAGTTGATCAGAAATACAAAACAACGCGTTCAGAAGGTGCAATCGCAACAGTAACTGAGCTGTTGCGCCTTCTGAACGTGCCCATTATAAACAATTTATGAGATTGAAAATGAAAAGCGAGATGTCAAATATATAAATTTTTCCTCACAAAAATTCTAAATTGTTAAAATCTATTTGCATGTGAAACCTTTTTCCAGGCAAAACAAACGATTAAATATCAGCTTTTGGAACGTTCGCCCAACACAGCAGCACAACCGCTGATTACTGGGCCTTGCAAAGGATGGATCAATGCTTCGAGAAGCAAACAAAGTTACTAAGAAAGAAAGTTGCAACAATTTTCATTTTTTCCAATTTCAAATTTTTTAATTTAATTTTTTTTTTTGTATCTCACATGGCACGCTTTGATTTAGAAGAAAAAAATCAGAATAGTGTTCGACACTTTCGATACCAGAAGCAACTACAAAATAAACGCAAATGCTGTCATTGCTCTAGTGCTACTACCTATTTGATATGCTATGGACTGAACTCATTCTCGTTATGTAAAAATCTGTTCAAATGTTCAAATCGTGTGATACCTGCTTAAGTAAATAAATACCTTAATTTCTGCATATGTCAAGAACACTTTTGCTTTATGGGCGTGATCACGTGAGTGACGTGACTCCAACATTTTTTTTTTGAGTGCGTGAGCGGGACAAATTTTAATTTTTGTTTGCGTAATCGTGCGTGACGTGAATTAAAATCTCCTCACGCGCGCATCTCCAGTCGGAAAAGAGTAGATACATACGACCATCAACATTCATTCATACAAGTGCTGCAGTAATACATTAGAAGTCTTTTGATTTAACTCTGCTTATTGTACACATTTGTGATGCCGTTGACTGTGCATGTATGTATATACATATCACACTGTTGTTGGATGCACTGATTAATCATAATAAAAGTCGTGGCATCCCATGTAATTATTTTCTTTCTAGTTCTCTTTGTTCTCAATACCAAAATATTTATGTACACTTTCACAACAAAACCTTCACTTAGCCATCAAAATCAATCATTTGCTATATGAGAATAAAAATCATCTAAATGTACACTCTAAAAATACACTCACATAAATAAATCAACACAATTTGCAATTATCAAGTTTGAGCGCAATTTCTGCGATCAATAAGAGGATTTTCACAGAAATAATCCAAAGCGCATAGAATTACTGCATTATACCAAATAAAGCAACGCGCCCTTTTCGACGTCTAAATATTTAGCATCAGCTCGCGAGAAACATCGCCGGCGTCCCCTCTGGTACTATCAGAAGTACGTGGTGCCATAGTTTCTTCAAGTCGACACCCGAGCAAACAAAATGTTTAAAACAATACGTAGATTCAAATGTACTTAGTATTGATATATATCGTCGTTTAAAGTGCAAAACCGCGTAACTGACATTGGCTGCCAAAAATTGGATTTGCTCACACAAGCTCTTGGCTCAATCCTTATCCATTCATCATTCATCATTTTGAAATATG
Source organism: Rhagoletis pomonella (assembly GCF_013731165.1). Taxonomy (NCBI): domain Eukaryota; kingdom Metazoa; phylum Arthropoda; class Insecta; order Diptera; family Tephritidae; genus Rhagoletis; species Rhagoletis pomonella. Next base: position 8,639,237 of record NW_023458559.1, read on the forward strand.
AGTGTTTTACGCTCTAGAAAATAATTTCTACAACTTCACATACGCGGTTTTGAATTTTGCTGATACGCGGTTTTGCATTTTGTTGATACGCGGTTTTGCACTTTAAACGACGATATGTATGTACATAGATATGTATGTATGTACATCTGCAAATGCATGCGTACAAAATTCCCACAAATACAAGATATTTTCGTAAATATTGGTTTTGATTGCTTTTGATATTGTTGTCGTCTCTGTATTATGTACTTTACGCATTTCTTATTTTAGTTTTTGGGCCGATGGCACTATTTCAGCCATAGCTGTCGCAAGCCATCCGCACCGTAGCTTTCTTAGTAAATCGGTCTGTCTGCCGATGTAAATATGCTTCTAGCTTCCGCTGGTGCTGACTCCTAGTGGAAAATGTGTCCAAATTTGTGAGTTATCATGGTGCTATGTACCTACTAGGGATGTTAATCCCGGTACCCCAGCCGTTTTTAAGTCGTAATTCGTAATTTGCACTGGTAACAATAATAGAAACGCTTTATGATGACCAGTGTTGGCTATAATTCTTATATAAATAATAGTCTGGGCCAGGCTAGACTTGCAAGATCTGTTCCATTACAAATCTTAATGTTTTCAAAATTATGTATTAATTTTTCGAATACTTTTTGCTTACCAAAAAGTAAATTTCTCAGTAGGCGCTTTTTTCTTATTAACACTGCAATTACTGTAGATACTAACGTGTAGGTTAATGAACAAGTTAAGATTGATGTTAGGTATATTCAGGGTTTGAATTGCTGACTGCAAAATGGCATAAGCAACACTTTTTGCTTTTCGAAGCAAGAGCTCTTGATCATTTTCAATTCATATGCCATTGCTCCGCACAGTGTTTCGACTATATGGAGGCAGATAGCAAAAAGTCATGGAGACAGTTGATAAAAAAAACCGGTTGGACTTAGGGAGGGAAAAGTAAAAGTCACAAATAGCACACTTCACATTATTTACTCACCCCCGTTCTTCACGAACGATACATTTCCAAAGAAATATGGGAATCGGCGCGATACCGAGTAATCAGTTAAGTTGCCTTTGACGACTAACCCATTAAAGAAAATGTTTCTTTTTCAACTCTAATCAATTATTTAAATATCGTGGAATATTTAGGTGAAGGTATTTATCATTTATTTGGTACTTTCCTATTTTCTTACAAACAAATTTACTTTGAAATTTAGATGCTAAAGATTATTAGTAAAAAAAGTGTGAGTACCGGTCCGGCAGGTCTTCAAATTAGACAAATGTATTTGCGCGCGGCTTTGCCAATATATGTAATTTTTGATTTTCCTAATTTTTGATTTTCAGCTTCTTTTTGCATAATTTCGCGAAAAGAATTATCCGAACAATGAAAAACTCTCACCAAATATTGGGGAAAAAGCGAGTATTTAAACCTAAGTCATTTTTTAGTATAACCTTTGTTTTCTGAGAGTGAAAAGCAGGAAAAAAACAGAATTCCATCACCTTTAACGACTGGGCCCACATTTTTTGTGAGTTTTGGACGTTATAGTGATCCAATCTTCGCCATATTTTATATTAAGGTTTTCCTAATAAAAGAGAGAGCACAAACTAAATTTCATTGAAATCGGATCTTGCGCCCACAAGAGTAGAAGGCGTGGCAATTATGCCATCTTTACCAAATTTCATAATACCCTATTTCTAAGTAAAACTAGAGCACATATCAAATTTCAGTGAAATTGGTGCAGGTTTACTATTATTTCCACCTGCCTCCATATAGTCGAAACACTGTGCTCCGCTGCGACTTAAGAAAAATAACTGCCATACCTAAACAAAAGCGTTAGGCGGAGCGGTTTCTGACGCCTAGCGTTAGCGCCGAAGTGCCATGCCTAAACAAAAGCATCAACGCTACGTCAAATGTAGAAATAACACCAACAATAAGCATAGGTTCGTTTGTGTGTAACACGAAAATGACAGTTTCGCCATTTTCTGCAGCCAACTTCAATACCTAACGCCCTGTCAAAATCGGATTTTCCAACCGCTCAGCGTTGACGCCGCGTTGTTTCGGTATGCTTCATACAAATTGTATGGGCATGAGAATTTTTTGACAGCCAGACAACGTTGACGCTTTTGTTTAGGTATGTCAGTAAATCAGCGACAGCAAACAGCAAATGCGAAAGGAGACATGAAATCATTTGCTTTTGCTGACATCGCAGTTTGTTTTTGCTTAAGGTGTTCTTACACGATTTGTATTTGCATGTGAACATGCCACTTCTTACATATGGAAATGCCAACATATCGTGTAAAGGCAAATTAGATTTGTTTCTGTACAAAGCAGATGCACGTACATACATACGAAATAGAAATGTTTCTATATTCATCTGACACACAGATAGTAGAATCATCTGAGTTCAGTTTATTTCGTTTTCAAAGAACGTATTTTTAAATAGTTAAATAAAGACTGTGAATTTTACAGCATACACAATTACATATGTATTGAAAAAGTGACATTTACAGATGCAAATACGTATCGTGTAAGAACACCTTTACACAGTCAGCCGAAGCAAACCAGTTTAGAAAAATTTGCTGTTGCTGCAAGCAGTAAGTTCGGGGTAGTTTTATAAGGTGACCAGAATTTTTTAGCATTCCAGGAGGACAAATTCTCCACATTGAAAACATAAAAAATATGTTTTATATTTCTTTTAACACATAAATAACGAATAAGTTAACATTGTTAAAAAAACAAAAACAAAAACAATTCAAAGTTACTTTAAACACAAGGCAAACAAGTTAGTAGTACACTGCGTTGCATGATTATAAGACCGAAACATTACCGTTGATTTTGGCAATTTTTTTGTTGACAGTGTTGTTCATTTTCTTGCATATAAAAAAAAAATTTCGAACATACCTTGTATGGAAGAAAATGGGTGACACCGTAAAAAATGCAAACAAATCAACGTTATTTTACTTATATATAGTTATGTATATTAACTTTGATTCTTATATTTCTTTTCTGATGAACTTCCATCCCAGCTGTATTATTTGGTTATCAATTTCAATTTCAAGCAGTGTTTCAAATGAACTTTGTGAAAGTTATATTATTACAAGCAGACCCGGTGAACTTCGTCCCGCCCAAAATTATTTTTTTGTATTGAAATGTTTTGGTCCAACATTTTCACCAACAGTTCACGTTCATAAAATTCAGTGACGTATTTATCTTCTAATATTACGGTTTGGTGGTTGACAGAAGACATATTTTCATGGCCATCTTATATAACCTAGCAAAAGTGTATATGCATACAAAGATACGTAAAAGCTTCAGTGCGTTTGAAAGGCGCCACGCCCCCTTTTAAAATGGCCCCAATTTTCTATAAGAGTATGGGATTGATTTCATATATCTCCATACTAGTGATGGAAAAGTAGGCACAATAGTGCAATTTTTGGCACTTTCATTCGCAGAGGCACTTTTGGCACAATTCATCCTGTTTTGGCACAATCATAAATTATAGAAACTTAGCATAATATGCCAATATACTATATAACAAATAATCACATACTACATTATAGATTAAAAAGTTAAAAAGTGAAAATTAAAAGCACTAAAATATTTAAATAAGGGCCGTGAGAAATATTGTGTGGCAGCTTTTGACAAAACGCAGAATCTTATTGTGAAGGCCCATCACAAAAAATAAGTTTTCGCAACAACAAACTTTTAATTCAAAACTTTCAAGAAGATTCTAAGTTTGCAGTTTTATAGTCCAATAAATAAAAGGGCAAGTTTCTCAAAAAAATCCCGTTGATTTTTGATATTTTTTTTTTGCTGACGGTGTCATATATTTTCATCCATTTAAAAAACTTTCGAACACAATTTATATCGAAAGAATGCGTAAAATCGTAGACTTGGAATCTCTCTAAAAATTCTGAATTAAAAGTTTGTAGATGCTTTTTTTAATTTTTGTACAAAGTTTGAAATGTCGATTTGTGTACATACATACATAGATGTATGGTGTTTGTTAAATTATGAGTTAGACTTTTATATAAAATCAAAACAAAATAAAATTAATCAATTGGTGAAACAGGTCAAAATGTCTTACCGCCATTATTTCACATACATAAGTATATGTGTAAACACGTCAGAATTCTGTGTATTTCCCCTTTCGTAATTAGAATGCTGTGTTATTTCAGTATGCATTTATGTATGTATGTATATATATCTAACGAATCCTTCATCAAAGTGATTTACAGTAATAATTTGGTTAATTAATAATTATTGTTTTACCTCAGTGTATTTTAAAAATACTATTTCTATTTGTTCTTAAAAGACCTTAAAAAAAGATATTTTAATTGTGGCACTTTCATTTTCTTTTCGGCACTATTTTTGAAGACCATTAGGTACATTTTGAAATTTTTAAATTCTATCCCTGCTCCATACCATGTTCAAGTACACTACCATGAACTCTTCCAGAGATATGTAGTGCGAAAACTTCGGTTTTTATGGGAGTTGCCATGCCCCCTTTTCCAAAAACCACAATTTTTCTCCATTAGTGTGCGATTGTTTTCGTATATCTCCATACTATGTTCAAGTACTCTACCATAAACACTACCAGAGAAATGCAGTATGAAAAATTCGGTTTGTATGGGAGGTGCCCCGCCCCCTTTTCCAATAACCACAATTTTTCTCCATGAGTATGCGACTGTTTTCATATATCTCTTTACCATGTTCGAGTACTCCTTCCAGAGATATGCAGTATGAAAAATTCGGTTTGTATGGCATGTGCCACGCTCCCTTTTCCAATAACCACAATTTTTCTCCATGAGCATGCGATTGTTTTCGTATATCTCCATACTATGTTCGAGTACTCTACCATGAATACTTCCAGAGATATGCAGTATGAAAAATTCGGTTTGTATGGGAGGTTCCACGCCACCTGCACCTAGCGGTATGAAATATACTTTACATCCGATTCTCATACCTACTATATATGGGCAAAAAATTTCATAAAGATTGGTCCAGCCGCTTAAGAGGAGTTCGACCACAAGCACCGTGATACGAGATTTTTATATATGAAATTAACCTATTTATTTTTCAGCTTTTGTTTTGGGGAATTTATAAATTTTTATTTTTATAAAAATCTGGGTTTTTACTCGAAAATATGTAGTTGGCCGCACTGGCTCCATTACACTTCTTAAAATAGTGGTTAATTTAGAAGTAAAACGTAAAATTGTTTCTCATTTGTGTTAAAAAAAATCCAAAAAATTTTACAGTTTTCTTAAATAGGGCTTACATTAAGTATTCACTAGGTTTTAAATGAAAAAAATTTTATCACTATGTTGGGTATTAAACAATACCCTTGTCATCGTGTTTGTTTCAACATTGCATTTTTAAAATGGCATTATGTTTATCTCGTCGTTGCCTGGCGGAAATTCGGTTTAAGAATTTATGCAGTTTCTGTTGAGTGATCATATCATTGTATAGCAAAACTTTATCTCACACTTTTTTTTCAAATAACTCTAGATATTGAAACCGTTGTGAACAATGTATGTAGTATGTAACAGAGCTGTGTAATTTTTGATTACGATTACATTTTAATTACGATTGCTTAATTTTTATCCTTAAATTATATAAGATTACGATTACTTTAATTGTAATTATAAATGTTACCACTAAGATTATAATAATTGTAATCTTAAAATTTAAGGACTATGATTACTGTAATTGTAATAATGAAATCCATTTCTAAGGGGGAAAACCACACAGGCCTGTGTTCTTTATTATTACTACCCTTTTCTGCAGCGCTTTCGTATTCGGAATTTGCTACGAATCGTATATTTGGTATGCTGCAATCCGAATCGTATTTTCGAACTTTCGAAATTCGTAACACTGACATGCCTAAAAACGAAAGAGTAAGATTTTCCAGGTTTTTTAAGTAATATTGTACGAAAACAATTCAGTGTCGGACGCGAGCTAAAAGATGTAAATCGATGTGTGTTTGCATGAAATATTAGTGGTGTTCTTTTAAACAGATAAATTTGCCTTTTCCCATATATGTATGTACATTAAAGTGGTCCAAAAATGTATGTGAAAAAATAAGGTCGGATTTTTAATGCCGCCACCCCCTAGGATTGTTCCATACCGAAAACAAATAGGGAGTGCTCACAGCGCTCAAAG
>NW_023458559.1:8645490-8650524 GCF_013731165.1 Rhagoletis pomonella
AGGAGTTCACCGTTTAAAGTACAAAACCGCGTATCAACAAAATGCAAAACCGCGTATCAATATAATGCAAAGCCGCGTATGTGAGGTTGCATAAATAATTTTCTAGAGAGTAAAAGCACTAATGTTTCAAAATAGTTCTCTTTTTTATAAAGCAATCGCATTTCTGGGTAGTATATTTCAGGACGAATGTATAAGGATTGAGCCAAGAGCTTGTGTGAGCAAATCCAATTTTTGGCAGCAAATGTCAGTTACGCGGTTTTGCAGAATGACGATATGCGGTTTTGTACTTTAAACAAAGGGTTATGGCTTGTGGTTCAACAATACAACCTGAAGCTGGCATATGTTGATGTGTCCACGGTTGCCATGCCCGACAGCTCCGCATATATTTGTGAATTAATTTCCATAGCGCGCTCTTACTCCGCTGCTATAATTGCAAATGAAATAGAATCCATCGTTTCCTTTAAAATATGTAAAATCAAAAATTTTTAGCATAAATAAGCACTAGATGAGTGTTTTTTTAATTCCTTTCCACTTTGCTTCATACAGCTTTCTTCGAAAAACAACTGATAGGTTGCAGCATGTCGATTTTTCGTTTTCGTAACGCAGCTACGAATTACGAATTATGAATTGGATGTGAAATAACGCGTTTTAAAAAATTTTTAAGCAGATTTGCGCTTCAATGCAACGAACATACCTCTTTTAAGCCATTTTACAAAATCTTTTATCAAGATAAAAAATCCCCATACAAAAATATTGCCGCTGATAAAACTTATTCATATTTGGTAAACAAAATTACATATGGTAGGCAATAATTTTCGCCTGTGGAGGTGCATCGTTAGCTGGTATTTCAGTGTTGTAAAGGGCAAAATATTATTGATTAAGGCCAAAAGCTTACATCATTTAAATGAAAGTTGAACAATGTAAGCGCCTTTTAAATACAATGATTGTGTACGATTAGGAAATAATAATATTCTGAACGAAATTTTTTTTTAGATTTCATCACTGCTATAAAACTTGAAAAGGAGGACAAGGAGGACATTTTTTCTCAAAAGGAGGACAGAGAAGGACAACATTTTTGAGAAGGACAAATCACATTTGAGGTGGACAATAATCCTCAAAGGAGGACGTTTGGTTAGCTTAATTTAGTCTTGCTTTTGCTTATCTGCCTTGATTCGTTATTCTCGCGAGTACTTTCACACATACATAAATACATATGCTTATTTGTGCGTACATACATATGTATGTTTGCATGTACATACATATGTTTGTTTGTATGTACATATATACGCTCAATCCATTATATCTGCCCACACCCTTGTTATTTTTAAATATTCACAATCTTTTGCAAGCTATTACTACGTTTATACGCACGTATTATTTGCAAATAACAATTTGCAAAATGGTAAACTTTGCCGTATAAACGCCGAGTTAATTTTTTATTTGCAAATAACTAAATCACGCAAATAAGTATTGATTAGTGGTATTATTTGCAAATAAGCGCAAGACGCCGCCATTCTTAGGTTTATTTTCTTTTTCGATGGTCATCTTATTGCCTTTTTATAATCAAGACGTTGGCATTTTTAACTTTATTTTCTTTTTGGATGGTCATATAATTGCCTTTTTATAATCAGGCAATAAAAATTAGGTATTTGCAAATTATTTTTATTTGCAAACAGCTTATTTCTTTTGTTATTTTTGTACCAAGAATGATAGAATACAAGATTGCGCATTCCTGCGGGTGATGACGTCACGTTCGCAACGAATAGTGGAGATGGAGGGGACAAAAAATAGCGGTGGCCGCCATTTGCAAACAAATCGTAGTTGTGTTCATTTAATATTTGAGCCGAAAATTGAAGATCGAAAAAATGTAATATTACGCCCAGAAATAGCGAAATAAAGAGGAATAATGAGACACTAAGCTAGAAGAAATTATTAACGCTAGTTCTTAGCGAATTGTTTTTGCTTTTTTATAGTAAAAAATGTTCATTAGCAAAAACTAGCAATAATTACTAGTAACTATTCATACGAGAATAAACTTATCGCGCACATTTCTATGCTGACGTCACACGAACAGCTGACCAAAGTAGCGATAGTGCTGAATGCGCGACCTCTGTCTCCCTACATCGTGCTTTTGTACATTAATATGGTGCCTGCTATGAAAAAAAACATATAAATTAGAGAGCTGCATGAATTCATTCAAACTTCTAGACAAACAGAGTACAGTAGATTTGAATATTTTACTTCACATACAAAACACTCAGCGTTTGGAATTTTGTAAGTTATGAATATACATTTTGTTTTATTTTTAATATTTGTTTTATATTTTCTACCTTCAAATGGAAGAATGCGAATGAATGAATGGAAAACATTCAAATCATTCAAACTCAGTTCGGTAAACAAACAAGTTTTTTCGTATGTAATAGGAGCGCAGCAATACATACATACATACATACATTGTATGTTTGTACATATGTGCATACAAAAAATATTTTTGGATATTCATACACAAAATTGTCATTTATTTCAATTCAATTTATTTTCACTTTGTTTGAATATTGTGATGTCGACACGAATATCAGAACAGCTATTCACTAAAATTCAAAAAAATTTTAAGCCAAAATCAGTCACGTGTTTTGTATTTGAATAATTCAAAAGCCGTTTTGAATGCATTCATGCAGCCCTCTAATACATACATATGTATGTTTGTACATATGTGCACAGAAACAATATTTTTGGATATTCTTAAAAAAAAATTGTCATTTATTTCAATTCAATTTATTTTCACTTTGTTTGAATATTGTAATGTCGACACATATATCCATATATGTAATACTTCTATATTGGCAGCAAGAGCTAGTACCGTCCGAAAACACTACAGTACAGATATATCAATAAACACGTACGAAAGAAAGGAACACATACGTTTATAAATAAACATGTACACAACACATATACAAAAACGGCACTCAAGTACACAATACATGGACAAAAACCGTACTAGACTGTCTCGCTTTGATTTCGGAATGCTTACACATTGAGAAGTTAGCTTACTGCCAATATAGAAGAATTACATATATGCATATATCACAACAGGTATTCACTCAAATTCAAAAAAATGTTAAGCCAAAATCATTCATTCGTTTTGTATATGAATAATCCATAAGCTGTTTTGGATGAATTCATGCAACCCTCTAGTATACATACATGTGTATAGTATTTGAAGTCCAATAAGAGTTGAAAAATAAGGCCAATATGGCTCAAAGGACAACATAAAATAAGAGTCCGAATGAAGTTATTTATGAGGACTATAAGACACATTTAAGAGCCTCAACAAAACTCTGAAAAGAGTCCAAAATGAGCCGTTTATGAAGCCAATAAGAGTCCAATATGACTCACTTGGAGGTATGAATTTAAGCTCATATAAGTCGACCTTCGGAGGAAGGAAAACACACTAATTTCGGGCTCTTAAATGAGCTCGTTATGAGCGTAAAGGCTCCGAAATGGGACTCCTTAAAGACTCATTTATGACTCCAAATTAGGGCTGTGCGATTAATTGATTACTCAAAATTTTAATTAATCATAAAGTAAATAACTCAATTATTCGATTAATTGGAAATTATGATTACTCAAAAGTTCAGTTACTCGAGTAATCAAGATTTTTGATTAACCAAAAACAAAAATATTTGAGTAATTTGCTTTATGATTAATCAACATTTCGAGTAAAATGAGTAATCAACATTTCAACTCTTTACATATGTATAAAGTAGTTAAAGTTCCTTGATACTTTGAAAACAACGTTTCTGTTATCAAAAATTAAAACGAAAAATTTTTTCATATACAGAATGTAAAAAAGAAAATAAGCATTTTCCAAAGTAAACTCTTTTAACGAGCAAAATTATTATTTTTGAGTAATCATATTTCAAGTAACTCGATTAATCATCGTTTTGAGTAATCAAAATCTTGATTACTCGAGTAATTGATTAACCGAATAATTGATTAACCAACTTGCTCGAGTAATCGAATAATCGCACAGCCCTACTCCAAATGTATATTTCATTGATATGTACATATCTCTCGCTCATAGGGAAAGCACTTATTGAATTTTGTTTTTCGTTTTGCGCAAGCATTTTCTTTTTACTTTAAATTTCAATACTTCACACAAATTAAAAAAAACGTTTTTCTCGATAAGTCAATGCTGAAACCACACGCTTTATTTCCTCTTAAATAAATTTCTTTTAATTCAGCAAATGTCAATTCTTGACTTAAGGGAATGCTTCGAACTATATCCGCTTAATTCACAGAACATGCTTTTCATTTGAGCGTTTTCAAAATATCTAATTAATTTGTATGTACAAAATCCCATAGTGATACACGAAACACAAAGAAATCTAAATAAATCAGTTTCTACCTACCGCTTATCTTTTGACTTACGGATTCTTAGAAACACACCACTCTTGTAAGACACAAAACTTCGCGAGAAACGTTTAACCTCGTATGTATCTATGTTCAAGACCGTTTTCTAATTACTATTTCAGTTGAAAAAAATATCAATAACGAAAAATAAACACTGGCATATCGGCAAGGCCACGAAAAATGAAACCACATAGATTTTTTTTTTCTGTCACAAAGTCAAATATGTATAGAATATGGCAGCACTGTATGCCAGTGCAAAATTTGTGTCTGCTTTGACATTTTACATTCTTTTCATAAGTGGCACGTGCAAGGCGTAGTTGGAAAATATACCAATGTCGGCGAAAAAGGTAAATTTTGTTGTTATTTTTTTGTACTTTAGGCAGATGATGACTTTTTATGTATAGAATATAAATCAAACTATTGATTAGCAAGGAAATTTGTGTACAAAGCTTGGCTTTTGGACCAATTAGGGCTTAAAGTAATCAGCCGCAAATAAATGGTGACGTTACTGACAAATTTTTATAAAATGTTTTTCTATGCATTAACTAATTAGAAAAGAGGTTGGATCAGCTGATTTTTTTTTAGTATTTTTGAAGTACTTTCATAGTCAATGCTTAAATG
>NW_023458559.1:8650624-8653377 GCF_013731165.1 Rhagoletis pomonella
TAATTAAAATACATTTTTTTGAATTTTTTTTAAATAAAAAATAATTTTTATGTTTTTTTTCAAAAAGGGGTATTTATTTAATTTTATTTTGCTCAAAAAACTTATGTATTTTTCTTTAAGAGCTTTGTGGTGGCTTAGTGGGATGCGACTTGTTTATCAATCAAAATTAGCGTTTAGTAACTCGAAAAAGCGGTTGTTTTAATTTTTAATATATGACCTTAAATTTTCGTATTATTGTGTAAGTGTTTCTTAAACCTGAAAATAAAACTTATATAAGAAAGTATATATTTACCTTTCCAACGGTATATAATATGCCTAACCAAAGTTTCATACCCTCGATACTGCAATTCCCGTAGTTAAGGATGATTAAGATTTTTCGTAGTCTAACACAGCCGGTACTCGATTTTGTGCATCCAAACACTTTATTAATAGCTTTGCAGAATTTTGAGTATTAGATTTGCATACCTACCAGCACAATATTTAAAAAGTATGAAGAATATGGGATTTTCCGGTAGTTAAGGATGATTAAGATTGTTTCTTTTTGCTCAAAAGAAAGCTTAGGTATTTTTCTTTTAGAATTTTGAGGTCGCTTAGTGGGATGCGACTTGTTTATCTATTAAAATGTGCATTTAGTAACTCGAAACAGCGTTTTTTTAATTTTTAATATATGACCTAAGTGTTTCTGAAACCTGAAAATAACACTTATATAAAACATTAGATACAATTATCTTTCCAACGCTATATAACAAGCAACTAAACTTTCATACCCTCTACACTATAATACCCACAATATGTACACCTCTGGAATGAAATAACTGTTTTTCTATAGAATTGGTGAAAACTTTGAATTTTTTTATTTATTTAGAATAGTTTTTAATATATAATTTAATAAATAGATACATAAAAAGTATACAAGACCGTTAATTTTCTAATAGCCAGCCTTCCATCCACCTTATTTTCCATCTTTCTTTGTGGCTTTTTTCGTCAATCCTTTCTTAGAGTTACTGGGTTCTGCTGTTGATTTCACTCCGGGTTTCACTTTTGGAAAGAAATCACATTGGGTAGAGGAAGAAAACTTCTTTAACTTGAGCCTTCCATCGCCAATCGGTATGAAAGCATGATATTGAGCGGTACCATCGATTGTTACTGCAGCATCGAATCTGCTCTTCAGTGATATCGCAGTTTCCTCATGATCATCTTTGCTACTAAACATTATTTCAGTTTCTTTACAATAATTCTTTGAATAAAGCTATCGCATCTATGATACGAGCTTGATGAGAGCATTGGAGGCTATACTTCGCTGCATTTCTTTTGATATTTGCTCCTATACCATCACATGCTCCTTTACCATGCTTCAAATCGTGGGATATGATTGCCATACTTTTATGTTCCAGTTTTCCATCTTTCATCTAGTAAATAACTATTGTAAATATAGTTGCTTGGTCGTTATTGAAATGGAATGCTTGTATGGCATCCTTACTGTGACCAACCGTACTTCTTTCGGAAGTACAGTACTTCCTTTTTCGCTCTTGTACTTCGTACTTCGAAGTACAATCAAATGTACTTCTTTGCGATATTTTGTACTTCAGGAGGGAGACTCTGTAACCATGATATAAATGTGTTTGCGTCAAACAGTGCGATAGCGATTCGAAAAGTGTATCACCCCAGGTCCTGTCCTTTTCTGATCTTCTGGACGATAATCGCTTGGCCTGGGCTATAAATTCGTTCAAACCATTAAAGTCGCCGGGGACTAATGGCATCATACCTGCGCAGGGGTCTGAAGGTGTCGTGCGATTGGTTGGATCCTATTTATGCGAACAGCGTGATGACCGGGTACATTCCAAAGCTTGGAAGGTAGTCAGTGTTGCGTGTATCCCGAAGGCCGGAAAAGGCTCTCATGTTTCCCCTAGGGATTTTAGTCTCTTCGTTTTTGCTTAACACGCTTTTACTAAAAACGCTAGAGAGACTAATAGACTTGTACATAAGAAACGCGATTCCTCGTGACTGTCTTTCAAGAGCTCAATATGCTTATTGCATGAAATTTCCGTAAATACCACCCAGCACACATTGGTAAAATGGTCAGAGGAAGCCTTCACGCATAAAGATTATGCAGTAGAGGCCTTCTTCGATATCGAGGGGACCTTCAAAAATGTCATTCCAGCGGCAATAGTCAAGTATATTCATAATCCTGGGGTCGAAACCAACCTAATAAGGCTTATATACTGCTTACTTGGTGACATAACTGTCCCAGCGGAGTGTCAATAGGAGCACTCCGCAAGGTGGTTTTCTCTCTCCCTTGCTCTGGATTGCGGTTGTAAACGACTTTCTAGAGGAACTGGAAAAAGTGGGCTGTCGGGTGATCGCCTATGTAGATGATGTGGAACTTTTGGTTAAGGGACGATTTCTATACACCCTTTTTGATCAGGCCCCGGTTACCTGAACAAATAACTAGGTTAGTGATTAACAGCGGCTATCGTGGAAGCCGTGAGGAAAGGGTAGGAAAGTTGTCGGTTGCCTTGTACTGCTGCAGGGTAGCTATAAGTAAAAGGTGGGGTTTCTCGTCCTATTAATCCATAAGCTCTGGGAAACCAGATTTAAGCCTATATTATTTCAAGGAGCCCTTGTCTGGTGGAACTCACTAGAGAAGGCTTCAATTGTAAAACAGGAAATAATGGAGCATTATTAACCACAACTACACTGACGCTTAAAATACATATATTGAACACGGCGCCTGCGGATATTGCAGACAGAAT
>NW_023458559.1:8653477-8654582 GCF_013731165.1 Rhagoletis pomonella
AAAATACATATATTGAACACGGCGCCTGCGGATATTGCAGACAGAATTATCGCAGCTCGAACTGCTGTTGGGATAAGGGAACTTTAATAAGGGCCTTTAAAACACGTTACCTCTCAAGGGCTAATGGGGGTTCTGACAGGCCATTGTGCGATTGGTATTCATGCGCTGAGAGTAGGAATTTCAACTGATCCCTTTGTATCAGTCGTCAAGAGGAAGATGAAGTGGGATCATCTCCACACTTTCTTTTACATTGTCCAACCTTCGCGAGGCTAAGTTGGAAGCATTTTGGCTCGCACTTCTGAACAAACACTGAGCTCGCAGGGATCGAAATTAGCCGCATTCGAAATTCCGTAATAGGCTCGCGGTGTTAACTTAACCCAACCTAAGCTGTACTTCTTTGAGCTGCGAAATAGTTGGTCACGTTAGGCATCCTGCATAACATATTTATAGTTTTCGGCGAAATCGTATGAAATAACGAATTCACCTGCCTGCAAATGTATCTTCAAATTTTCGAAGAATGACCGCTGCTCCTTGACTAGAAAGTTATGGGTTCTCAAGTTTACCAATCCGGTACAAATTTCTTCCACAAAATCGTCCACACTTAAGATAACTGTTTTCAATGTGCACCTTTCAGACTGCAGCCAAGATTCAAATTTGACCTCCTCCACAAATTCTCGGTCAAAAGACTTGATCAAATTCTCTTTGATGAACGTAGTTCCCGGGCCTTTTGAGCATTCACCCAAGTGGCAAGAAGTTGATACATTAGGACACATTGTCAATTTAAGGCAACCACGGTAACTGTTTAAATCTTCCGGCGAATCATTTGTTAAATAATTCAAGTTTATTTCCTTCAACATCAGCTTCACATTTTCATGATAAATGCAAACGCATACTGTATGAGTTCCGCTGCTTCCTGCCAAGACGTAATGTTTTGGCCTGAGCTGGGTAAATGTTGTGAATCCAATTTTAATATCCTCGTGTTCGGATTGAAAGCTCACGAATAGCTCATTCAGGTTGCAGAGAATTATCCTCTTCTGCATTTGAACTTTCTTACCGTAAATTCGTACAGACACCCAGTCTTTCATCCCTGGCATCAGGCGACTCA
>NW_023458559.1:8654682-8662192 GCF_013731165.1 Rhagoletis pomonella
ATTTTAATTAAAAAATAATAATATTTGTAAAGACTGAAGAGAAATCTATCGAAAACATTCCTGAAAAATTTTTCTAAATACAATAGGTAATTAGTTATATGGATCCGAAAAAATGGTCGTTTGACCAAAATGTCAAAATTCTAGACCCTCCAACTCGGAGTGTGTTTGACCGATCCCATTGAAATTTTGTGTCATAACTACTATTTATTAGGACTAACCTTGGTGCAAATTTCATTCCGATCGGAAGACATCGATTTCAATGTTGGGTCACTTGAGGTGAAATGCCCCATATAAATATATTCATAGTAAAATTACCCAGAATTCCAATAACGGAGGGGAAATACACCGAAATATAGGTATTGCACACATATATGTACATATGGACCTATATCCGAAATAATGGCAGTGAGACATTTTGACCAGTTTTGCTTATTCTGTTCATTGATTATTTTTCGAATGATTTTATATAAAAGTCTAATTCATAATTTAATAAACACAATATATGTACAAAAATCGGCATTTCAAAACTTGTACAAAAATTATAAAAATTCAGCGGTTTTTCCCAACAATAAACTTTGAATTCAGAATTTTTAAGGAGATTCCAAGTTTTCAATTGCATAAATATTTTTTTCATATAAATGTGTTCGAACATTTTTTTAATGGATGAAAATGTAGGACACCGTCAGAAAAAAAAAATAAAAAATTATCGGCATATTGCAGAAACTTGCACTTTTATTTAATGGACTGTAAAACTGCAAACTTAGAATCTTTCTTAAAATTCTGAATTAAAAGCTTGCTGTTGTGAAAACTTACTTTTCGTACTGCGTATTCACAATATCGAGCCCTAACCGCCAAAATAACGTAAGCGACACTTTTTTCAAAATTTTCTTTTTGATGCAGAAATATTCCTAGAGCATCTAGATGCATTTCTGCATCAAAAAGAAAATTTTGAAAAAAATGTCGCTTACGTTATTTTGGCGGTTAGGGCTCGATATAATTAAGCGGTTTGTAAATATTTCTCACGGCCCTTAATTTAATTTTTTAGTGCTTTTAATTTTAACTTTTTGTATTTTTAATTTATAATTTGGTATGTGAGTTTTTGTTATATAGTGGCCTTTTATTTTAAATTTCTGTATTTTATGATAGTACCAAAACAGGACGAATTGTGCCAAAGTGCCTCTTTGAATGAAAGTTCCAATAATGGCAGTATTGTGCCTACTTTTCCATCACTGCTACGACTTCAACTCCATTACGTATATGCAGTGGATGTCTGCCAATAATGACTTCTTATCAAGAATCAACAGATAGAAGCTGCGAATAAGAGAATTTTCTGACTGTAAAAGAGACTATTTTTCATCTGCAATAATGTTTTTGAAATCAAGAACAATTAAAGGTACGAAGATATGAAAATCAAAGTGATATCGTTTTCTACATGCATACTAATATATTAATACAATAAAGTTAAAGGACATACATACATACGAGGGCGTTCGATTATTGGACTTTTTCCGAAACCGGGTTTCGAGCTATTTGAAAAAGGCAATTTAAACATACATAATTGCTTCTTAATTTTAAAATTCAGAAAAAAAACGGTTAGACCGTATAACTTCATTTAATTTGTCGCGTTTAAATATTAAATGGAATATGCTCAAAGTTATTTGGATTAGTAGTAAAGCAAACACTTGATGTATTAAATATTTAAAAGTTTTGGGAGCTTCTGATTTTTTCCTCAGTTGTTAAAAACCTTAACCTTGCCTTTTTATAACTATTTTTTTTTAATAAATGCAATCCTTTACTAAAAAGTTAATTACATCTGCGTGATGCTGCATATTATAGTAAAAGAAAAATAAAAGGGCGTGCCTCGGGCTATTGCCGTTTCGGTTCTAGTAATGCATTTTTCGGTGCACCTCAATTTTTTTTTAAATGTCAGTTC
Organism: Rhagoletis pomonella; assembly: GCF_013731165.1. Classification (NCBI taxonomy): domain Eukaryota; kingdom Metazoa; phylum Arthropoda; class Insecta; order Diptera; family Tephritidae; genus Rhagoletis; species Rhagoletis pomonella. Next base: position 8,656,616 of record NW_023458559.1, read on the forward strand.
GGCTACTATGGCCCTCAAGGCCTCATATATAGGGTAATCTATCTGGACCTTGGCTTTTTAATTTTCAATAAAAGACTTTAAACATAACTGGATGTCTGAGTCTTTATTATCACCCGAAAGAAGAATCTTTGACACTTATTTTTTAAAATAATTAAATTCAAATTTCGGCCGCAGATACAACACAACCGTTAATAACGAGCGCTACCGCACCATGATAACTGCCTTTTTGTAGTCTGCAATTGAAGCAAGTAATGTCGGCGACATTTGGTCTCACAAGTTATCGTGTGATATCGCACCTCTAGATTGTTTCTTTGGGGTTGTGTGAGGTCAGAAGTCTTCGTCGACAAGCCAACTATAAATCAAAACTTTGAAGCCAACATTACTCCCGCAATACCCGAATGGAACACCTACATCGCAGTCTCGGCCAACATTTGAATGAAATTATTTTTGAAAAGTTAATGTCAGATATTCTTCTTTTGGGTGATATAGACACCCAGACAGAAACATCCAGTTTTTTCTTAAGTGTTTTATTTAAAATTAAATTCTATATGAATCAGCTGTGTGCTGAAATATCTTCGGGTTTCTGTTACTTTTTATTAAATCATTTCGTGAATCAAATCCCTACTGAAATCAAATGTGGTGGAATATAAATATATTTTTTTATAGCTTCCTATTCGCTATAGTACCTCACAAAATGTGCTTTTACGAAAAATGACTTTAAGCTCCTTTTGACAGAGCAATGTTGACGCATTTAAACAAAAATAAAATTAATAAAAAACTCGTATGGCAATTCAAAGCTTCTCATCCTCCACGTACATATGTAGCTGCATTTATTAAAGGGCATGTTTTAAAAGCGAATGCAGCCAAACAAAATGTTAATAAGCCACAATAAAATTAACAAACGAAATGATCTGTATTTGAAAAAAGTACGCATATCAGAAAAAGTTTCTTAGAAGGGAACTTGATTATATTTAAGATGAAGATTGGTAAAAAAGTTCTATTTGCGGTTTCAACCAAATAAAACGAATAATGAAGTTACAGTGAATTTAAAGATGCAGTTATATAAATATTCCAGAAGAAAAACCTGGTTTACTCAATGACAAAACTCCGTTTTATATTGGATTTCAAAAAAACCACCCAAAAATTTTGTGAAACCCCGGCTTAGCCCGGACTGGAAAAACTAGTCAATCACCCTAATATATAATAAATGTATGTACAAACATTGATTCAAATAGTAACTTCTAAGAGAAAGATATTTCAACCTCGGTTATATGTACTGCTTTATCGGCACCATAAAGGATTGCAGAGAGCGCATGACCAATGAGCGACAATTAACTACGATAAAACTAGGAAGCCATCAGCCACGATGCTCGACAGCATCGCCATCATTAATCGCTTTGGCTTTGACGCGGATAGACCGGCTTGCCTTACAAAAGGTTAAAGCGCTGCTTCAACTTTACGCCTTATCAGTAACAAGTGCTGAAGTGCAGTGAACGTGGAACAGCTTGACTGTGCGAACAAATCGGCTCTTGCCGAATGTGACGGTTGGTTAACTGTTTATAAAGCGTTTGTCTGTGGAAAATGAGTGAATGGTTCTGATTAATGCCGCTAAGTAATAGTAATTGCGTGGGCTCTTAACATCATGTTTTTTCTCCCGAAGTAAATGCATTGTACAATGAACACAATACTGAGGTTCCTTTTGTGAAACCATAATAAAAAAATCGCAACAGATATTCAATAAAATAAGCCGAAACAAGCTGCAGTTTTTCAGAAACGGGAAATGTATACATATGTATGTGTGTGTTAACTTAGTATCGGAAATTTCTCGTTTCCATTGGTGTGGCCAATGGTGTTGGAGCAGTCAGCAATAATGAAATGAGTGCTGTGTGTGGTGATGGTTTATTGACATTACTGTTATGTATGTAGAAGCCATAGCAGAGTGGTTAGGTCAAATTACCGAACTGATTACGCAGGGGAGAAAAAACTAATCGTCGGATAAATAACCATTCGAGATTTCAGCGAAACTATAAGGAATTTCGTCATGAAACTTGGTGAGGATGTTGGGGAGGCTTTCTTTATCTGAATTGATCACTTTCACAATGTAGTTACTAATAGTATTTAAGCAATTTGTTGTTAAATTATCTCTACTTCTACCCCCAAATTTTTATAGAAAATTCCTCTTATCACGTATATTTTTTTAATTACTTAATTCCAACGGTTTTTTACCTTCCATTCCCGCCCAACCGACATGAGGCGCGCAGTCCGCACGACGTACGGAACTTCTTTTAAGGTTTTTTTGGTGCCAAGTAGTGGAAACAGGAGTTGGTTAAGTGCCGAGATCTAAAATTATTCAGCTACAGAATCAAATTCATCAGCTGATTGGATAAAGATAGTATTTCAATTACTGAGAGTGGAAATGATAGTTTTCTTTATAGTAAAAATCGAGTCCGAGATGTCAAACGTGCTGGAATCAAAGTTAAAATATTTGCATAAACAACGAAATGATTCGTTTGGTTCAAAATTAGTTTTGCATGGCTTCAAAAACAGAGGTCGAAAGTGTCTTAACAGTCGAGAGGGAACATTAAAATTTACCTCAGCCAGGAGGCGGGCCATTAAGCAAGCCTGTCATTAATTTTACGATAAATATAATACCTAGTATTTCTCTACGACTTGTGAGTGTAGGCAAATGTATGAGCTTTAGACGACTTGGCTAAGGGGGAGATTGTAATCTAGCTCCCAGTTAAAATCACACAATGCAAAAAGAAAGAATTGTTTTTGAAGAGATTCAATCCTTTCTGAATGAACTTGGTAGCGGGGATTCCAAACAATAGATCCGTATTCTAATATAGATCTAACTAAAACGGTAAAAAGAGTTTTTGTTACATAAGGATCTTTGACCTCTTTTGACCATCGCTTTAAAAATGCAAATACGCCTTTGGCTTTATTGACTGTAACATTAATATGATGGTTGAAATTGGGTTTGGAATCCATTAGTCGATATGTATGACTTTATATCATCCAAAGAAGTATCTATAGTAAATCTAGAGACAAAGTTTGATCTTCTCAGAGGAATTACAACTAACTTTCGTAATAATTTCTAAAATTCACGATTCCGAGTCATTCGGAGGAACTAAGTTAGACAGTGCAGCTTCAGATGTTGATGGCAACACTGTTAAATCAATGGTTTGATTGACGTTATTATTTTTAGATGTAGACCTAGTGAATATGGCTTTAGATAGCGGAGGCTCCAATGCTTGAGAGCATGGAGAAGAAAGATTAATAACTTCCAAGGACTGGGGTGGAGGATTTTTCTAAGTAGATTCAGTGGCAATCTTTTTGAGGGGATTACTTACACGCCTACATTTACTTTCTCGGCTATCCTCAGAGTGTGGAGGGTTGTCGAGACATGTGAAAGACTTAATCATTTTTCGTAGTGCTTAAATTTCTCAACAAGCACCGACAGAGAATTTCCGATCTCAGAAAAACCATTTCTGAACTCAAACCAGCACATTTTATATGGGCAATCCCATTGCAGAGCCAGCATGACACATGGGAGTCGCTTTTAACGTGGCAATTGGTGCAAATATACGACATGTTTAAAATGGTATTTATTTATAGGTTTTAGAAGCAAAAAAAGCAAAACAGTTTTGAAAACCGTGTATCAATCAGGAACCAATCAGCTGGTAAATATAAGTTTGAACCCTATGTAGCGAATAGTTTTAAATACACTGTATTTTGACACCTAATAAACACAAAGCTGTGACAAAGATGAAACAGCAGAAATGACAAAAAGAGCAAAATCAATGTGCACAAACAAAAACCATTGTACAACAAAACAACATATTATATGAAACAAAATTCTCGGCACATGCAATTAAGAACAACAAGTTAGATTAATCAAATTTACAGGAAATTTTGAAATTTGCTTATATTTAAATTGTGCACCAGACATTTATTCAAACTTTTTTTAATTCTTTACTTTATTAAGCGTAAACAGCTTTATAAAACACAAAATTGAAACAGAGCACAAAAAACGCACAGCTTCCCATCTTTGACGTTTGCGTATACTATAATGCGTAGTTTTGCGTGATATAATATATTTGCAATGTTCACTGGCGTATATAGTACTTTTAATTTATATCTACAGCCGAAAGCCTCCGTTGCTAGCGCTGCGTTTCTTTTAAGTTTATTTAATAATTTTATTATTATTTAAGCTTTTATAAAATATAAAATAAAATAAATAAATTTATATCTATTAATCAATTACTTAAGTAAAACGCTTTTATAAATGTGTTTACAACTTGTAACAGTTTTCACAAACAAACAGCAATAACAATGGCCGACAGTAAGAACAAATGTGTGGTGCTATCCGTTTTAAAAGTAAATACACCACAATTAAGGGTTTTTATTAAAGTGCGGAATAGGCAAAAAAACCGTTATGAGTAAAATTGTAATATTTATATCTACGTACATATATCCAAAATTTGTAATAAAAAATCGCGCAATATTTTATCGCGCGATTTGTTTTAAATCCATGCTTCGAAAAATATTTAAAATGTGTAATAAAAGATCGCGCGATTTATAAAAACGGATATTTCGATGAAATCGATACTTCGGTGAATCGATACTTCGCTAAATAATGAAAATTTTTAATACTAAATCACGCGATTTTTTATTACACATTTTCGCCTGCGGCGTTTATAATTTTTTTTTTTGTATACATTGGGGGTGTTTAACCCCATAACCTCCTTTACTACTAGTTTAACGCTGAACACGAAAACGGGTAAGATACAGGGTTGCCGCGAATCATTTTTAGTGGTAGCCAAATTCCTTTTAAAAAGGGCTAGAAAGAGCTAAAAAAATCGTTGTGGCTAAAAATGGTAGCTAAATTTTTTACTTACATACACTATTGGACATATCTATAGCACCCCCATTTCAAAGTGATATTGTTTGCGACTTTTTTTCATTTATTTATTAAGTAGAAAAAAAGTTACAATATTTATGTTATCGCACAATTTACAGAATATGGTATAAACCTTAATTCTACATCATTATATTTATATTTTTATCACAGGTTTTAGTTTTTAAATAACGATTTTTTCGAAGGACAAAACTACTATGAAAAACCTCCGCTTTACATCTTACAAGCTAGTGTTGATATGTACGCATTTAAGTACCTGTACCAATTTAATACGAAAAAAGTTCAGATATTAACATGTTTTCAGAAAAACTGCAACGAATTTTAAATCTTTCAGTCAAATTTAGTATTTGATCTGATAACATTTTAACTTTTGACTCATCGTGAAGCTTCCTGGTGGAGCAATCCCATGGCAGTCGCAGCATCATTTTTAGAATTTTATTTTGACGGATTTGTAATTTTTTAACATGGGACTTAGCCATGTTGCTCCAGGCTGGACAGGCATATAATATTATTGACTGAAAAATTGACTTGTAAATTACTAATTTATTTTCATCGCTTCAGCTTGAGCGTCTATTGATTAGGGGATACAGCATTTTAGTTGCCACATTTACTTTCTCCTGTATATAGTTTACGTGATCACAGAAAGTTATTTTTTT
>NW_023458559.1:8662292-8663593 GCF_013731165.1 Rhagoletis pomonella
AGACACCCAGTCTTTCATCCCTGGCATCAGGCGACTCATATCATCGCTCTGATAAAACTGAGTCACTGGAGCTTCAGTTTTGCATTCTAAAGGTTTTCCTTTCTTTGTGTTTGGGAGTGTGAGTATGCCATGCTCTGTAACTAATTTTTTAGCAATCCTGGCTTTTTTTTCTGATGTTCCAAACTCAGCCATTGTTTTTGCGCGACTCCATGTCGGTGGAGCAAGCGTGAGAAGTTGAAATTTTTCTGCTCTACTAGTTGAAGTTTTGTACTTTTCTTTTATTTGCTTAAGGACTTTTACTGCATCCTTGTGGAATTGGTTTTGGCACTCATCCCTTGAAGTCATATTTTCTTCAGTAAAGTGCTGCTGTGGTTAGGTACAAAGAAAAATCTTAATCATCCTTAACTACCGGGAAATCCCATCTTCTTCATACTTTTCAAATATTGTGCTAGTAGGTATGCAGATCTAATACTCAAAATTCTGCAAAGCTATTAATAAAGTGTTTGGATACACAAAATCGAATACATGCTGTGTTAGACTACGAAAAATCTTAATCATCCTTAACTACGGGAATTGCAGATCGAGGGTATGAAACTTTGGTTAGGCATGTTATATACCGTTGGAAAGGTAATTGTATATACATTCTCATATAAGTTTTATTTTAAGATTTCAGAAACACTTACACAATAATACGAAAAAGAGTACAATAGGTCATATATTAAAAATTAAATAAAACCCGCTCTTTCGAGATACTAAACGCTAATTTTGATTGATAAACAAGTCGCATCCCACTAAGCGACCACAAAGAAAAATACCTAAGCTTTCTTTTGAGCAAAAAGAAATTAAAAAATATCCCTTTTTGAAAAAAGCATAAAAATTATTTTTTATTTTAAAAAGAATTTAAAAAAAATAATTTTAATAAAAAAAAATAAAATTTGTAAAGACTGAAGAGAAATCTGTCGAAAACATTCCTGAAAAAATTTTCTAAACACAATTGGTAATTAGTTATATGGATCCGAAAAAATGGCCGTTTGTGTCATAACTACTTTGTATTTATTAGGACTGACCTTGGTGCAAATTTCATCCCGATCGGAAGGCATCGATTTCAAAAGTTGGGTCACTTGAGGTGAAATGCCCCATATATATATCTAAGGAATCCTTCATAAAAGTAATTTACTGTAATAATTTATCAAATAAAACACCTCTTTGAGGTAAAACTTTCGAGTGACGAAAGCTGAATTAGAAACACAAAATTTATGATATCAATTTCGTGACGAAAATCATACGCATTTTTTAACTGC
>NW_023458559.1:8663693-8664904 GCF_013731165.1 Rhagoletis pomonella
TATGATTTTCGTCACGAAATTGATATCATAAGTTTTGTGTTTCTAATTCAGCTTTCGTCACTCGAAACTTTTACCTCAAAGAGGTGTTTTATTTGATATCAATTATTTTGGGGTAGCAAATTTAAAATCGACCAAAATACAAACAATAATCTAAATGCTTTATTTTACTCAAAAAAATTGCTAAAAATATTATCTAAATCTAAGTTATTTATTCAAATCGATGTGTCCATTGAAACACATAATTTTTCGAATACGAAATAAAGCGAAAAAGAATGATCATATCCTTTGTATTCGAAAAAATTAAAAATTAAATATATAAGAAATGATAAAAACTTATCAACTTGGTACCAACTTTGGATACAATAAACAACTATATTCGTCTGATAGTCTCGTAGTTTATTTTTGTTAAGATTTCTACCGGGTGTGGGGCGCACACATGTGCTCTTTTTAAGAAGTTTTACTTCTATCACGTGTACGGTGTTGCACTCGTGCTACTAAACTAATGCGTTTTTCTCAAGTAGTTTTGCTCAGAGGCAATTTAAACATATGTATGTAAGTAGTAGCGGCACGTTGGGTGAACTAAATGCATTCATACATACATATTTATGTACAACTATAGGTAATATTGTACGCGTCTTCCCAGGTAGGTTAAGTGCTCTAAAATACACACAAATTGTGGTTTCCAAGACATTTAGGAAGTGATTAGCACAGCTGCATAATTCAACTTGTCAACTCGCGGAAAATTCCCCGATTTTCAGGGAATTTCGGTTTAAGTGGCAATCGGGGAATGGGCAATTTTTTTGGGGAACTGGGTATGTTATTTTTATGTCTTAAAGTAACCAAATTAAATGAATGTGGTAATTTTTAACCATTGGACCCTTTTTGGAGCGACATTTTTTCAATTTGAATCACAATATCTCCACAACAAGAGTTTTCCCAGATATAAGCTGTATACCAGATGAAAGCTAAGGTTTTGGGATAGATTTGTAGAAACCTAGAATAAAATCGACTGACCAGTTTTTGAGAAAATGATCGAATTGTATATTTTCAGCAGCCCGATTTTTAGTTTTCGGACGATAACGTTATGACATATTTATATTTTATAAACAAGGAAGATAGAGTTAGATAGCCTGTTGGAAGACCCTTCTACTGATATCCACATCAATGAGATGGACTGAGTAGTGCGGCCTCAGTGGTAGTTTAAAAAATTG
>NW_023458559.1:8665004-8668762 GCF_013731165.1 Rhagoletis pomonella
GTCCCTAGGGACCTTGTACAATTTTAGAAGAAATAACAAGTTACTTGTCTTCATGTTTTGATTTTTTTTTCACTTGTTCTTCAAATTATTTCATTCCTAATATATATGCAGGACGTTAATTTAATCAAAAGACAACATAAATACCAAAGAAGTTGCACATGTACAGTCGAAACATCGAGCAACTCTTTGTAGGTCCCTAAGGACCTTCTCACGAATCTAACGTCATCGGCACTGTCACTCATCGGAGGGTTAGGTTAGGGTTGGGCGGCAGAACAGCTCGCAGCAACGCGGGCATGCAGCCATTAGGCCTCATGCATAAAAAGTGAGCTTAAGCTCCGACTCGTTTTTCAGTACAAATTCTTGAGCTTGAGCTCACCCTTTCAGTGCAAAAATTGAGTCTGAGCTTAAGCTCACTTTTTATGCATAAGGCCCATTGTTTTTGCGCGACTCCATGTCGGTGGAGCAAGCGTGAGAAGTTGAATTTTGTCTGCTCTACTAGTTGAAGTTTTGTACTTTTCTTTCATTTGCTCAAGGACTTTTACTGCATCCTTGTGGTATTGGTTTTGGCACTCATCCCTTGAAGTAATATTTTCTTCAGTAAAGTTGGAACCATCGAAATCGGAAATTCGGTCATCATTCTCAGAATCAATATGGTCTCTATCTAGAATAACGTCTTCACAAGGCTCATTACTTTTTGAAGTCGGTAATTCCTTCAATTTGCTGAGCTCTTTCCTGCACGATCCACAAATTCGCTTCCGTTTTGATAGCATAGGGAATTTTTATATTAAGCCGTCGTGTATCTGAAGATACGTGGTTGTTTTTGTTGAAGGGATTAAAGCAAAAAGAAGCAACAATTTCTTTATCAACCTTAGCCTTTTTATGAGCCATAGCCCTTGAAAATATTAATTATGTAAATAACACAGTCTTTATTTTAACGCTGTTTCTAAAAAAGTGGTCTTCAGAATGACCATACACTGCCTTCATAAACTATAGCTGATTTATTATAGCTACTTATAGCTTGCGCGAGCAGGTATGCATACCTATTGAGAAAGGGTTTGGACGAATCTGCTGTGGTTAGGTACAAAGAAAAATCTTAATCATCCTTAACTACCGGGAAATCCCATCTTCTTCATACTTTTCAAATATTGTGCTAGTAGGTATGCAAATCTAATACTCAAAATTCTGCAAAGGGAAAATCTTTTTTATTCATACGAATCGTTGCAAAAGTTCTGTTTTTTATTTTGTGTTTCTAGCAGTAGACGGAATTTCGCAACGTTCCGAATAAATAAAAAAAGATTTTCCGTACGTTTCAAAGGCAGTTAAAAAATGCGTATGATTTTCGTCACGAAATTGATATCATAAGATTTGTGTTTCTAGTTCAGCTTTCGTCACTCGAAACTTTTACCTCAAAGAGGTGTTTTATTTGATATCAATTATTTTGGGGTAGCAAATTTAAAATCGACCAAAATACAAACAATAATCTAAATGCTTTATTTTACTCAAAAAAATTGCTAAAAATATTATCTAAATCTAAATTATGTATTCAAATCGATGTGTCCATTGAAACACATAATTTTTTGAATACGAAATAAAGCGAAAAAGAATGATCATATCCTTTGTATTCGAAAAAAATAAAAATTAAATATATAAGAAATGATAAAAACTTATCAACATGGTACCAACTTTGGATACAATAAACAACTATATTCGTCTGATAGTCTCGTAGTTTATTTTTGTTAAGATTTCTACCGGGTGTGGGGCGCACACATGTGCTATTTTTAAGAAGTTTTACTTCTATCACGTGTACGGTATTACACTCGTGCTACTAAACTAATGCTTTTTTCTCAAGTAGTTTTTCTCAGAGGCAATTTATACATATGTATGTAAGTAGTAGCGGCACGTTGGGTGAACTAAATGCATTCATACATACATATTTATGTACAACTATAGGTAATTAGCACGGTGCAGCGAACAAAGGTGGCGCCGTCAGTGGTACCGCTACTTTGATTTTGCCGATTTTGACAGTTGTGGTAACTTGTAAATAAACCTTTGTTTACAAATCAGCTAAAGAGAAATTTGAATTATAAGTGAAAAATCAGTTTAAATTGTGTTAGTTTGCAATTTGCGAGTGATTTTTTAGTGGAAGACTGCTTAAAAACTAGTTCAATGAAGTGCTGTGTGTTATATTGCGACAGCCGTCAAGATGCAAGTGTAGCGCTGAGACGAATCGCTGCATTTTGTGTACATAGGGCACGGCAAAGTCGTTCCCGAAATGTTTCTCTATTATTATATTAACAGCATTTCCTCACAAGGATTTTGTTTCTGCTCCACGCAGCTTCCATTAGCAAGTTAACAATCCCGCAGAGATGCTGCTGCAGTTTTCTGCAGCAGCCTTAATTGCAAAGCAATGGAGTGCACTAAAACGTTTGCTGAAGCAGCCTCAATTGTAAAGAAATGGGGTGCCCTAAAATGTTCACTATTCTCTAATAGATTAGGTGAAAAATGCAATATTTTCACATTTAGCAAAATTAAAACACGTTTTTCGCTGTAAAGTGAACTGCTTTGGCAGTTTCAACTCGTTCTTCTTTTCGCTCTATTCTTTGTTTACTTGTGGTACACAAATGTCAACGCCCAGGACGGCGCAATCTTGTATTCTATCATTCTTGGGTAATTAGTCTGTTCCTTTGAACTTCGGACTAAAACCTGTGGAACTGTCAAACTACAATTTTACGCTCTCAAATGAGAGTAAAAGGAGAACAGATGCAGAATTGCATAGGAACGCAAAAAGCACTATTTCCTGTAAAAACGTCAGTCCGTTTGTTTACATGTCATTTGTACAACACTGATTTAGCTGAAATATCACTGAATAATTATTAAAATCTATACATATTCAAATATTTCGTTGTTTACTTCCATTTTTTAACAATTAAAGGTTCTTAGCTTTCACCGCTTTCAGTTTTTGTTTGCACATGTAAATCAGCTGATCGTTTGACACTTTTCATGAACTTACAGGAAAAAATACTCCGGACTAAATCCTGTAACTTCTGACTAGGAACAGTTGCTCAGTTACTCTCTCAAATGTGTTCCCACTTACAGGTTTTATGTCAATAGGAACGACTTCCTGTAAGTTCTGACTAAATCCTGTAAACCGGACTGCTATTGGAACAGACTAAATATTGTACGCGTCTTCCCAGGTAGGTTAAGTGCTCTAAAATACACACAAATTGTGGTTTCCAAGACATTTAGGAAGTGATTAGCACAGCTGCATCATTCAACTTGTCAACTCGCGGAAAATTCTCCGATTTTCAGGGAATTTCGGTTTAAGTGGCAATCGGGGAATGGGCAATTTTTTTGGGGAACTGGGTATGATATTTTTATGTCTTAAAGTAACCAAATTAAACGAATGTGTTAATTTTTAACCATTCGACCCTTTTTGGAGCGACATTTTTTCAATTTGAATCGCAATATCTCCACAACAAGAGTTTTCCCAGATATAAACTATATACCAGATGAAAGCTAAGGTTTTGGGCTCGATTTGTAGAAACCTAGAATAAAATCGACTGACCAGTTTTTGAGAAAATGCCCGAATTGTATATTTTCAGCAGCCCGATTTTTAGTTTTCGGGCGATAACGTTATGACATATTTATATTTTATAAACAAAGAAGATAGAGTTAGATAGTTTTAAGACCCTTCTACTGATATCCACATCCATGAGATGGACTGAGTAGTGCGGCCTCAGTGGTAGTTTAAAAAATTG
>NW_023458559.1:8668862-8671517 GCF_013731165.1 Rhagoletis pomonella
AAATCGAAGGGTTAAGGGGTTGCAGTGTTTAACATATTTACGTTCTGTCTTCTACATTTCAACCCAAACTTCATAATAGATATAACCTTTTAGGATAATTTAAGACGCATTCTAAAGCTTGACTACACGCCCAGATAAAGAAAATTAATTTAATTTTTATAGTACAATTTTGGCGTAAAAATTTTAAAAAGGCAGCATTTATACCATGAACGAAGTAAATACGACTACCGTGAATAAATAAAACACAATGGAAACAAGTAAGAGCAGCGCTGTCTTCGGCTATGCCGAAGGCTTCATACCTTTCATGAACATCTGCAAATTTTACTTTGACATATTACTGCTTTTGAATACATCTGCATACATCGATAGAGGAGTTACATACTTATATAAAAAATCGCATCTCAACAATCAGAGGTATGGAAGATATACTTTATATGACACCAATCTAAGTGATTTTCACCGCTATGTGATCGGTATGTAAACCGGTAACACAATTTATTGGGTTTAGTTTCCTACATAAAGGAGATATATCGCAAAAACTGGTATCTGAACAATCAGTGCTATAGGAGATAAAGCTTATACAGCATAGATTTTGACGATTTTCTCAGTAGACTTTGTAATATTTTTTATAAAATATCTTACGAAATTTATCGGTTTTAGCTGTTCAAATAAAGAAGTTTTACAGTAAAATCCCATATCTGAACAATCAGATGTATGGAAGATATATGTTGTAGTCATCCGATCCTTGTTATTTTCACTGTAAGTATTCTGTTAATAAAGAGTGAAAATGGTGCGAAATTTCATGTTCCTAGCTGCATAAATGGAGGAGTTATGATAAAAGACCTCATATCTGAACAATCAGTTGTATGGGGGCTGCAGGTTATAGTGACCCGATCTTTATTATTTTCGAGGTAAGTCTTCTGTTGATAATGAGTGAAAACAGCGCGAAATTTCATGGTCCTAGCTACATAAATGGATGAATTATAACGAAAAATCTCATATCTGAACAATCAGTTGTATGGGAGCTATAGGTTATAGTTACCCGATCTTTTTAATTTTCACTGTAAGTTTTCTGTAGATAATTATTGAAAACAGTGCGGAATTTCATGTTCCTAGCTATATAAATGGAGGAGTTATAACGCAAAATTTTATATCTGAACAATCAGTTGTATGGGAGCTATAGGTTATAGTGACCCGATCTTTGTAATTTTTGCTGTAAGTATTCTGTTGATAATGGGTGCAAGTATTGCAAAATTTCATGTTCGTAGCTGCATAAATGGAGATGTTATAATGAAAAATCTCATATCTGAACAATCAGTTGTATGGGAGCTATATGTTATAGTGGTCCGATTCTTCCGGTTCCGACAAATGATTAATACATTATAAAAATACACCCACCTACCAAATTTCATCCGGATATCTCGAAAACTGAGAGACTAGATTGCATACAAACAGACAGACAGACGGACAGACGGACAGACGGACATGGCTAAATCAACTCAGCTCGACGTTCTGATCATATAAGTATACATTTTCATGGGTCTATCTCTTTTTGTTCTGGTACTTACAAACATCGGACCAAAGTTATAATACCATTTCATGCTCATGAAAGGTATAAAAACGAACTTGTCAAAGAGGAACAATTTCATTAAAATTACAGAACATGTTTTTGTTGTTTTAGTTTGTCCATACAAAAGAGTTGGTGCTATGGCTGTGCCGCCAAATGCCTGCGGGGAAACTAATGTTACTGCCATCAACGGTATTTTTTTATTTTATTCATAAAGGCACGTAGCTGAGATGGCGCCCGATTGCCGCGCTCCTGGCTTTGTGAACACATATGATGGAAGGAAGCTACATATAAAGTTGCCTCTTTGGTACAGTAAGAAGTAAACTATTTTAATTGTTATGCTGATAAAAATCGTTTAGAAAATTCAGACCAATATGCAAGGTCTTCTTATTTAAAGGCGTAGAAAAGTGTTAGCCCCTTTTCTCACACACATTATAATTTGTGTGCTGTCATGTGTTCCCTAACATTGTACATATGAATATTAATATTTGAAAATTTATTAAAATTTATTCGTATCTACGACTTTAAACATATCCCCGGAAGCAAAGATGCGAAGTTATGAAAGCAAGCACGAACAAACCAAATTGCAATGCTTGTCTTATAAGCGAACTGAAAACATGAATTACCAAATAAATAAATCGAAGTATATACATATGTATATATGTATATGCAAATGTGTGCAAATATACCCAAAAATTAATGTGCTCAATTGATATTTACACATAATAAATTCTGGCATCGTCGATAGTGAAGTGTCTACGACACAGGGATGGAATTTCAAAATGTGCCAAATGGTCTGCAAAAATAGTGCCGAAAACAAGATGAAAGTGCCACAAAATTAAATTTGTTTAAGGCGTTTTAAGAACAATATATTTTTAAATACACTGAAGTAATATAATGATTATTGATTAGATCACAGCGAACGGCAGTGCGCGCTTGTGACGAAAGCAGCAACAGTAGCATGCTGAAATGACTCGCTTATATATACATGAGATTTGGAAGTTTTTATCCAGACGTCCAATCGACATGTTTGAGATATCGTTGGAAAGGTCATGCAGAGTGTGTCCAGAAAATGTATTCAAGCTTCA
>NW_023458559.1:8671617-8673142 GCF_013731165.1 Rhagoletis pomonella
AAAAAAAAAATCAGCTCATCCAACCTATTTTCTAATTAGTTAATGCATAGAAAAACATTTTATAAATATTTGTCAGTAACGTCACCATTTATTTGCGGCTGATTACTTTAAGCCCTAATTGGTCCAAAAGCCAAGCTTTGTACACAAATTTCCTTGCTAATCAATAGTTTGATTTATATACTATACAAAAAAAAGTCATCATCTGCCTAAAGTACAAAAAAATAACAAAAAAATTTACCTTTTTCGCCGACATTGGTATATTTTCCAACTACGCCTTGCACGTGCCACTTATGAAAAGAATGTAAAATGTCAAAGCAGACACAAATTTTGCACTGGCATACAGTGCTGCCATATTCTATACATATTTGACATTTGAAATGTAAAAAAAATTTTGGCCTTTGTGACAGAAAAAAAAAATCTATGTGGTTTCATTTTTCGTGGCCTTGCCAATATGTATATATGTATATGCAAATGTGTGCAAATATACCCAAAAATTAATGTGCTCAATTGAAATTTACACATAATAAATTCTGGCATCGCCGATAGTGAAGTGTCTACAACACAGGGATGGAATTTCAAAATTTCCAAATGTGCCAAATGGTCTGCAAAAATAGTGCCGAAAACAAGATGAAAGTGCCACAAAATTAAACTTGTTTAAGGCGTTTTAAGAACAATATATTTTTAGAAATAATATTTTTAAATACACTGAAGTAATATAATGATTATTGATTAGATCACAGCGAACGGCAGGGCGCGCTTGTGACGAAAGCAGCAACAGTAGCATGCTGAAATGACTCGCTTATACAGCGTGACGACGAATAACTGTTACCCAGGTTTTGTGAGAAATAAAAAGGTCCTTTACAGATTTTGCGAAAAAAGTATTTTATTGTTAATTTTCCACAGATTTTACTTTAGTTGTATTAATAAGTTTTTAAATTTTAATCCTTATTTACATTTGCCAGCAGTGTAATTTTGAGAGAAAAGTTCATTTGGCACGCAGGTCTTCGTCAGTTAATTTATTCCATATCTTCTGTAACCATAGGCAAATTTTCTCCATTTTGAGTCCCTTATACTCCCCTTTTGTCAAGCATAAGGCCTCATACTCAAAAATCGAATAGACTCGGAACTGGTGACTAGGACGGCCATTCATTCGACCAACCTTCTATAGTTTTTTTTTCTTTTTTGTATTTTTTTATACAAAGCCTAAGAAAAATTACACCTGAAAAAGACTTGCGTGCCAAATGAACTTTTCTCTCAAAGTTTGAACTGCTGGCAAATGTAAATAGGGATTAAAATTTAATAACTAACTAATACAACTAAAGTAAAATCTGTGGAAAATTAAAAATAAAATACCTTTTTCGCAAAATCTATAAAGGCCCCTTTTATTTATCAAAAAAAACCAGGGTAACAGTCATTCGTCGCCACGCTGTATATACATGAGATTTGGAAGTTTTTATCCAGACATGTTTGAGATATCATTGGAAAGGTCATGCAGAGTGTGTCCAGAAAATGTATTCAAGCTTCA
>NW_023458559.1:8673242-8731051 GCF_013731165.1 Rhagoletis pomonella
GTTTGCATTATTCACCGAAGAAAGAAATAAAAAACAGCTAAGTAAGTCAAGCTTCCGTAGAGCATTTTATGTAAAAAAATGGAAATAATATCAAATTTTTCAATTATAGGCTGCTGCTCACTATCTTTTTTTAAAAAACATCGCCCAGAGCACGTGAAGCCCATTAACGAGCTACCCCATAAAACTGAAAAGTAGGGAAAAATTACAGATTTTCATTTTAATGATGCAAAACAGGTCAAAAACCAATTTCAACCCTCAAGCTATACACATCATTGAAGAGATAATTTAATTAACTAACATCTATCATACAAAAATCAGCTCTAAAGGGCAAGCCCGATTTACTAAAATTTTTTTATGAGATTAGTGCGAAAAGTGGTTTCGTCTTAATATCTCCCCAGGGTTGCATCTTAAAACTCCTCTACTATGATTTTTTGGCCGTTTAGGGTCCCTCTATTAACCCAAGAAAAAAAAAACCGAAAATCCCAACGAAATTCGTAAGTGTGACGTTACTGACATTTTGCGTCACGTTACTGACACTGCTTTTATGTCATTTACGTGATTAAAACATAAAATATTAAGCCCACCTTTTGGATAAAATTCATCTTTCATCTTTCCTTTTTTAAAATACTGGGCAATAATAAACATGATCTTTTTTCAATTCGCTCATTTTTACACAAACGTTCAGTAACCTCAAAACACACTTCCAAAATCCGGTGACGTTACTGACGGCTTAAAATGGTCATAACTTCACAACAAAACGAGATATAGCAAAATTGTCTGCGTATGAAACAACAGTTATGACGATAACTTTCATATGCCGCTCTCAAGTTGGGAGAAATAATTGTATTTTGTACAGATATTGACCAAAATATGTATACGAGCGTGACGTTACTGACGGTGGCCTTGCCCATATGTATATACTTCGTCTTATTTATTTGGTAATTCATGTTTTCAGTTCGCTTATAAGACAAGCATTGCAATTTGGTTTGTTCGTGCTTGCTTTCATAACTTCGCATCTTTGCTTCCGGGGATATGTTTAAAGTCGTAGATACGAATAAATTTTAATAAATTTTCAAATATTAATATTCATATGCACAATGTTAGGGAACACATGACAGAACACAAATTATAATGTGTGTGAGAAAAGGGGCTAACACTTTTCTACGCCTTTAAATAAGAAGACCTTGCATATTGGTCTGAATTTTCAAAACGATTTTTATCAGAATGACAATTAAATAGTTTACTTCTTACTGTACCAAACATGATAAAAACATAGCAAGGTAGAACCGTTCTCTCAATTTGTCGGCCATGATTTTTTTTTGAAGTTTGCCAACATTTTAAAATCATATAAAAGTGAAGATAAAAAATTGAAATTGTTCGAAATTGTTGTTGCTTGAGATTGAAAATGAAAATGTGTGTGTGAGTTTGTGAGGAAATTTAAAAATTAAATTGTTTGGAAACGTCAAGAATTTTAAAAGTGACTCTCAGCGGTTCTACCTTACTATATTTTTATCATGGTACCAAAGAGGAAACTTTATATGTAGCTTCCTTCCATCATATGTGTTCACAAAGCCAGGAGCGCGGCAATCGGGCGCCATCTCAGCTACGTGCCTTTATGAATAAAAATAAAAAAATACCGTTGATGGCAGTAACATTAGTTTACCCGTAGGCATTTGGCGGCACAGCCATAGTACCAACTCTTTTGTATGGACAAACTAAAACAACAAAAACATGTTCTGTAATTTTAATGAAATTGTTCCTCTTTGACAAGTTCATTTTTTCCATTGTGTTTTATTTATTCACGGTAGTCGTATTTACTTCGTTCATGGTATAAATGCTACCTTTTTAAAATTTGTATGCCAAAATTGTACGAAAGGGAAAGCAATAGCCGTGTACGCGTATTAATCCACTTTATGCAATTTATAGGTGCAATCCCGTATTCCTCGGACTCGGACTAGTAAAACTGTCAAAAAATAAAAATTCGGTCAGAGCGAGAGAGTAACATTGAAAAGTTCTGTCAACTTCAATATAACCTCCTAATTTTGGTTGCAAATTTTTGCTTATTTTGTATGTAAACACACCCAGCTCACACATGTAAATAACCAAAAATACTTTCAAATTTCTTAGAATCCACTTAAACAAGTAATTAAATACTTTTCAACATGAATTAGCAGAGTGCACTTTTCTTTTGTTTACAATTTGGTTGCCAAACACACTACAGCTGATCGTTTGACACATTAACCAGAATTTACCAGCAAAAAATTCTCGGACTAAAACTGCTAACTTCTGACAGAGAGAGAACCGTATTTACTCTCTTTTTTTTCTTCTCAATAGTCAGAGAACCGAGTACGGGATCGATTTCCAGTAAAATCTGAATGATTCTGACTATTTCTGACTAGTCCGGACTCGTACGGGATCGTAACTTATATTGTCAAGGGCTATATCGTTCACTTTTTTATTTGTAGAGAAAAAATTTCTAACTAGACTTGTAGTCTATTTATTTAAAAATAGTGCAAAATCATAAAAGGCCTCCCAATTCAATTTTTTGTATTAATAAATGAAGTTTTCACTTTAAACGGCCTCAAGCTCATAAAAATTGTTGAATATAAATCAATAAAGTTTAAACTAAATATAGGTAAGAAACAGTATGTGCTCATTAATAAGGTTTATATATAAGAGATTGCGCAATGCGCAGGCAGCGTTGCCAGGTTGATGTTTTTAACGTCATTTGGACGTTTTTTGTACCCTGTTGACGTTTGGACGTTTTTTGTGTAAAAAATGACGTTATTTAACTTCCCAGTAATTTTTTTTGTTACTAAATCTTATAAGTGGAACTGATTTTGAATTATTTTCTTAATAAATCTTTACAATCTTTGTGTTTTGCTGCAGCTGCTCCAAAAGAATTTTTTCTGGATTCTTGGACTAAGGATCCCGAGTTCAAAGGCTGGTTATGTAAACACTTGAGCTTACGAGGCTTGCTGTATTGTTTGCAATTGCACATTAAAAGCCAATTCAGGAAGAGCCGATCTATTGCAGCAGGCACGCTCGCAAAAGCATCAAAAAAGCTGTGCAGCATAATAAGTCCGAAAAAAGTACGCGACTTTTTTAAGACTTCATTGAAAATGTAATGAACACAAAAAAAGACTGAAATATTAGGTCCATTGAATAACTTTTCCAGTAAGTACTTGCAGCGAGAGCGTAAAAGAAAAATAGAGAGTAAAATTGAGAGCATGAGAAAATTTTCAAAAAAAGTTATTGAACGCAAAACTAGTAAAAACTTGCAACTTAAGCCATTTTGACACTTTCTGACGGTTAAGTTTTGGCGCGCAATTTTCTTTTTAATTGGGAATAGTTCCCATCGTCATAAAAATAAAAAAAATTATACAATAGATTTAAATTTTTCATCCATATTTTCATTTCACTAATGTGTTTCATCAAATCATCCTCTTAACCAGTTTGTTTATATTTGAATTTGAAATATAACCTTACTTTTTGACTCCTGCAAATTCCTGCTAGTAAAATTTTTACATGCAAGAATTTGCAGCTCTCTCGGTTTGTTACGCTCTCGAATTCGCTCCCTCTTGCAAATATTTTGGATTATTGAATGGATTCCCAGTAAAAACTTGCAAGTACTAGCAGTATTGTAGTAGTATTGAATGGACCTATTACTATGCTCCTTCTTAGCAGAACGTAATTTAGCATTTTCGACAACCGACCCCTAACCAAATTTCTACAAGAAAAAAAAAAAATTAAAAATCAACAAAATTATTTAGACCCTTTAAACTTTCACATTATTGCCCTGAAATTTAATGGGCTATCAAACTGCATAATCAAAAAAAAATTCTAAAAACTCTGAATAAAAAGTTGAAAATCTAGCTGAAAATTTGCAGATTGTTTATAATTTTTGCACAATTTTTGTGGATTTATATTTTGTTTGTTAATGAGCTTGGCTTCTATGGAAAAATAATAAACATTAAATAAACGAAAGAGAAACAGCCAAATCGATCAAAATATTGATGACTTAATCAGCGGATCACAAGTGTATGTATAAAATTATTTTTATATTAACGACCAGTTGACAATGAATTTTGAATGTGCTCTGTCGAAATGGCATTTTAATATATGTGCATTACGTACATATCGAGCCCTAACCGCCAAAATAACGTAAGCGACAAATTTTCTTTTTGATACAGAAATGCACCTAAATGCTCTAGGAAAATTTCTGCATCAAACGAAAATTTTGAAAGAAATGTCGCTTACTTTATTTTGGCGGTTAGGGCTCGTTATGTACCTTTGTATACAATAAAAGTTTCATAAGAACAATTTTTTGTACATCCAATTGAAAAAGACGTTTTTGGGTAGGAAATTACGTTTTTTATTACCTTCCTTTTATTAGCTCGGGATGTAACTATGTCATATTGATGCGCCTAAAAGATGCAGCGATTTCTATTCTCAAGTTACATACCTGATGACAGTACGAATGGCAATTATAATAGGGAGGTTTTAGTTTTTTAAACTATAATCTTATTCAGACCAAGAGGGACGTTTTCTCATGCCGAAGTTTGGGCGACAACAACAGCGAGAACAACAAGCAGCGAAAACAATAGACAGGATGAAAAACATTAAATTGAAGTGAAGAGAAGCGATTTCAAACGAATTGTAATCGATAGCTTATTCAAAAATACATTTAAAGTTAATTTTAACCAAGTTTTTACCCATGCCTTTCCGTCAAAAAGGCCACAAAACCTGATTTTACACAGCGACCAATTTTTGCGAAATTTTCACTTAAACTCACTATATCTCAAACGTTTGTGTATCGATTGTTTTGAAATTTGTATACAATAAACTAGATTATATTCTAAAGAGGATGCGTTTAACTATACTTCCCAATACTTATCAAAAACAGTTATTTAACTTTTTTATATAAATTAAGGAGGTGGTTTTTACAAATGCAAAAGTTGTGTTAAGAAGTTTAAAATTTTTGTCTTGTTTTAATGCAGCATTGTAGACAAATATATACGGAAATTTTTGGGAGTTTCATGTTTAGAGAACAAGTACTTCTAAAGTTATAACAAATATTAGGTGATACCCACGAGCGGGTGCTCGCCTCTTGATGACAAATATTTTTACATAGCACTTGTACAAGTAATTTTGGAAGTAATATTAAGTGAAATGTTGAAATTCATAAATTTATCAGTGTAAGATAACTTGTTAAAAAAGCTCTTTGTTATAAATTTAATAGACATACTTACATACCTACATATGTATGTATGCATATAACTACACACTTAGTGAAAATAGTTATTAGTTACAGTGATTGTTTTACAATATTCGCAATGTTTTAAATAATAAATTTTTCATTAATTTTTCACGAAATATGCATCAAATTTTCAAACTTTTTGCAAAACTTAAAAAAAAATTATACAAACTTTCATCAAAATTTTGAATAACAGTTTTTAGAAAAAACTTAGTATTCAGTGTTGTAGCTCATTCAAGTTCAGTGAATAAAACGCAAGGTTCAAGTCGCTTCAAATTACTTTTGATTTTTATACCCGAGCGCACTTGTGCACAAGGGTATTATAACTTTGTTCACATAACGGTTGTTTGTAACAGGCAAAACGAATCGAGATAGATATAGACAAATGTATACATAAATGATCAGAATGAAAAGAGAAATCGATTAAGCGGTGACTGTCTGTCCGTCCGTCCGTCCGTCTGTGCACACGATAACTCGAGTAAAAATTGAGATATCTTAACGAACCTTGGTACATGCACTTCTTTTGGGCGTAGGACGGATGGTATTGAAAATGGGCAAAATCGGACAATAACCACGCCTACCTCCCATATAACGGTAATTTTCAGAAATACGAAAACAGCGATATTTTAGTAACTACTAAAGATAATTGACTCAAAATTGACATTTAGAATAACTTTTAGACGAAAAATAAGAAAATTAAAAATTTTTGGAAAATGGGCGTAGCCACGCCCACTTATAGTTACATGTGTATATCTTCGTAACCGCTGCACCAATTTCTTCCAAACTTTGCACAGTTGTTGGCTTTGACATCGTCTACGAAATGACCGAAAATTTTAAAAATCGGACAATAACCACGCCCACATCCCATATAACGGTAATTTAGAGAAATACGAAATCATCGATAAATCGGTAAATATTGAAGCTAGTGTATTCAAAATTGATGCTTGCAACAATTATTTAACAAGAAGTACGTTTATGATAAAATTTTGGAAAATGGGCGTGGCACCGCCCACTTATGATCACATATATGTATCTCGCTAACCTTTATAGCAATTTGTACCAAACTCGGTATGGTTATTGTGCTTGCCACACAAAGGCAAACTCGTGAAAATTGTTGAAATCGGACTAAAATTACGGCCGCTTTTCATATAACGGTCAATTTCAGAAATGCTTGAAATTTCAATATTTCGAAATTTAAGGACGCTAATTTACTTAAAATTTATACACCCCGGCTTAGCATGTAGCGGTAGCTTTCGAAAAGGTGGAAAACATATATTTAATACTTGCGCCGGGTATTTAATGTTCGGCTCCGCCCGAACTTAGACTTTCTTACTTGTTTAGAATTTGTTTCTCAAGGGTGTTACAAATTTTCTTCCATGAACAAAATGTGGTTTTGGATGGAAGAAAATCCTCAACACAATTGACAAAGAAATATCAAAAATCAACGCAATTTTTAGCGACTTGAAACTTGCACCTTGTAGCACTGAAATTGAATGAGCTTCAAAACTGCGTACCAAATTTTTTTCCAAAAAATCTGAATCAAAAGTTTGAAATATGTATACATAGATGAAAATTTGTAGAATTTTTTAAGTTTTGCAAAGAGTTTGAAAATTTAATACGTATGGTTTTTGTTAAAATAAGTACTATATTTTCGTGAAAAATTAACGAAAAACAATCACCGTACGAATAACTATTTTGACTATGTATGTAGTTACATGCATACATATGTAGGTTTTTTTGAAGTGAAACTTCTTTAGCGGCGGTTGATTGGTTGGGAGTAAATTGGAAAATTCAACGGAAATTGCACACAGAAATGGTACAACGGAAATGGTTGGGGCTGAAACAAGTGCTTCTTAGGTATATGCACATGGCATTCATTTAACAAAAACTTGCTAATAAAAGGTTAAAGAATAACACTTAGAAAAAGACCAATACAAGAATGAAAGTAAATGGAAGTACGTAGATAGATATAGAAAAGGATAAAGGCAAAGGAAAATAAAAACAAAAACAAAGATGCGTAAAGATAAAGGCAAAAATGAAGATCAATGTAAATTTAAACACTTTACTTATATAAGGGCAAAGGTGAAGGGGAATACGTAGATGGAGAAAAGTATAAACACAAAAGTAAAAACAAATATAAATATAAAGAAAAAGATAAGGCTGAGGATACCGATAAAAGTAAAGACGAAGATACAGGAAGAAAGATTAAAATAATGGTAATTATAGAGAAAAGGATATACACGGAGACACAGAGACTCATTCTGTGAATATTTTGGGATTTTAGAGATTTTCGGAATTCTCGGGACTTATCGATATAAGAATCGATATTTTTATCGCTTTTGTTATCAAAATTTTTATCGATATTGTTATCGATTTTACTATCGATAGCTTCGGAACCTATCGATATAATAATCGATATTTTTAACGATTTTGTTTTCGATATTTTTTATCCATATTGTTATTCGTTTTATTATCGATATTGTTGTAGATATTATTACCGAAGTTGTTATCGATTTTGTTATCGATTATTGATCGATTTTATTTTCGATATATTTATAGATTTTTAATCGATATTTTTGTCGATTTTGTTATCGCTTTTCTAAACGATTTTTGTTATCGATTTTGTTGTCGATATTTTGATCGATTTTGTTATCGATTTCGTTATCGATATTTTGATATCGATTTTTTTATCGATATTTTTATCGATTTTCTAATCGGTTTTTCTACCAATATTATTATCGATTTTGCTATCGAAATTTTTATCGAATTTGTCATCGATTTTGTTATCGATATTTTTATTGGTTTTGTTGTCCATATTTTGTTTGTCGATATTTTGTTGGTTGTAACTATCGATTTTGTTATCGACAGAGTATAAAGATAAAAATGAAGATAAAGGATAACAGAATAACATACATAAATGTAATTAGAAGGAACAGGGGTAGAGGTAGAGATGTACATAAATAGAAAAAAGACAAAAAATATAACCTTAAGCAAAATCAGATGTATGTATGTATATTGGTTATGAGACAAAATAGATATGTAACGCAAGTTTCACTTCTCCAGTGTGGCCCAGGCGCACTTACTTTTTTTTTATACAAGGAGAAAGCATCAAAAGCCTGTGTGAAAGTAGTGGTGTAACCTTAATCCGAACTAAAACTCTATGTATGTTCGTTGTACCGTATCCCCCTGGTACCCCCGTAAAGTATTTCGCCGTAGGGCGGTTGAGCCTAAGCTCGATCATACATGAAACTTTCCCAAAAATTTCCGTATTTTTATTTGTCTATATTGCTGTATTAAAACAAAACAAAAACTTTAAATTTCATAACACAACTTTTGCATTTGTAAAAACCACCTCCTAAGTTTTTATAAAAAAGTTAAAATATCCGCCATTTTGTTTTTAATAAGTACTAAGAAGTGTGGTTAGACTCATCTTCTTTAGAATAGTATCTAGTTTATTGTGTACCAAATCAAATCAATCGATACATAAACGTCTGAGATATGTATAGCGAGTTTACGTGAAAATTTCGCAAAAATTTGCCGCTGTGAAACAAAGTTTTTTGTGGCTTTTACGACATGAAGGCGTGAAAGCAAAAACTCGCCCTGGGACCATATGCGCAGAGAGAGGCAATTTTTATTTCGCGCATTGCGCGACCTTCTATTATGTATAGATTTTGGTTCTGCTCTCTTATTTACGAACACATGCGCAAGCAAGATCGTTAACTCATTATTGTTCGCCACTATAAATGAGCAAGATCTATACATAAGAAGCAGTGATCGGACTTCTACCACATTGTGGTATATCTGCCACTTTTTTGAGCATCTACCACATCTACCACTCAAGGTCTGAAATCTACCACATATTCTCGTTTCTCAGTAGTTTTATTTTTGCTTGACATAATTTTCTTATCTTAAGAGCAAAAATAGTCCAACACCTAACAATATATGGTAACAAGAATGATATAATACGCCGCATTCCCGGATATCGTCCCGTTTCTGCCTCTTAATTTGTTTTTAAATTTTAACCTTCATTTGGGTTTACCGGCGATAGACATTTTGAGAGAAAAGCGCAAGTAAAAAAAGTCGTTATTGTATAGTTTTTAAATTTAACCCTCATTTGGGTTTACCAGGGGGTTTGGGAGAAAAGCGCAAGCGGCACGCAAGTCTTCGTCGGTTACTTCATTACATATCTTCTGTAACCATAGGCTAATTTCCTCCCACTAGGAGGGAATTCATTGACCAACCCTATACAGTTTTTTTTCTTTATACAAAATCTAAGAAAAAATACACCTGAAAAAGAGGTGTGTGCCACATGTACTCATCTCCCAAAGCTTGCAAATGCAAATAAGGATTAAAATTTTAAAACCAATTAATAAAATTAAAGTAAAATATTTACAAAGTTAACAAAAAAAAAACTTTGTTTAACAAAATCTATAAAGAACCCTTTTATTTCTCAAAAAACCTGTGCGACAGTTATTATTTTAGGCCCTGTACTTTCCCATTCAAATTGTGGCAAACACTACTTAGGGCCGGTTGTTCAATATCTGGTTATCACTACTTGCCGGTTAAACACCATTATCGACGATTTCGACATCATGCATATAACATGTGAGCGATAAAGCAGTCGTTGTATCTAACCGGAGCTTCTACCTCCGATTTGTGCTAATCAGACATTGAACAACCGGCCCTTAGTAAGCAAAGTTAAGTGTTACTATGTTTATACGTAAGCTATTTGCAAATAAAAATAATTTGCAAATACTTAACTCACTGTTTATTCGATGGTGAAAAATTCTTTTTTAATATTGCCTGATTATAAAAAGGCAATAATATGACCATCAAAAAAAAAAAATAAAGTTAACAAGTAAGAAAGTCTAAGTTCGGACGGAGCCGAACATTAAATACCCGGCGCAAGTATTAAATATATGTTTTTTCACCTTTCCGAAAGCTACCGCTAGATGGTAAGCCGGGGTGTATCAATTTTGAGTAAATTAGCGTCCTTCAATTTCGAAATATTGAAGTTTCAAGCATTTCTGAAATTTACCGTTATATGAAAAGCGGCCGTTATTTTAGTCCGATTTCAATAATTTTCAACGTTTTGCTTATATGTGGCAAGCACAATAACCACACCGAGTTTGGTAAAAATTGGTAGAACGGTTACCCATATACTTATATGTGATCATAAGTGGGCGGTGCCACGCCCATTTTCTAAAACTTTTACCATAAACGTATTTCTTGGTAAAGAACTGCTGCAAGCATCAATTTTGAATAAATTAGCTTCAATATTTATTGATTTATCGAAGATTTTGTATTTCTCTAAATTACCGTTATATGGGATGTGGGCGTGGTTATTGTCCGATTTTAAAAAGTTTCGGCGATTTTTTATGCTGTACGAAGGCCAACAACTGTGCCAAGTTTGGAAGAAATTGGTGCAGCAGTTACCAAGATATACACATGTAACCATAAGTGGGCGTGGCTACGCCCATTTTCCAACACTTTATAATATTCTCATTTTTCGTCTAAAAATTATTGTAAATATCAATTTTGAGGGAATAATCTCCAGTAGTTACTAAAATATCGCAGTTTTCGTATTTCTGAAAATTACCGTTATATGGGAAGTAGGCGTGGTTATTGAGCGAAAATTTTCGCCCATTTGGTATGTTGTGCGAAGGCCAACAACTGTGCCAAGTTTGGAAGAAATTGGTGTAGCGGTTACCAAGATATACACATGTAACCATAAGTGGGCGTGGCTACGCCCATTTCCCAAAAATTTATAATAGTCTTATTTTTCGTCTAAAAATTATCGTAAATATCAATTTTGAGTGAATTATCTTCAGTAGTTACTAAAATATCGCAGTTTTCGTATTTCTGGAAATTACCGTTATATGGGAAGTGGGCGTGGTTAAAGTCCGATTTCGCCCATTTTCAATACCAACCTACCTTGGATTAAGGGAAACCTACGTACCAAATTTCGTTGAGATATCTCAATTTTTGCTCGAGTTATCGTGTACACGGGCAGACGGACAGACGGACGGACAGACAGACATGGCTTAATCGATTTCTCTATTCATTCTGATCATTTATGTATACATTTGTCTATATCTATCTCGATTCGTTTTGGCTGTTACAAACAACCGTTATGTGAACAAAATTAATATACCCTTGTGCACAAGTGCGCTCGGGTATAAAAATGGCAACGTCTTGATTATAAAAAGGCATTAAGATGACCATCAAAAAAGAAAATAAACCTAAGAATGGCGGCGTCTTGCGCTTATTTGCAAATAGTACCACTAATCAATACTTATTTGCGTGATTTAGTTACTTGCAATTAAAAAAATAACTCAGCATTTATACGGCAAAGTTTACCATTTTGCAAATTGTTATTTGCAAATAATACGTGCGTATAAACGTAGTATGTGATAGTGAAAAAGTGTAAGCATGGCCGTAGCAAGGTAGGTGCAGGGCGCTCAGATATAAAAATCAGAAAAATATTATATTATTTATAAGGCTTAATTTAAAAAAATGGCCATACATTCAGGAAAAGTCTGGAATTATTTCCAATAAGGGCGGTCATTGAAGAGGCGGTGAGCGAAGGGGGAGTGGGCGTGGCACCTCCAACCCCCACCTAAGCGCCCTATGGATCCCAGGTACCCCTTAGAAAAATCTCCAAAAATCACAATTTTCACTTGCGTCCACAGTATTTTTGCGTAGAATTCGGTTAGGGATTATAACCCGTACCACGTAAAATCCTCCTTTCCGTGTTGCCGAAGAAAAGAGGAGGAACCCCTCTCTTCGTCAAAAGTGTATAACATTTCTTGTGGATATAATTCCGGCTTCGGTGTCCAAAGTATTTTTGCACTTAACCCCTTTCTGCGTAGGCGGCCTTCGGCCGCGCTTAGGGATTATAACCCTTACTGAGTAGAATTCTCCTTTCCATGTTGCCGGGGAAGAGGGGCAGGCACCTCTTTTGTTATCAAGGGTATATAAAATGTCCCGTGCAAATGAATATTCAAACTTTTTCAAACGAAAAAACGCAAGTGAAAATTGTGACTTTTGGTCATTTTTCTAAGGGGTCCCTAGGGAACCATAGGGGGCCTAGGTGGTCGGGAGTAACAGTTTTGTCAATGGCGGTTCATGCCCTCTCTAAAAAGGTCGGAAAAGGTGCCACGTCCACTCCCCCTTCGATCTCCATCTCTTTAACAACCAGCCCTATTGGAAAGCCAACCCATATAGTTATTTATTTTTCACATTTATTGTTGCTTTGAAAAAAAAAATTTCTAAGATATCGTTGTTTGTTCGTACCTAATTAATGGTAATTTGTAACAATAAATTGCACAAAAAATAAAAAAAAAATTGTACTCATTTCTTATGTCATGTACTGCTTTTTTCCTATCGAAAATATAAATGTACTCCTTTCTCCGTTTCAAAATCTGGCAACCCTAATCCAAACCCAGAGATCTACCACATTTTTTTGAAATCTTGCACATTTTTTTCCAGATTCTACCACAGAGAATTTTTTAAAAGTCCGATCACTGATAAGAACTAGATACATAGTCAAAATAGTTATTCGTACAGTGATTGTTTTTCGTTAAGTTTTCACGAAAATATAGTTCTTATTTTAACAAAAACCAAACGAATTAAATTTTCAAACTTTTTGCAAAACTTAAAAAATTCTACAAACTTTCTTCTATGTATATTTCAAACTTTTGATTCACATTTTTTGGAAAAAAATTGAGTACGCGATTTTGAAGCTCATTCAAATTCAGTGCTACAAAATGCAAGTTTCAAGCCGCTAAAAATTGCGTTGATGTTTGATATTTTTTTCTCAATTGTGTTGAGGGTTTTCTTCCATGCAAAACCATATTTTGTTCATGGAAGAAAATATGTAACACCCTTGAGAAGCAAATTCTAAAAAATCAAAGGTAATTTGAAGCGACTTGAAGCTTGCGTTTTATTCACTGAAATTGAATGAGCTACAACACTGCATACTATTTTTTTTTTTAAAAACTGTTATTCAAAATTTTGATGAAAGTTTGTATAACTTTTTTAAGTTTTGCAAAAAGTTTAAAAATTTTATGCATATGGTTTTTTTTTTAAATAAGAAAAGTATTTTCGTAAAATTAACGAAAAATTTATTATTGAAAACATTGCGAATATTGTAAAACGATCACTGTACTAATAACTATTTTCACTATGTGTGTAGTTATATGCATACATACATATGTAGGTATGTAAGTATGCATATTAAATTTATAACAAAGAGCTTTAACAAGTTATCTTACACTGATAAATTTATGAATTTCAACATTTCACTTAATATTGCTTCCAAAATTACTTGTACAAGTGCTATGTAAAAATATTTGTCATCAAGAGGCGAGCACACGCTCGTGGGTATCACCATAATATTGTAATAACTTTAGAACCACTTCTTCTCTAAACATGAAGCTTTCCCAAAATTTTGTTTTTAATAAGTATTGGGAAGTGTAGTTAAACGCATCCTCTTTAGAATATAATCTAGTTTATTGTGTAAAAATTTCAAAACAATCGAAACACAAACGTCTGCGATATAGTGAGTTTAAGTGAAAATTTCGAAAAAATTGGTCGCTGTGAAAAATCAAGTTTTGTGGTCTTTTCGACGTAAAGGCATGGGTAAAAACTTAGTTAAAATTAACTTTTCGCTGCTTGTTGTTCTCGCTGTTGTTGTCGCCCAAACTTTGCGAGAAGAATAACGGACCTGCGCATTGCGCAACCTCTTATATATAAACCTTGAAGCAGAAAGCTGCTACTAGGCTCAGTCGGTAACACACCGTCATATAAAAAGGTTTTTCTGTGCATGATTGACTTTTTTCCAACGAAAAATTATCTGCTCAAGAACAACCCTTACCTGTGATAATTTGCTGAACGCTGACAATGCAACCGTGAATTACAAAACAGATAATCTGCTACAGGCATGGGCAGAGAGTTAGCAGGTGCTAAAAGAGCGTAAGAGTCGCGTGTACGTATACAAGGGAGAGCGCAGCGATGAGAAAGATGAATTAGGCACACTAACACATTCTCACTTTTAGCTCACGCTTGTTTGTGGTAGTGTCCACATCTGATCTGCGCACATGCAAGTCGGAACCAGCATTCGGACTTCACTGTAATTGCAGTATATCTACTCTTTTTAGCGAGATTGAACGTTCTACTGCTGTTTTTTCAAATCTACTAGGATTTAGTTTAAAGGTTATTTCTGTACTTGTCTGTTTTTGGAGACTAAAAGGCATTTCTTACCACCACTTAAATTACTAAAATTTTTGAAAAAATATTAATTTGTCGACGAAAAATATATTTGGAATCAGCAAAAGGTGTTTCTGCAACACGGGTTAGGTTGACGCGGCTGCATACAAACTTAGATCCAATGGGTCCCTTGTGATACCAATTATGAGCTCGAATTCGAAACCCGTCCGTTCACCTAAAAGTGGAACCAGTTGGTTA
The DNA here is from genome assembly GCF_013731165.1 of Rhagoletis pomonella. Taxonomy (NCBI): domain Eukaryota; kingdom Metazoa; phylum Arthropoda; class Insecta; order Diptera; family Tephritidae; genus Rhagoletis; species Rhagoletis pomonella. The sequence goes on from NW_023458559.1 coordinate 8,687,968, forward strand.
GGTTCAGAAAGCGAGAAAATTCGTAAATTCCTACTTCCCTTAGATCGGTGAGACAGACAGTGGTGGGGAAATGAGCGGCTTTTCGCCCACATGAGGCCGGAACAGTGACAGAGCTAGTGCTCGACGCTCTCGATTTCGTCCTCGTCGCGGCAACCACGGCAGAAGTCATTAGCCGGCAAACCCATTCTGCTAGCATGCCTTTAATGGGAAGGCAGTGGCCTGTAATGATCCCGGTCACCAGCCCTAGTAGAGGGCGTTCTTACCGAATGAGTGCGTCGGATCGTTTTTTGTCGAAGCTGGGCCAGATTAGTCGAGTCGTCTCACACGTGGGTTCTTCCGACCACCTGAGCCATGTCTTACAGGTACATAGGGGAATGCTCGCTGCATGAGAGGAGTTGACATCAGACAGGGTGGCTCCCTTCCTCGCAAGCTCGTCCGCAACACTGGTACCTTGAATGTCTCTGTGGCCTGTTACCCACACGATGTGAGCAATAGATTTTGAAGCTAGATCGTTAAGGGCTGGTTAGGATGTTGGTGTGATCGAATCTGGTGTCTTTCCATTTTGACAGTGCATTTATTTTTACTGCATTGAAGCTTGGCTGTAGCTTCCCACAAAGGTCTACGGGCAGAAAGTTTAGAAGTGTTTCCATAGCTTTGGTGGGTGCGGATGGCAGCGCCCCTGTGACTAGCATGCATGCCGCCCTTTGAACCTTGGTAAGCTTAGAATTTGCGAGCGATTTATCGAGTGATGTCCACCAGACTGTAACACCGTAGAATAATATAGGACGTACCACTGCTGTGTAAATCCAGTGAACTATTTGGGGTTTGAGACCCCATTTCTTGCTTATAGCCGTTTTGCAAGCATAGAGGGTGGTAATGCCTTTTTGGCCCGCTCCTCTACGTTGCGTTGCCAGGTTAGTTTCTAGTCCAAGATGACGCCCAAGTATTTCACTTCATTAGAGGGCGATAGCTCTACGCCGTTTAGAGTAGGAAGTTGAAATGAGACGATTTTTGTTTTACGTGTAAAGAGAACCAGAAGACCAGGTTTCCACGATACTCAGAGCGGTCTGCAATAGTTCTCCCAGGATTTGTGGGTGTTTACCGGTTGCAGTTAGGGTAAGGTCATCGGCACATGCAATAGCGTTGCAACCAGTGCCCTGTAAGCGCATGAGAAGGATGATTACCGTAAGATTCCAGAGGGGTGGTGAGAGTACTCCTCCTTGAGGAGTGCCTCTTGTCGCATATCGTGTGATGTGAGCTCCACCCATCTCCGAATAGACAGTTCTCCGATTGAGGAGAATATGGACAAAGTCCACCAGGGATCGATCCAGTCCGATCTGCAGCATAGAGGCTGTCATCGCCTCTGGGAGGACGTTATTAAAGGCTCCTTCTATGTCTAGAAGGAAACCCAATGTTAGGTCCTTGCATGACAAGGATTTTTCAATGTATCGGAAACGAGATTGTGGAGTGCGGTTTCTACAGACTTGCCTCTCGAGTAGGCGTGTTGGCAGTCAGATAGCTCCCTCGGATTCATCTTTTGCCGAATAACTATTGTTGTTCCGATATGAGTAGCTACAAGCAATTACTCGATGCTTTCTTCAAGTACTGAGTACTTTTTGTACTCGAATCCTTCCCGCAAGTACTTAGGTGGGCATTGAGTACGCGATTAAAGTATTACTTGCTTTTCCAAAAATTCTGAATTTCGGTTCTGACAATATATGAATCATGCTGTTGTGGTTTTTGCACCACGTTAAGTTGGCTAATAAAGAAAGTGTCAATTCCTGCTTTCCCGTACTAGTCAATTCTTAAAATTTTGCAAGATACAAACTTGTGGCTACTTTTTCGGTAAGTTTCGGTCGGAGAGTACTCGAAGCGATTCTGTTTTTCTTCACATGACATAAGTATTTACAATGAGTTCGATATGAGTAAGCATCGAGTACTTCTCTCCGATACATTTGTGGGCAGTGTTGCCGCGCCGTCCCAAGGAAATGTATCAGCGACCAAGCCAAAAATGTATCCAAATGTATCCAATTTTCTTTTTTAACGTATCCATCTCATAATTTGTAAGAAAACATTTTCAAGAAAAATACATAATTTAACCCATCCAAGTCCTTACTTGGAATACGTGTATATATATTTTTATATTTCATAAATTTGTAATCATTTGTAATTTCAATTTATAAATTACATTTTTTATGCATAAGTATTTTGCAAAGTATCATATATAGTAATTAATATGTTACATTTGTACCTGTACACTATAAAAAGTGTGTGTAAAACTACTACTGAAAAGTATCTATTTTTCAACAGGAATCTGTATAAATATACATACGCATAGGATGTACCATCAAATCGTTGGTCTTGAAGGGAATCTATGTATACATGCATGCATATGAGCAAATTAAAAAGTCGATACAATTTACAGTCGAAAAGTACAGTTTTTGTATAGATTATAGATTATTTCCAAACACTGTGGGAAACTAAGCAAAGTGTATTTCGCAAATATTCAAATACATAATCTACCAACCGATAATTTTATATATTCATTAAAAGATAATTTGTCATCAGTCTGAAATAAAAAAATTATAAATCGGAAGGGTGAAATAGTATTGTGTTATTAATTCAAAAATAAAAAGTTAAATTTCACTGACGAAGGGGGGGGGTCTATCCCCCCAAATGCCCCCTCCCCCCCTGGCTACGCTACTGATACATACTGATTTTTTCATGTTAACTGAGCCGTCGATCCATAACAACATTCGAGAAATGTATAATACTATTCGAGTACTTTTCCCGCGATGTTCAGTGCCTATTTAGTGCAGTTTATTCTCGATACGAAAATGTTTATATACACATGCGTACATACTATGTATATAAAAGTATTGGTTGAATTAAAGTGAAAATTCAATTAGTTCTATAAAAAAATCGTAATTAGTGGGTCACTTTTTATATTGGTTTTGGTAAATACAACAATACTTACATTTTAGGCGGATCACAAATGTCGTATAGATCATATTTAATTTTACTGAAAAAAATAGTGATGTGTTGATTTTTCCCAAGTTTTGGTGCTTTTAGGAAAGCTGGCAGCCATGGGCTCTCACAGTCGTGAGTACTCACACATATTTATTCTCTCATTCTGATCACACGTACAGATGCAATTCGCTCAAATTTTTGTATTTTTTATATTTATAATATATCGGAAACCATTTGACCGATCACAAAAGTATTGATGCTAATTTAAAGATAATTTAAATATCTTTTACGCGACGTATATAGTATGACCGCCTTTAAAACAAATTTTAAATAAACGACATTTAAAAAAAAGTGAAATACTCCCTAATTACCTTTATTTGACGTCATTCTTCAGAAGATGTAATATTTAAAAAAAACCCAAAAAAATAACTTTAATCATTGATATATTCTTTATTTTTTACTTCCGACAGATAAATTTGGTAGGGTTGAAATCAGCACAAAAAGTTCTATGGAGCCACATTTTCAGTTTTAGCATAGATAGATTGTTGATTTGATTTTGACTTATGTGCGCGGAACGATATCGTTCTATTTTTGATTAAATCCTGCAGTACGGGAATAGGCTAACTGCCGGCAAGTTGGTTGCAGGTTTGGATTACACTAGTCTAAGAAACTAAGACTAAGAAAAAATATGTTTTCTTAGCTAATTTTGGGTTGCCGAACACGAAAACAACACCCATTCTTTTTTTGAAAGAAGCGTTTTCGAGATTCGAAAAACGTGTTTTTTTGTACCTTTCGCAGTTATTTGTACGTACCTTTTGAAAAAATCATCTAATCGACGCAAGCGACCTACCGTTCGAAAGGTACTGATGTGTAGGGTTGCCAGATTTTTTTGGTGCGAAATCAGTACCTTAGCTTTTTTATTGCTATAAAAATCAGTACTTTTCAGTACACTTTTATTCAAAGCAAAATTATGAATGAATGTAATTAACAGTTAATACTGTAAAACTCCAGAGTACTTGTTTTTATTTATTTTTTATTTTGGTATAAAAATAAAATGTAGTTCATAAACATTAAAAATATTATTCATTTTAGCATGAGTGTACACATTAACATGTAGTATAGAATAACCTTATACATAGAATCATTGTACACAGGAGCTAATAAATTATTTAATATTAAAGACATATTTGGATAGCAATTCAAAGAATTCTTTGCATTTCATTTTAAAATTACTTTTAATTTGGAGTCCGCTTTCAAAAGTTTTAATAAGAAGTTAGGGTCTTTACGCTTGGAAGTAAACTCTGTACTTACTTAAAAGAGTGCTTCGTTTGAGTGCAGTGTTGCTACTCACATATTTTTCCCCCTACCAAAAAACGTACCAAAACGGTTTTGAGGGTACCAAAAAAATTTTTTGCAGTAATAAAAGAGAAATGTTTTTTTTCTAATTTATTATTTTTCAATTTAACTGGATTAAAAAATATTTTTTCGCACCAAATATTTCACAATGTCGGTATACAATATTTTTTATTAAAAGTTATTTTTCTCTATTTTATACTATAGCTAAAAACATAAAGATGTAATTTCTAAACTCTGTTAAAAACTCAGGAAAATTCAATAAATTTTTATGAAAAATTCCAATTTTTTAATAAGATTTTTTTTTATTTTTTCGAGTTTGCAGTTTCGTAGCCTAATAAATTATGAACGTGATCAAATGTGTTCACAAACCAGAAGTTTATTGCACTTCAAATTAATTTAACTTTCTTACTTGCCCACTAGTCCATTAAAATGAGTGTTTTTTTATACATATTTACTCATTGAAAAGTCAAGAATGATGGAATACAAGATTGCGCCGTCCTGTCGACGATGACATTTCTCAAGTAAAAGCAAACAAAGCCGAATAGGATGATAAAATAAACCGTCAAAGCAGTCAATTTTTTAAGACATACTAAATTTTTCGATCGCGCTTTAGTTGTGTAAAATTGCAAAAGTATATAATTTTAAACGACCAAAATGTCGGCAGCATTCATGATTCAATAATTAGGGGCTCGATAAACAGACAGTTGCCTCTCTCGCACCGCTCCCTTAGCGGTGGCACCGTGTTGCTTTTTCGAATATTTACTTGAAAAAGTGTAGCTTATGTGTGAAATATGTTCATTAGTAACAGCGCTCTTACACGATATGTATTTGCATATGTAAATGCTACCGAACACCGAGTTACCGAGTTCCAAGCTCGGTGAGAAGACCCGTTACAAATTTGTTTGCTCAGAATTGAAAATTCAGTACAAATTTTGAAAAATCAGGACAATAGCGTACTGATTAAAGAAATTAATAAAATCAGTACGAGAGTTGAAAAATCAGTACTGTACTGATATAATCAGTACGTCTGGCAACCGTACTGATGTGATATATAACTTGTGCGTATTTCAATAAAAATTATTATTGTCACTAGCGACCAAAATCGAAAAAAGTGAAATTTTTTATCATTTTTGAAAAGTACACATTTTTAGATGCTTATTTTTTATTACAAAAATTTTGTTTATTTTTTTTAATTTGTGTAAAAAATAAATCATTGCAGTAAATTTTGAATCTAAGATCGTCCAAATCGGATAAAAATTCTAACATTGTATTTTTCACTCAATCACACTTTTGGTCAAAAATAAGCTTTTCCCCTTGAACGAATGGCGCCTGTTTATCAATGGAAGCAAGTACTTCATAAATTTAACACAAAACCATCAATTTCAGCCGAGCATTCAACGGGTGTGAATAAAACCTATCAGACGATGAAGAAACTTTTTGGACTCTTATACTATAACTCATATAAGTGGAAGATTTGTTATGCCTTGAAAGGCACTGGTTTACAACGAGGTTATACAAAACACAGCTGCATCTTGTATCTTTGGGATAGTAGAGGGGATAAAAAACACTACACCCAACGTGACTGGACGAGACGTATGTCAGAGGAGAGAATAACGTGGTTGAAAGAGCACTTGTTGATAAAATGTCATCATACCACCGTTGCGTAAGGAACTTGGACTAATGAAGAATTTGTCGGAGCGTTGGCCAAAGATCCCGAGAACAAAGGGCTAAAATATTTGATGAAGAAGTTCCCTAAATTGACCCCGGAAACGTTGAAACGTTTGAACAGTGCTGAAGCAGGAGCATGGATTGCTTTTCGTGACGTTGTACATAAATAGTAACAAGCGAAGTTCTAAAGCGCGTCAATTGATGGATAGCATGTTGCAAACATTTCAGGCTATTGGCATAATCTATATCGTAGATTCGTTTTATACGTGTTCTTTAGAAGTTAAAAATTATTTCTTTTCCAGGAGCCCGCATGTCACTGAAAACGCTTTTCCTTTGAATTTGGGGGCAGAGAGCGATGAGCAAGGCGAAAGATTCCATTAGGACATCGCAGCATTCGGAAAACGATATGAACGCTTTTGGGACGAAGGCATGATGGGTGACTACTGCTGGATGTAAATTCGAGAAGATTCTACCCAACACAAACGAAAAATTTCAAGGGGAAAAGCTTATTTTCGACCAAGAGCGTGATTGTGTGAAAAGTGCAAAGTTAGAATTTTTACTTAGTGCTCCATAACATCTACATTCCTTATCCGATTTGGATGACAGACTCAAAATTTGCTGTAATGACTAAGCTTTTAGTAAAGTTAAAAAATAAAAATTAATAAACAATTTTTTTAATGAAAAATAAGAAACTAAAAATGTGCACTTTTAAAAATTGATTAAAAATTTAATTTTTTTGACTTTGGTCGCTAGTAACACAAATAATTTCTATATAAATTTGCACAAGTTATATCTTTTAGTAAAGAACACATCACTACCTTTCGAACGGTAGGTTGATTGCGTTGATTTTATGATCTTTTCAAGAGATATTTACGAATAGGTGCGAAAAGTACCAAAAACACGTTTTTCGGAAAAATCTCGAAAACGCTTCTTTGAACAAAAAAAGGGTTTTGTTTTCATATTCAGCGACCCATAGTTAGCCTACAAAATACTTTTTTACAATGGTTAATTTTTCGTGTAAACTAGTGTTATCAAAGACACAATCCAAACTCGGTAAAAAAGGGTTGCATTCCCATAAACTCCAAATAAAAGTGGTGTTTATGGAGAGTTTAACGAAAATTTCTTTGTATGGTAAACTTCGAATTTAGGAGCAGAGTTCAGCGTTAAACTCCAAAATGGCCTACAAACCCGACTTAATGGCCAAACGCGAATATAGTATGTATAATGAAGATAGTATAAATTCATACTTCCTTGCATTTTAGGCACCAATTGTATTGAGAAAATCCGCCGAATTTGATAATTAAGATAATAGATTAAACTTAGAGAGGGTACATGTTTCGTGTTCGTTGAAAACTTCGAATGCCATAACAATTTTAGTACCAAGAAGTTAGATGAAAGAACAGGACTTTTTAAACTAATTCGGGCGATAACTATTCAACTGATTCATCAAGTTTCTTTCAGCTTAATTCCCTTGAAAATTCAAGTACTCGATCGAAGACAGTGGAAAAGGGAAAAAATTAAAAAAGCAAGGTAACAAGGAAAACGTTACTTTGGTTTGGAAAGAATCAGCGGAGAGAAAGTGGGTTTGAAAAAAACGAAACTTGAAGCAGCGATGTCGGTGTACGAATTCTTACGGTAACAACAAGTGTGGAACGGTATCTGATTCTCAGAGAGCTGAGCTCTTTAAGTCATTCTGGAAACCAGTGTCATCTGAGCAGGGTTCCCACTGAAAAACTTTCTTTCCTACCAAGAGCTGGTTCACAAACCTACCAAAATGGCTTCTTTCCTCCCATTTCTTTTAATCAAGGAAGCGGTGTTGGACAGCATTAAATACATGTATTTTTTCTGGTTTTTATACTTAGAATAAGATATCCAGTAAACAAAAAGATCAGAATAATAGCTATTATATACATAGCACACACAAAAAAGTGGTGTGTACTTTTAACCAAACCCACTTATCGACATGTATTTCGATCCACTGAATCCGAATATGAGGCCCGTTTCACCTCTAAACCCTCAAAATTTCGAGTAAATTGCGAAAGACCGAAAAAGTGGCAACAAATTCGCAGTTTGTAGTATTAATAAAGCCTTCGGAGCAATTTCAAAAAATGAACTTGGCACCTTGTCAGCTTAAGGCAACGATATATACATTAGTAAGGTAAAAATAAACCTTACGCTTAGGCTTGCCAAATGTCCGGGCCTCGGAGCCTCCGGGCTTGGGACAACATCTGAGCGCGACCGGTTTGACATTAATTCCTGCGAGTTGCGGTTAAAAACTTTGAGATTCTCCGATTTACTGGAAATATGACTAACAATAAGAAGTTTTCTTTTTTGAATCGCTCTAGAATCATTTTAAATATTTTAAGAACCTTGTCATTGTTGAAACTATTATCGCTTCGCAACCGCATTTCAAAGAAAAATATCTCATTTATAAACCTGCCTTAACATCCATCAATTCAATATCTCGATATTTAGATACGCAGTGAATAAAGCTTTTTATACGAATAGGTTAGGTTAGGTTAGGTTGAAGTGGCTGCTAGGCCCAGAGGGCGCCAGCACACTTAGGCCCGATCAGGGCCCATTGTGATACCACATGGATCCAAAGAAAACCCCTATTCCTTAAACCAGTTTGTGGAGTCTGCAAACCTTAGCAACTGCCGTATTCCAAACTTAGCAGTCGCGCTTAGATCGTCTAGAAGACCTATACCTAGGAATTTCTGTCTTTTCCTGCCCAGTGCTGGGCAATCGCAGAGTAAGTGCCTTATTGATTCAGGCTCTTCTTCGTCATGGCAGCTCCTGCAGTAGTCGTTGTGACTAACCCCGAGGCGTTCTGCGTGCCTTCCTATCAAAATATGTCCTGTGAGCAGACCAATGGCCAGTGACATATCGCCTTTATTGAGAGTGAGAATTTCTCTCGATCTCCGTACATCCCATTTTGGCCATGTAAGCTTCGTTGTATTACAGTTTTCAGTGCGCTCCCATCTGGAGGCCGCTTCTTCAAGGAAGTTCTCCCTTAGTAAGAGCTTGCAGGAAGCGAGTGGCATACCCACCCTCTTCCAGGCTGGTGAAAGTGGAGAGGAAGTACCCGCCCTTGCAAGCTCGTCTGCCTTCTCATTTCCTGGTATGTCACTGTGCCCCGGTACCCATACCAGGTGCAAAGCGAACTGCTCTGCCATCACGTTAAGTGATTTGCGGCAGTTGGCAACTGTTTCCGAATTTACAGTGACAGAGTCAAGCGCCATAAGGGCCGCCTGGCTGTCTGAGTATATATATATTTCCGTAGTGGCGATAACAGCTAGTTTTAGGCTGTCAACGGCTTCTTGTATGGCTGCCAATTCGGCTTGAAAGACACTACAGTGGTCAGGTAGTCGGAATGATCTTTTTATTCCCAATTTCTCCGAGTAGACGCCTCCTCCTACCCTATTTTCTAGTTTGGAGCCGTCCGTGTAGAATCTTATGGCATCTTTAGACCCCGGAACTCCTTCGAGCCATGATTCCCTGCTAGGTAGCATTACGCTATAACCTTTAGTGAAAGTGAGCCTTGGTACACAGTAGTCCTTTGTACTCGGTAGTTGTCGGTTTCTCAGAATTGTAGTGTGACCACAGCGAGCCACTTTCCAGCTTTTAAGCCCCTGTAGTCTTAGGGCTGCAAACGCAGCGTATTGTCGTCCCATGATATCTATGGGTATGATGTTGAGGATCGTGTTCATTGCAATAGTAGGTGTTGTGCGGAGAGCACCACTAATGCAGATCAGGGCCGTTCTCTCCACTTTTTGTAATTTAATAATGTTTACTTTCTTCTCCAGCACTGGCCACCATACCACTACCCCGTACAGAAGTATGGGCCTCACCACGACGGTGTATATCCAGTGCACTAGCTTCGGGGTTAAACCCCATTTTTGGCCGATTGCTCTCCTGCAGCTGTATAGGGCAACCGTGGCCTTCCGCACCCGCTCTTCGGTGTTTTGAATCCAGCTTAATTTTCTATCTAGGACTATCCCCAGGTATTTAGCGGATTCGCTTAATTTTAGTGTGGTCTGTGCCAGCCTTGGTGTTATCAATGGGGGGATTTTGTACCTTCTTGTGAACAGTACAAGTTCTGTCTTGCTTGGGTTTACCCCTAGCCCGTTATTTTTTGTCCAACTCTCGACTTCCTTCAGTTTTACCTGCATAATGTCACATAGAGTCTGTGGAAATTTCCCACTTACTGTTAGTGCAAGATCATCCGCATACGCAATAAACTTACAGCCACCCCCCTCCATGCCACACAGCAGTGAGTTTACCGCTGCGACCCATAAAAGAGGGGATAGGACTCCCTCTTGCGGGGTGCCCCTCTCTACGAACCTGGTCAACGATACCCCCGCCAGCTCCGCCCGGACCACCCTGCATCGCAGCATTTGGTTTACGAGCGCAACTAAGCGCGAGTCGATGCCCAGGCCCGCCAGTGCTGCCGTTATCGCGCCCGGCATGATGTGGTTAAAGGCGCCCTCTATATCCAGGAAGGCTGCTAGCGTATATTCTTTGATGTCTAGTGATCTCTCTATATACGACACTATTTCATGTAGCGCCGTTTCTGTAGATCTACCTTTCGTATAAGCATGTTGTGTGGTAGAGAGTCTGTCACCAACCGACTCTCTGATACGGACCTCCACCAGTCTCTCCATAACCTTCAGTTGAAATGACGACAAGGTGATGGGCCTGAAATCCTTTGGGTTATTGTGAGACACCTTCCCTGCCTTGGGGATGAACACCACTCCTGATTCCCTCCACTTTCTAGGGATATGGTTAAGAGCTAATACTCCCCTAATTATAGCGTGTAGCCACGCTGAGCTTAGCTGAAGTGTTTGCTGCAGCTGTATGGGGGCAATGCCATCCGGACCTGCTGATTTATAGGGCTTAAATGTCCCAATAGACCAGATGACCTTTTCCCTAGTGAGGAAATCTCCAGTGACCGAAAGATCTCCAGTTAGATGTGGCTGTACCGGCATGCTATCCGTGGCACCCGGGAAGTGTGTGCAAAGAAGCAGATCCAGTGATTCCTCCTCGGTCTCTGTCCAGGAGCCGTCAGGTCTTTGCAAGCATCCTGGGGCTTTCTGGGCAGTACCTGAGAGTATCTTTCTGAGCCTGCCTGCCTCTGAGATAGACTCCACCCCATTGCAGAAGTCTTTCCATGAGGTTCTTTTCGACCTTCTTAGGAGCTTCTTGTACTACCGTAACGCTGTCTTGTAGGTCTCCCAATGTCCCTCACTACCAGACGCAGTAGCCAGATTGAAGGTTTTCCTGCAGTTCTTGCGTGAAATCCTGATTTCTTCATTCCACCAGGGTGGCTTTTTCCTACCCCGGTGCTGCTTTTTGGGGTATGCAATGTCTATTGCCTTTCTGCAGGCCCCCGTAAAATGGTCGACAAGATATTCCAGCTCCTCTAGGTTTGCTGGAGTAGCCGGCTCTCTATCTTGTGGCAAAAGCCTATCCAGCTCTTTCCGATACCTATGCCAGTTGGCATTTCGCAAGTTTCTAGTTAGAGGAGCCTTGGGCGTTTCCCCTAATACCTCGAATTGGATATATCGGTGGTCGGAAAAGGAGTGCTCCTCAAGCACCTTCCACTTCCCGACCAGACATTCCGCATTCTCAGAGATAAGGGTAACGTCCAGAACTTCCCTTCGGGATTTTGTAATAAAAGTGGGATCATTCCCCCCTATTCGCAATAACAAGCTTAGAACTAAGTATGAAATCAAAAAGTGACTCACCCCGTTCGTTATCATCGGAGCTGCCCCAGGTGTGATGGTGGGCATTCGCGTCACCTCCCAAAATTAGCGCCTCTCTCGTGCTGGCCACTAGGTCTTTAATGCAGGTAGTTGGCACCTCCTTGTCATGCGCTAGGTACATGGATGCCATCCTAATTGGTCGTCCGTTTGCACTTAGACTGACCGCTGTTGTGTCCTCGTCGCTAAATTGTGGAAGAAAGAGACACTTTAGTGTGATACTTATCAATATGCACGTCCTTGGTTTCCCCGTTGAGGCTCCACTTACCAGTCTGTAGCCCGGCGCTTTCAGCCCACAAATGTTTTGTCCCACCACCCACGGTTCTTGGATTAGGACGATGTCGGCTGCCCCTTTAGCTGTTAGACGGAGCAGCAGTGCAGCTGAAGCTGCTTTACAGTGGTGAAGGTTAATCTGCAGTACCTTCACCATCTTGGCCGTTATCGCCCACGTCGCCTATTAGGGTGGAGTTGACCGCGTCTTCCGACATCTCGATCAACTCCTCCTCCGTATAAAGCCGAAGCATGCGTCCGACCCCCAGCGAAGACGTCGATGAGGCATAACCCCCGGTCAGGTCGTCCATCGGATCAACCTGCTCGGATTCTTCCTCCATCTCCACGTCGCTGTTGGCCTCTTCCGGCTCTACCTCCGCGATCAGGTTCCTCGCTGCGTTTACGTCGTTGCTGTAGACCTTAATTTTGGCCATGTCACAGCCGTAACGTATGACCCCGCTCTTTTGCTCCAACAACTCTATGGAGTCCTTATTTAGAAGCAGGACAACCTGCATCGTCGCTTTACCGCTTTCGTTGATTTTGACCACCTTCCAATTATCGGTAGGTAGCTCCGGATTATAGAGCCTTATGGTTTGGAGGATCCTTTCTGGCTCCGCTGGCTTGCAAGGCAACCATGCTCTCGCTCTCGGTCGCACCGGTAGGTCCTTGAAGTCGACCGCCCTGAGCTTCGCACCAGGGTAGACTTCTCCAATACCTGCAACTGTTTTCTTGTAGATCTCCGCTGATCTGGCATCCTCGCATGCTATAACGCGGATGTTATTTTGGAACCACCCCGCTCCCTTGCAGGTTGGCGGAGGTCCCGGATTCTCCAACATAATGTTGATAGCAATGTCGGCCATCGCGGCCTTAACCCACTTCCATTGCTGCCTCAGGGTGAGGCTGTCTTCATTGCTCTCATCGATGACGCCGAGCAGGATCTGCTCCTTGGCTACTTCAGCAAAAGAAGGCCCCTGCGTTCTGACCCTCTTTGCGTATTGGTTGGGCGTATTTTCCCCCGATCTATTGCGCTTACTGGAGGGCGCCTGCGGCTGCTTCTCCTCCGGCTTGCGGTAGTCGGGCAGGACTGCCTTTGCCCAGTCGATTTCTGTGAGGATCTCCTTCACATGCTCTTCTTTCGCCTTGCTACACAGGTCAGGCGTTGCGGTGAACCTTTGCAGGATTCGAGCAGCTAGCTTCCTCTGCCGATAGCCCGCTGCAGCTGGTTCTGGCCTCTGGTCAGGCCTCGTGAAGGCCGTGGGTGTCGCGGGAGGACCGCCCGGGGCCTGCGCCCCAGATTCAGCCTTATCCCCGGCTGCAATCTGCATGCCAGGTTGGCGTCCACTGGTGCCAGGAGTTTCCCGGGGTGGACTCCTTTGAGCAGCCCCACCGCCACTTTCCATCGTTTTTGCGAGAGCTTGGCCCGGTTTCACCATTGGCCTTGGTTTCCCGCTATTTGTCACCGCACTACGGCTGGTGGAGGTACTCTGCATCGCTTGAGCTCCTTGTTTAGTGGGCCGAGATCCTTCCGACGCTTTAAGGGGGCCGGTCCCTTTAAACATTGTTTTTGATGTTGTTGTTGCTGTTTTTGTTGTTGTTGTTGTTAATTGTTTCTTTTCCATAATAGATCTCACGGGCTGCGGAGAAAGGGGTTCGTCCACCCGGGCAGAGATCCGCGATGCCCAGGTAAGGCCTACTTACATCCTGGGTGTGGCCGCCTCCCAGAGGGCTCCGTTCGCGACTGGGCTATTTAGGGGCCCCCAGCCTGGCCGATCCTCGGTACGGTGCGCGTGACGCCTTGATCCAGCCCCTTCAGACCTCCAAGGCACGATCAGAAACCATTTCCATATGACTACGCTATTAAGGAGTTTAGCACATAGCACTGATTCCTGATCTTAGCTGAGCACCATTCTGACATCGCACAGAATCCTCTGTAGTGCCCATTACCAGTCAGCACCCTCGTGGAGGGTTCAGCCGGAGGATTCTATACGAATATAGAGTTCAGAAAATTGCCGAAGGTGATTGGTAAAATTCTGCCTATACCATAAAGCAACGAGGCTTTATAATGAACGAGGGTAAAATTGATATTGTGAAAATTTGGCAAGCCTACTTACAGCGATGACAAAGTGACACATTACAACAAGCCAGAGATGTTTTCTGTTTTATGAGCAAAGAAACCTACCAAAATTTTAAGCGTCCTACCATCCTACCAGCGAGAAAAAAACCTACCAATTTTGGTAGGAAAAGCCCAAAACGGCAACCCTGCATGTGATCAAAGAAAATCATGGATTAATGCACTAGTTCATGTTGTTCCAGTTAAGCGTAGAAGGGGCGAAACGGTCAAAAGGGCGTGTACCATGCTTATCATCTTGAAGTGGATGGTGAAGTAATTAAAGTCTGCAAAAAATATTGGGAAATGGTTTGTTCTAAATACATTAGAGAAAGCTAAATTCCTTTGCCTAACCAAATTAACATGACAATGTCATTGAAGCGTACCGAGAGGGTGCGCGTACATTTCGCTTGGGGTTTACGAAGTCATAAAATGATTTGGGGTTATATATTATACGCCGTTTGATTTTACACAAGTAAGCTTTATAACACTTTTTGTTTAATTCAAAAAACTTATGACGCAAAAGTGAGTATTTTACATAGTATGAGTGTAAACCGGGTTTTTTCTGTAATCTAAAATAACGCGACTTTCTGTTTTTCAAATTTCTCAGTTCTTTAGTGAACCATAACTGTGTTTGCTCTTCAGGAACATACATGCGTTTAGGCACATGCTTTTCAAATAATTTATGTAAAGTAAAGTTAAAAAGTGCAACGCTTTGTTCAATATTTTCTTTAAATGCAGGCCACGACAATTTAGACAATTCTTTGTTAAGCATTTTAAAGTTTGCTTTCGAAAAATCAAAGCGAATATTTGGTTCGTATGCTTGGGTACTGCAATTTTGACAATCACTTATAACTTCGTAAGATACCTCCATAGCAGGGTGGTAGACATCTTCGGGCAAAACTAGTGGATCACACTTATTTACAACGGACTTAGATGCATCATCAACATAAACAAGATCTAATACTTTACCAAACTTATTGTGAAGTACATTAACCTGAGTTAGGCAGAGTTCAGCCATCTCCTCTAAAAATACGTTGTTGCACGCACTAGACGCGAAAGGTAGGATATCATTGTCAATGATGTTCCATGATATGCTTGGTAAATTAAAATCACCCAACACAATCATTGAGTCAGAAGGTTTAGTCAGTAAATTAACTGATTTCAGTAAAGAGATGAGTCGTGAATACACCAATGTGGTAGATCGGGGAGGGATATAGCATTGAGCTAAGTAAATATACCCTTATAAAGCCTGTACACGAATGCATTTGAACTCTACTGAATCAATGTGTGGAAGACTAACTTCTTCAGATGATATTGAAGAGTCTACAGCAAAGAGTACGCCACCGCCGATTCTGTCCCCCCTATCTTGTCTATAGATATGATAATTATTTGGAAGAATCTCTGAATTGAAAATGTGAGGTTTCGCCAAGAGTACTCCAAAATTAACCACAATTCATATAAAAAATATGGTCCAATTAACATTGCGATGTCCTAGGGCAGGACCATGTACTCCATCTCTGCATTACATCAGAGTAGCACAAAACTACTCCTAACATACTCCAATGACATTGTTGTTATATTTTTTCGTTTGTACACGCTTTTGTTCTTCACTTCGCAGATGCTTTTTTTGAAATGAATAAAAACCAAAAACAAAAATTAAAAATTACATGTTGCCTCTGACGACATTCGAACCCGAACATGCTGGGAGCTAAGAAATAATAGCTAGCATCTCTACACGTTTAGCTACAGCCAGACATGCAAATGTACTTTCAAATGCTTAACTTCAATCACATTTCGTTAAAACACGAGCAGTGATCGGGGAACAATAAGCTGGTGCAGAGACACGAGTTGGTCCGCTACAGCATGACAGAGGAGCACTTTTGTAAGTACTCCATTATACCACAAATAGACTACATGGTCCAACGATTTTTGCAGGGACATGGTCCAACAATTTTTGCAGGGTTGTTGCACAAGTCTTAAGATTAGTTACGCACACTCATAGGGCACACATTTAGGATGCGCATGTCCTCAGCATGTGGTAACGATTGTAAGGCCGATAAGTAGAACAATAGAAAGTAGCAATTGTGCGCACGTGCAACGGCATTGTACACATACGTACATAGTGCACATGCGCACAACATGACCTAAGGGTTGTTTAGTTGGCAATTATAGACATTACAATTCAGTGCCAGGGTGTATGGGAATAGTCACGTATGCATTTCTTAAATGTTATGAAATGCGATTGGCTTAAAATGCAAGTGAAACCGTATACTATTTTTATTACTTCCTGGCACTGTCGGTTTAAGTGTTTTTCTAGATAAGTTATACATACCTACTACATGTGTAGTGCAACACACATGTTTTAGATATACTATGGTTAGGGTAAGAATTGTGTATGTGTAGGTTAAGAGTTTTTGTTATAAATAAAGGCTCTGGGACACCAGAGCGTCAGTTATCTACCAAACCCCCGCGTAAACAGTTGGTGACCCTAAGTGAGTTTTTTTTTGAAAAGTGAAATTTTTTTTTTGTTTCAAATTAAAATTGGCAGTATAAGAGTAGTGGTAAGTATTAATATATTCATACATATATACTCTTAGTCTTTTATCGACATAGTTTTTTGTGTGTATTAAATCCTTAATAAAAAAAATTTAAAAGCAATGGATTCTGCGCTTAACGAAAATCAAACCATTGCAAGCAGCATCTCTGCTCTGTATGAGGAAATAAAAAATTTTAGGGGGCAAAATATTGAAGAGGGACAGATCCAACGTTGGAGGGGTGTAGTAACCGATCTGTCTAGGCAATTTGAGGAGAACGAGTGTATCCTCAAAGAGGCCTCTTCAACCCTAAAGAGAAACCCTTATTTTAAAGATAACCATGCAGAGCAAATTAGGGGATTTTTCAATAATACCTCAACTCTAATTTTGACCATGGAAATGGAAGCTAAAGCACTAAAAGATAGTTTGCAAGCAGCGGGAGTGATAGCCTCACGACCAGCACCTCAGCCACCTACATCTAGTCACACCTTAGGTTCAATCGCTACAGCTCCCATGATTTCAAAATCAGAACGGCAATTAAAGTTCGTTTTAGAAGATCTTAGCAAGACTATTGACAAATTTTTGGGAAATAAGATTCCAAAAGTCTTCCTTCTGGAAAGTGCCAAAGAAGCTAAAATGATGTATCGCAATTATTTAGGAGAATGTGACGAGAATTGTTTAGAAGATTTATTTCTCAACGTAAGTTTTAAACTCGATGAGGCTTTGGACTTCGCTCCTGAAGATAAAAAAACGCAGAATGAAAATCTGCCCTACACACTGCCAAAAATAGTTATTCCGGTATTCTCTGGAGACTATATTCAGTGGAACACGTTTAGAGAATTGTTTTCCCAATTAATAGGTTCAGCCAGTATCTCGGATACACAGAAAATGATTTGCTTGAAATCAAAGCTAAGAGGGGAAGCGGCAATGACGATCGCGAACCTACCAGCAAATGCAGAAAACTATCCAATTGCTTGGAACCTCTTGGATAATAAATATACCAACTTGAGAGCGCAAACTGCCATTCATTTTTCGAACATAATGGGGGCACCCTATACGACTGAAAATCTAGAAAGTGTAAAACGATTGAAAGAAGTGATTGAGGAAAATTTGCAAGCTCTAAAAGCAACAAAATTGAGTTCTGAAAGTATACTGCAAGGCCTTTTAAGTTTCATTTTAGTACGAAAAATGAGTAATGATTTAAGATTGAAGTATGAAACTTCACTTCAGAACTCACGAGAAATACCCATTGTTGACTCATTGGTGAAATTTTTAAATCATGAGTTTTATGCACTGCAAGCAGTACAAAAAATCATCAAAAAAGGATGGGTCATCCAAATGGGATGACCATATTAAAGAATTGGCAAACAAAAAGGAAATCGAATGCATCATGGGATGTAATAATCGACATTTCCTTTTTCAATGCACAAAATTTAAAGACCTTACCATTAAAGAAAAATGGGAAAAGGTTAGAAAAAATAACTTATGCTCGAAATGTTTAAAAAATGGACATTCGAGTAAAAATTGCAATGGGTATAATTGTCGTATATGTAATGAAGGTCATAGCACATTCTTACACAAAGTTAGTAATGAAAAAGGTGCAGTGACAAAAAGTACCATTAAGCAAGGATGCGAAAATTCAGAAAAATGCATTTTGTTAGCTACAGCGGTTGTTTATATCCAAGATGCCAAAGGCAAATGGATCAAAGGCAGAGCGCTTCTTGATAGCGGCTCTCAAGTAAATTTGATGTCAAAATCGTTCCTAAAGAAATTAAGACTTAAGCGCGAAGCAATTAAATCGGCAGCGATAGAAGGTGTTGGCAAAACACGTTCAAAAATTGAATAACGGGTAAATATAAAAATTAAGTCCAGAATGCATATGAGCAATTTCGAAACAAATCTAGACGTACTAATAGCGCAGGAATTAATGTCCAAATTGCCGGCAGAAGAAGCCATTATTAAAAAGATTCCAAATAACATTGAATTAGCTGATCCAAATTTTAATGTTCCTAAGGAAGTGGACATATTAATAGGTTACGAATTAACCTATGGGGATCTCTTTGAAGGAGAAAAAATTTCATTGAATGAAAATAATTTAATAGCCCACAAAACCAAATTGGGTTGGGTTATTACAGGAGCTGCAATGATTAATAGAGCCCCATACATTTGCAGTTTGGCCTCTTTTTCCGAGCCCACAATAGAAAAACCAAATAAAACAGTTTTGGGAAATTGAGGAAGATATGGAAAAAGACAAAAAAATTTCAAAGGAGGAGGAAGACTGTCAAACTATTTTTACAAAAACCACAACCAGAAAAGTGGATGGAAAGTTCGGAGTAAACCTCCCCTTTAAAGGAGACATTGAACAATTAGGAAATTCAGAGATTACTGCTAAAAGAAGGTTCTTAGCTATGGAAAAGAAATTGGAGAAAAACTATGAAGTAAAGTCACAGTATCATGAATTTATGAAGGAGTATATAAAATTAAATCAAATGGAGGCTCTAGCCACTCCAAACCAACTTCAGTTCAAATGTTATTTACCTCATCATTATGTACTGAAGCCAGATAGCACTTCTACAAAATTGAGAGTAGTTTTTGATGCATCTGCAAAAACTACTACAAATATATCATTAAATAATTTATTACATACGGGGCCAAGGCTACAAGATGATTTATTTGATATTCTGATGCGTTTCAGAAAACACAAATTTGTAATATCAGCAGACATTGAGAAAATGTTCAGACAAATTTGGGTAAACGAAGAACATCAAAATTTCCAACTAATTTACTGGAGGTGGAAGCCATCGGAGGCCCTAAAGACATACAGATTAAAAACTGTTACTTATGGCACTGCGAGTGCACCTTACTTAGCAGTAAAATGTCTACAAACAGCAGCAGGAGATAATAAAGATAAATTTCCAACAGCTTCACAATGCATTCAGTCAGACTTTTATATGCACGATTTGATGACAGGTTGTGATAATCTAACTGAGCTAAAAAATATGCAGCAACAAATAATTCATATATTAAATTCATATGGATTCAAATTGAGAAAATGGTGTGCTAATCATCCTAGTTTGTTGAACGAAATTCCTAGCGAAGATCGAGAAATTAAATTAGATATAACATCTAATAAAGCTGAGAATATAAAAGCCCTAGGAATCGCTTGGAATCCAGCTAAAGATGACATCTCAATAAAATCTTATTTAGAAACTGACTACAAAATTACAAAGCGCCAAATACTTTCTGATATTGCGAAACTATTTGATCCTTTAGGACTTTTGAGTCCAGTTGTAGTGGTGGCAAAATTGATACTACAACAAATATGGAAAGAAAAAATCGACTGGGATCAAGCCGTTACAGGAGAAACCATGCGATCCTGGGTACATTTAAGAAATCAAATGAAATTATTGAATGAAATAAATCTTCCCAGATACGCATTATTACCTGATGCAAAAGAAATAGAATTACACGGATACTCAGATGCATCCATGAGAGCCTATGGCGCTGTGGTATATGTAAAATCAGTAGACAAATCGGGAAATATTAAAATAAATCTATTAGCTTCCAAATCGAAAGTCGCCCCATTAAAAATTCAGACGTTACCTCGATTAGAACTATGTGCTGCGGTACTGTTAGTAAAATTAATGGAAAAAGTATCAAAAGCACTTAATCTAAAAGACAAGCATATTTATTATACGGATTCAACAATCGTCCTTAGTTGGCTACAATTAGATCCTGCAAAATTGCAAATATTTGTGTCGAATAGGGTAAACTTTATTCAGGTGCAAACCAAAGGGCGGCAATCGAGACATATTGACACAAAATCAAACCCAGCTGATTTAATAACAAGAGGGTTATATCCAGAAGAAATAATTAATAATAGTCTGTGGTTTAATGGACCAATGCACTTAGCTAACATGGAGTCATACAGAAAAAAAATTGTCACAAAGCCTTTAACATCGCTTCCAGATATAAAGAAAACTGCTATAACAGCAGGTGTTTTGGTAAGGAATTGCTCTTTAATTGATTCAATTGACCACAAAAATAATTTGGAATTCTTATTAAATGTGGTTGCTTTGCTTATCAAATTTAAAGATATTACATTAAAGCGTCCTAAGAAAGAACTCAAAATTCAGAATCACTTATATTATCGAAAAGAAGCTTTGAATTTTATTTTGAAATATATACAAACTAAATATTTTAACAAAGAACTAAGTCTCCTTTCAGGTAACAAAAATTTAGAAAAGAGCTCGAAGCTGATAACTCTATCACCATTTTTGGACAAAAATGGCATCATTAGAGTTGGAGGACGTTTACAAGAAGGCAATATTCCAGAGGAAGCAAAACATCCTGCAGTACTTCCATATGAAGACACTTTAGTTAAAATTTTGGTGGAGGGAATCCATCAAAAACATTTACATATAGGACCGCAAGGCCTTCTCGCAATAGTTAGGCAGAAGTTTTGGCCTTTAAGGGGCAGGCAACTCACAAAAAGAATTGTTAACAATTGCTATAGATGCTTCAGGGCAAATCCTCGTCCCCTTTTTCAAATCATGGGTAATTTACCAGCAGATAGAGTAAGATGCACCAGGCCCTTCTTGAATACTGGGGTTGATTTCTTGGGTCCTATACAAATTCACCACAAAATAAGAGGCAAACGAGTAGATAAAGCCTATGTGTGTGTATTTGTGTGTTTCAGCACAAAGGCAGTTCACCTAGAAGTGGTATCAGGTCTAAGCTCAGCAGCTTTTATAGGAGCCTTAAAAAGATTTGTGGGAAGTTGTGGTTGTCCTGCAAAAATATACTCCGACAACGGAACAAATTTCATTGGGGCAGCAAATAGTTTACATGAAATTTATATATTATTTCAAAAGGAGCAACTCGGAAAAGAAGTCTCCTCGTTCTGTGCTGTACACAGCATTAATTGGGTGAATATACCAGCTCGATCTCCACACGTAGGAGGGTTATGGGAAGCTGCTGTTAAATCGGTTAAGAAGCATTTTCACAGAGTAGTTGAAGACACATTGACCTTTGAAGAGATGTGCACACTCATGAACCAGATAGAAGCAGTATTGAATTCACGACCTCTAACACCATTATCGGAGGATCCGAATGACTTCCAGGTTTTAACTCCAAGTCATTTTCTTATAGGGGAGACTTTAACCACACTTGCAGACAGTAGTGAAAACCATTGTTATCACGGGGTGCGGGACCACTGGAAAGCAGTGGAAAGAAATTCAAAGGAATTTTGGAAGCGCTGGTCACTGGAGTACCTAAGCGAACTTCAGAAAGGAGTCAAGTGGCAAAGGCCACAAGATAACTTACCCCAAGGGAGTTTAGTTCTCCTTAAGGAAGAAAATCTTCCAACAATGACTTGGAGAAGGGGCAGGGTTGAGAACCTCATCATCGGAAAAGATGGAAAATGCAGGATGGTAGACGTAAGGACCAGCACTGGAATGACAAAAAGATCAATAACCAATGTTTGTCCTTTTCCTACGGAAACGGAAAGAAATATAAGTAAAAATGAGGAATCCCATAAGAATAGGAATGTAAGGAATAAAAATAAAAATGTTCTAATGACGATGTTAACCTTTTTATTAGTACTACCACTCTACAATTGTCAAGTAATTATAGAAAAATTTAGGAACAAGTCAGGGATATTAATAGAGAGGCAAGGCAGTTTGGGTTTCACGAAGACATCATGGGAAATAATCATCCACGTGAACATGACGGATTATCAGCACCAAATACAGCTTCTATTGGGAACACCCTCGGCTCTACAAAAACTCGCCAAGCTACTGGACAAGGGAGACTCAGAATCTCAAAAGGTAGTTGAGACCTTAGTTAATCAGGTCATTCATCGCATTAAAGAAGTCAACCAAAAGGATGCACTGATGAGATTTAATGGAAGAAATAGAGCATCTAGGTCTATACTGCCATTCGTTGGAAGCGTGTATCATTCAGTGTTTGGTCTAATGGATGAAGAACACGCAGATGAATTGGTGGCGACAATAAAAAGGACCCATAAAAATGAAGAATACTTGCTTAAGCTATACCAGAATCAATCCTCCATTGAAGACATAACGCAAGAGGTTTTGAAGAAACAAAATGAAGTTGTTCGAAATAATTTTAACCAAATATCGGACTCCATACAAATAATAAAGAAAGCGGCTGAAAATGAATTAGCAATGGAAGGCTTTCAAAACTATATAGCAAGCATTAACAT
Source organism: Rhagoletis pomonella (assembly GCF_013731165.1). Classification (NCBI taxonomy): domain Eukaryota; kingdom Metazoa; phylum Arthropoda; class Insecta; order Diptera; family Tephritidae; genus Rhagoletis; species Rhagoletis pomonella. The sequence continues at coordinate 8,710,864 of NW_023458559.1, forward strand.
TGCAATAGAGTCAATAGAGCAACTGCAAGGAGATATTACGGATTTGATTTGGAACTCAAAGGGAAATTTCATGAAAAGGATTTTACCTACCGACAGATTCCAAACCCAAATAGCAACAATTACGGCAAATTTAAATGATGACTTACAATTGCCAGATACCGACCCGTTTGAGCTATCAAAAATATCACGGGTCACAGCCACTATAAACCAAGGCTTCTGTTTAGTGCGAATTCAAATACCACTTATACAAAGCCAACAGCTATAGTTATTTGCATTGACCAGTTATCCGATTCTGCACGACGGCTACTTCGTGAGCTTTAAACTCGCATATGAATATCTGGTAGTAAATAAGGAGAAATCAATGTATAGTAGCCTGACAGAAACTAAATATTCGTATTGCCAGAAAATGAGAAGAATCACGCTGTGTCCCCAAATTGGACCACTCTACAATGTAAGAAAGGACCAGTCGTGCGAACTAGAGCTATTCTTTAATTCGAAGCAATTACCATTATCATGTGTGGTGAATATAATGCCTCTGCAAGAAGTTTGGTTGCAGCTTAAATCCTCAAATAGCTGGCTGTACTCCGTCCCTGAAGACACAAAGGCAGAAGTCAGTTGCGGCAGCTCTTATACGGCACATATTTTAGTTGAGCAAGGCATTGTAAAACTGCAACCTGGCTGCCACTTAACAACCGCGATAGTAAGCGTTTGGGCACACAAGGCACCAACCACTGTTATTCAGTACAATATGCCCCCAATTAATATGAGCAGGAGTTTACCGCTCATGAAGCACATTACTATAAAAGGGACTATGTTGACATACTCGATTCCGGACATTCCGCGGCCACCAGCCATTGTTGATTTCTCAGAAGACATCGATTTCCACCACCTGATGCACTACAGCTCGAATATATCAACTTGGATCATTATCGCAGGAGTCATCATGGGAATGATCGTCATCTTTCGGAAGCTATGTGGTCTCTCAACACGATATATTCCCGCTGCTCTGGCCCTTAGATAATAGAATAATCGATAAGAATAAATAAGTACATAAATATAAGTACAGTAGGTTGAATATTGAGTGGATTCCTCACAACTCCTATTTGAATAAGAAATAGTTCACCTTTTTTGAAAGTAAATACTTTCAACGTGGGCAATATGTTAAGTCTTGTTGCACAAGTCTTAAGATTAGTTACGAACACTCATAGGGCACACATTTAGGATGCGCATGTCCTCAGCATGTGGTAACGATTGTAAGGCCGATAAGTAGAACAATAGAAAGTAGCAATTGTGCGCACGTGCAACGGCATTGTACACATACATACATAGTGCACATGCGCACAACATGACCTAAGGGTTGTTTAGTTGGCAATTATAGACATTACAATTCAGTGCCAGGGTGTATGGGAATAGTCACGTATGCATTTCTTAAATGTTATGAAATGCGATTGGCTTAAAATGCAAGTGAAACCGTATACTATTTTTATTACTTCCTGGCACTGTCGGTTTAAGTGTTTTTCTAGATAAGTTATACATACCTACTACATGTGTAGTGCAACACACATGTTTTAGATATACTATGGTTAGGGTAAGAATTGTGTATGTGTAGGTTAAGAGTTTTTGTTATAAATAAAGGCTCTGGGACACCAGAGCGTCAGTTATCTACCAAACCCCCGCGTAAACATATTGAAAGATTTATGTAATACACTCGTTAATAAAAGACAAACAAAATAGATTATAACAATTAAGGAGCTGATGTAAATAGCTTTAAATGAATGTAGCGAACAGTTTGAGTATCACTGTAATTATGACACTTAATAAACGCAATGCAAACAGCTGTGACAAGAATTACTAGAAAAAGTAAACAAAAAGAGTAGAACAAATGTGCAAAAACAAAATGAATTCAGTTAACTACAAAAGATACAACAACAATGATAGCAACAAATGACTCGGCAAAATTAGAATGTATGCTAGTGAAGTTTAATTAAATTTACTTTAATATATGTAAAAACAATAACTTTCACTTAGCTTCAATTTTTCACACTATGATGCTCATAAGCACTTTTTATCACTACTTTAACACAGAATTAGCACAATGAACTTAGTAAGTAGAAAGCCAAAATTAGAGCACAATAAAGTACAACCTCACAGCTTGACGTTTGCTTAGTATGTCACTGCAGAGGCAATAGTTAAGTCTATTCATAATCTGGGGATTGAAACCAACCTAATAAGGCTTATTTACAGCTTAATTTATGACATGAGCGCCTGCACTCAGCGCAGAGACATTAGGAGCACTCCATAGGGTGGTGTTCTCTCTCCCCTGCTCTGCACTGCGGTTGTAAACGACCTTCTAGAGGAACTGGAAAAAGTGGGATGTCGGGTGATCGCCTATGTAGATTATGTGGATCTTTTGGTTAAGGGACGATTTCTATACATATGTTTCTATATACTATGTGTAACCAGGTAGACGATCAACGGTGGCCTCGCAGTAAATCCCAGCTCTGCGGCTCTGATATATACTTAGGCTTGATCCTGGATAGGAAGCTGTCGTGGAAGCCCAACACCGAGAAAAGGGAAAAAAGGCGTCGATTGTGTTGTACTACTGTAGGGCAGCTATCGGTAAAAGGGAAGGTCTCTCGCTCAAAGTAATTCATTAGCTCTATGTAACCAGATTTAAGCTTAACTTGTTTCACGGAGCCTTTTCCTGACGTTTAACGTAATGTTGAACACGCCGCCTGAGGATATTGCAGACAGAATTGTAGTAGCACGAACTGCTGTTAGGCTAAGGGAAACCGTCTGGTAACACTCTGTAATTCTGGAGGGGGGGAGGGGGGGAGGGGGCATACAAACTGAAATTCTCATATCGCTTATCTCTGGAACTGCTTATGCTAACGTCCTGAAATTTTACACAGCTATTTATGACATCAATAAAGTATTTATGGCGAAAATTGGAAGACAATGAGAAAGGGGGTGTGGCACCGCCCATACAAACTGAAACTCTAATATTGTTTATCTCTGGAACCGCCAATGCCAACGTCCTGAAATTTCACACAGCAACATATGTTGTCAATACCGTACTTACGGCGAAAAGTGGTAGATTTTGTAAAAGGGGGTGTGGCACCGCCCATACAAACTGAAATTCTAATATTGCTTATCTCTGAAACCGCCTATGCTAACGTCCTGAAATTTTACACAGCAACCGTACTTACGGCGAAGAGTGGTAGATTTTGGGAAGGTGGGCGTGGCACACTTATGCTAACGTCATGCAATTTGGCACAGCAACATATGTTGTCAATACCCTACTTATAGCGAAGAGTGGTAAATTTTGGAAAAGGGGGTGTGGCACCGCCCATACAAACTGAAATTTTCATATCGCTTATCTCTGGAACTGCTTATGCTAACGTCCTGAAATTTTACACAGCTATTTATGATATCAATAACGTATTTATGGCGAAAAGTGGAAGACAATGAGAAAGGAGGTGTGGCACCGCCCATACAAACTGAAATCCTAATATTGTTTATCTCTGGAACCGCCTATGCCAACGTCCTGAAATTTCACACAGAAACATATGTTGTCAATACCGTACTTACGGCGAAAAGTGGTCGATTTTGGGAAAGGGGGCGTGGCGCCGCCCATAAAAACTGAAATTCTTATATTGCTTATATGCTAACGTCCTGAAATTTTACACAGCAACCGTACTTATGGCGAAGAGTGGTAGATTTTGGGAAGGGGGGCGTGGCACACTTATGCTAACGTCATGCAATTTGGCACAGCAACATATGTTGTCAATACCCTACTTATGGCGAAGAGTGGTAAATTTTGGAAAAGGGGCCTGGCACCGCCCATACAAACTGAAATTCTCATATCGGTTATCTCTGGAACCACTTATTATATTTTATACTCCTACATTTATACTCATATAAAATCGCAGGAATCATTCAATTAGGAACCATTTTCTCCCAGATTTAAAAATTGCATTGAATGATTGTTGTTATGTGCAAAAGTTTTTAGAAGGATCAGTGTGTTTATCTTCCGATAGGTGGCGCAGAGATTGAGAGCTATCCTAAAAAATCATATTTATGATCAGATTTGTTTCACTTTTAGAAAACATATTAGTAACTTAAAATTTGGTGTAACGTGGTTGCCCAGTCCAGTGATGACAAAATATTGGGCTTTGGCCCAGTCTTGACAAAAACCCGTGTGGAACCGCCGGAGAGAAGAAATATTAGCTTTTGTTGTAAACCTTCAAGATACTTTCTCAACCGTTAACGATCCTGATGAAAAAAGAAAGAGTTTATGTAGATGTGGGCAATTTAGTTTTTAGCCTCAAAGAGGCTCTCAGACAAATATAATCGAAAAACTTATTGGCAGTCTAAATTGGTATATGGTTGACATATTAGTCAGTGATGAACATCTCATCTATACATACGCAAATTTTTTACAAATGAAAATCGAGGTTCCTTTTTCTTTCTAATTTCAAAATCTACTGAAGAAATTTGGAGGAGACTTGGTAGAACTAGCATTAACGTTCATAATTCGATTTTAATTTTTCCTGTGAATGTGCTATAAATTATGCTGGTGGACTTCAAAATAGTAATTCGCATAAAGGAGTTAGTATTGGTGACAGGTAAAATTCAAAAGTGTATGAAAAAAGATGTCACATGGCAACCCCCCTAAGTAAAGACTTTCTAAATCCTTTTCGATCGATACTCATTTTTTAATAATTCATCCAACTTATTGAATATTTTGAAAGTAACTTTTTAAACACGTAACAACCCTCTTCAAACATTCAAAAAGTTCAAACTAAAGATTTCTTAAAATTATTTTGTTTGACTTTGGTATTATATATTTCATATACCCTTTGTATTAGTTACTTGAATTAGATGTTTAAAACAGGTGGCCGCCCTCTTCAAAAGTATTTTCAAGCTTAATCCTCGTCAACTCTCCTTTGTCGGGCATTGCGATACATACTTTAATTAACTGATGAAAAATTTTGAAACCACCTTCGATTGATACCCATATTTTAATAATTCATTTAACTTATAAAATAACTTGAAATTCGCTTTTTAAACAGGCGGTAACCTTTTCTAACACCTCAATTTCTTTGCGTCCAAACTAAAGGTTTCTTATTACTCCTTCGTTTGACATCCATATTTTGATATTTCATATACCTTGTGTATAAGTAACTAAGTTCGACATTTCAAGCTGATGACAAACCTGTTCAAAATACTTCTACTTTCTGAAACCCCTTTCGTTTGGCACCCATACGGTGATACATACAAATTTTCGGAAGGGGAAAACGAAGTCAACAGAATAGTGAGATTGTATGTGTGACAGTGATGGAAAATGAGTGTGCATTGTGCCATTTTCAGCCCTTTCGGAAGCAGCCGGCACCTTCAGCACAATCGATTGATTTTCGGCACTATTTTTGCGTAACTCAATGGAATTAATAAATATTTCTTTCGGATCCGCAATTAAAAATATTTTTTTTATATTTAATCGTATGTGCTTAAACTGATAAATGATATAAACTTAGAAACGCAAGCAGAAGAATCTCGCTTCCACATCCTGCATATGCGCTTAACGTTTTTGTTTAAACAAATTTGTCGAAATTTCATCTCTAAAGCAAATATTAAATATGATTTAATATATACTTTAGATTTAAATAATCATTTTTACATAAATTTTGTTTACTTTCAACCGCCGAATTGCTCAATTATTTCTATTTCTGGAGGGATATTTCACCCGCCGGTGATAAGAAATCGCAATCACCATAACGCACATCACTAATATTACTGTTCACAATCACGTTTACATACAAAATTACAATTCATAATTTCGTTTTGTAGCAAATATGAAATATAGGTATATCCATTTACTTAAATGTAAACGGATTAAGAATCAAAGTGATAGAAGAGATTTGAGCATTTGGTACAAAAAGTGTTTTTGATGTTGAAATTGTACTTAAAATCGGCAAATTGCACTTTTGTAATTTTAAAATTAATTGTACTGAAAAAAGTACAATTGTACTTAAAATATCAACACTGTTTCACTGGCGTGACAAAGTACTTGCTGCGGCGATGCCAGATTTGAGCGTACCCAATTTTTTACCGATAATAACTCATGCGAGGGATTTGGGTATTGGGCATTTTACAAGCCTATTAGGAAGTATAAAAACATATCTGTGTTCGTATAGAATAGTAGCTTATGTCGGAAGACTGGCTTTAGTATAATGAACCATTCGCAGCATACGATTGCGAAAGACCCACTGGCGCCGAGTCGTTGAAGAACTCTTGGAAAATAAACGTAAAAGAGGCTGTTGCGATGCTAGGAAGTCAATATTCGTATAAAGTCTCATAAAAAAATTCCTTGTGGTTTAAAGAATATAGGAAATGGTACATTTTACTAAAGCCAGCCACCCGACATAAGCTACTATTTCATACGAACACAAATATATTCGTCTACAAATAATGTTGATTATTTTAATTAAGTCCTAAGATAAGTTTGTGCATCTTATCAGTGTTCTATGTAAGAACCAAAAATCAATCCCCTCGCCAATTATAACTTTTGCTTTAAAAGAAAAATATACATAGCGCATTTACTCAATACTTGGTCTGGCATCACTGTTTGAGCATTGATGTGCTCTGCTCACTGTTGCCAAGGTCGTGCATCTTGCACTAAATTTAGTGCTTTTGGGAAACCAGAAAGCCAAAATAATTGGAATTCAATGCTTGGCGCGGCATTTAGTGATGCTTTTTTAATTTAAGCACACCGAATGCATGCACTATACACTAATAGTCTATATTAAGATGGAATTCATTTACTGAATAAAATGTGAGGAATAGGTAAATTAAATATGTTTCGCGTTGTTATAAATGTGTTGAAATTAATTTATTAATAAAAACGTGAGGAAATGGATATGTATATACACTTTTTACTGAATCAAAAAAAATTATTAAACATGATAATAAAAACTTGGCGCTTTTGTTTTGGAAAAATTGGCTTTTTCTGGTGGCCTGATGTCACACTGGCTCAGTTGTCGCAAAAGTACACATACATACACGCATTTTTACTTGAAAATTTGTGTGTAGTGGTTAATATGTATACGATGCCATCTCCGTACAGCTCACTTCACCTCGTCTAGCACGCTCGCGTGCTCGCAGTTTGCCCGCGACGTCGACTGCGTGCACCTCTGCTGTGCATTCCTACATTTTGTGATAATTGATTTATTTTTCAAATAATTTGGATATAATTTTTGAAAAGGTGGCAACTCTCTTCAAAAAAGTAAAACCTTATTGAACTGCTGCAGTCCAAGCCTTTTAATATGACACCTCACTTTGTTACGAAATAACAAAGCTAAAACTTAATTTTAATGTTCGGCTTCGGCTACCGTGTTCGGCCGAATATTGAATAGTATTTAATATTCGGTTTCCGCTTCGGCCAAAATTCCAGCTTCGGTCGGACACTAATATCTATGTATACATTATACAATATTATTCTACATTAATATGGAATTCATTTACTGAATAAAATGTGAGGAATAGGTACATTAACAGGTCTATTTTGCACGTTACCGAAGATTTTGTAACCGGAAAATTTTATTACCAAAAAATGTTACCAGTTCTTGTCACCGCGATTCTAGGAACGTTGGTAATGCAGTTAAAATATTCAGCAATTAAGCTATGAAGAATTGTGCATTGTATATTTCACGGGGAAATACTTTGTTACCAGCTTATGAGATGGTAACAAAATTTACCGGTTACAAGAATACACAGAATGCGAAAAGGGTTTAAAAATTGACAGGAACTTTATTTACCGGTTACAAACTTTTTATTACCAGCGCAGAATAGACCTGTAAATATGGTTTGGGTTGTTATAAATTTAGTTATTCATAAAAACGTGTATAAATACATACGTATGTACAATTTTTATTAACTCAAATACATTAAAAAATTATTAAATGACTAGTAGACCCGGCGAACTTCGTCCCGGCGAACTTCGTCCCGCGAAAAATTTAATTTTTTTATTGAAACTTTTTGGTCCAATATTTTCACCAACAATTAACGTTTACATTCATCTGCTAAATAACGTAGCGAAAGTGTTATGTCCGTGAAAAAGTTCTCGTATTGTGCAGCATTTCATAGCACGGTTAATCGCAAAACGAAATAAATTTGAAGAACCTTTTCCTCTTCACCCCTGGCGGCAACAATGACCCGTTTCTATAGTGAATCTGTCCTAGAAGCTTTATAGTATAGTTGGTGTCAATTTCAAAATGGGTGCGTATCAAATGCAATACGTATTTCAGACGAAATACCTTAAAAGCTTAAACGCATAATAATATTGGAAAATCACATCCACTGGGCTAATCGTAAAGCAGGAGAGTTCGATATACTCAATGGCGGAACAGGTCGATTTAATCTGCCATTCACGGCACCTATTCTCACTTGGCGAGTAGCTTGACTCCAGCGCCACCTGGCAGCACTAGTATTGCTCAACTACAGCGCCCCCTGGGGGGTTAATTTTGAAACTTAACCATCCAGTGACACACTCAAACAGACACAAACAATTTCGTTAAAATCCGGACAGCTTGTTGGCCTCACGCCCTTTTTTCAAATAGCCCTTGATATAGGGCTTTATTTTATATAAATACACATCTCCATACGAAGTTCCAGTACTGTACCATTAACACTTTCAGAAATATGCAGTATGAAAAATTCGTTTTGTATAGGAGGTGCGACGCCCCTTTTCCAATAGCTCCAGCTTTGCTCCAAAATTATGCGATTTATTTCATATATCTCCATATCAAGTTCTAGTACTCTCCACGAACTTTTCCAGAGACATGCAGTATAAACAAATCGGTTTGCATGGGAGCTGCCACGCATCTTTTAAAATAACCCAAAATTTTCTCTAGAGATCTCCGTACCAAGCTCTAGTATCCTACCATGAACACTTCCACATCCCTTTTTCCAAAAGCACCTTTTTTTCTCCACGATTATGCGATTGATTTCATATACCTCAATACCAAGTTCCCGTGCTCTACCATGACTATTTCCACAGATATGCAGTATGAAAAATTCGGTTTGTATGGGAGGTGCCAAGGCCTCTTTTCCAATAGCTCCACTTTTCCTCAAAGAGTATGCGATTGATTTCATATACCTCAATACCACGTTCCAGTACTTTACCATGAATACTTCTAGAGATATGCAGTAGGAAAAATTCGGTTTGTACGAAGGTTCCACGCCCCCTTTACCAATAGCTCGAATTTTCCTTCAAGAGCGTGCGATTGATTTCATTTACTTCAATACCAAGTTCCAGTACTCTACCATGAACTCTTCAAGAGATATGCAGCATGAAAAGTTCGGTTTGTATGGGAGGTGCCACGCCCGCTCTATATATCGAAATTTTTTTTAGCCTATAACCACCCTTGGGAGTGTGCGGCTTTGCGAGCAGAAAAAACGGCTTCCAAAATATATTAGTATAGATAATAATATTTCCGTGGCGCCTTTGTTTTGGAAAAAATGGGCTTTTTCTCGTGTCCTGCTGCCACACTGGATCAGTTGTCGCAAAAGTGCATGCATAAACGCATTTTTACTCGAAAATAAGTAGGGGTATTCACGATCCGGTGCATACTGTCTAGCATGGTGCATAGATAGCATGATTGGCTAATTTTGTTGTTGTTTGAACACATGAAGCAACAACAATCATGATGTTTATGCTATCTATGCACCATGCTAGACCATATGCACTGGATCGTGAATACCCCTAGTGTGTAGTGTTTAATATGCATACGTTGCCATCTCCGTACAGCTCACTTCTCCCGCCTATCCCTTTCACGAGCTCGCAGTTGCCCGCGACGTCGACAGCGTGCACCTCTGCTGTGCTTCCCTAGTGTAAGGGAAAAGGTTAATCATATAAAAAGACTAACACATTTGTCGAACATTTCAGATCCTTTTTGGGCAGTGTTCCAAAAATACCATCTCATTATTGCCGACAAAATATGCAAAAAATATTCATCGAATTGACTTACACATCCGTCAAGCAGGTTTACAAACAATTTGAACTTTTCCTAAATGCGAATAACATACCGGATTTTGAAAAGGCTGGCTATAAGTCTTTTATTAAAGTTGCTCACGAAACAATATCTATACGGGCTATATAAACCAAAAAGGACCAACGTCGTTGATGTTATGCTTATAAAAATAAGAATATTTATGAGAGGACTTTCAATACGCATTTGAGATTAAAACGGAGGTGGCCCAAACCGACACAATCATATGTTTCAGTTTTGCTAAACGATGAGAGAATGAAAGGAATAAGTCGCTCACGCGTCTGATGTAAACAGTGTTGTCAACGATTTCCAATTGCAAGTTATAAGAAAAAGGGATTTTTTTATTATGCAAATTTTGTGAAAGGTAGATATTATATTAAAGAACTAATCTTTTAATATACACCCGTATGCTGTAATCCGAAAGTTCGTAGTTACGAATTCGTAGCTCCGTTCCGAAAATTCGAAAATTGGTATGCCGTAATCCGATCGTAACTATCAACGGCGTTGTTAACTAAAATAGTGAAATTCGAAGTTCTTAATCAGCTGCTTCGCAAGTGAACAGTGAAATTAAAAAAAAAAATTAATCGTATTTGAAAAGGATTTTCCTTAATTAAGTAAAATATAATGGATTCAGTGGCCAGTGCACTTTTGTCTCAGGAGAAAGAACGTGCTGCAGCCAACTGTTGCATTAATAAACAAAGGAGATTGCTACGAGCCAGTTCTGATCCATTTAGCTTAAATGATAAATGTTGCCCCCTCTTTTTAAGGGCGTCCATTCAACTAGATATTGCGCCGCTTTAATTTTTAAAACGCTTTCCCAAAATGCCACCACATTCTCTTTAGCTACTTTTACAAAGCCTCGGGCAATGTCCGGTCTTTCGCTCATGCATTCCACCAGTTTTTCGTATTGCGAGCGATTTGTTGTGATCTTCGACTTGATAATTTTGTAAACATTTAATAATACATTTTTTTTATTCACACTTCAACTTACATACATATTTTTGCGTTTACACACTTTATTTTAATGATATTTTAATACAATTTGTTTCGCTCCGACACGAGTTGCTATTCGTACAAAAATTCCGACAAATATATAAAAATTACAGCTACGTCGGATCCAGGCATACCAATATTACGAATTTCGAAACTACGATACGACAACATGGATTTCAGCATACCAATTTTAAGATTTATAAGGTGATAGTTTAATTCACTTTCATTGCTTGCTTAGATTTTTTATAATAGTTAAAATTAAAATTAGAGAAATTAGTTGAATTAATTTGTAGTGATCTTCTTATTTTGAATTAAAAGAATATGGGTTTTTTAGCATTATTTTAAATTCATATTTTGATTTATGTGCATGTGTACGTAACAATTTATTTATTAATTAAATATTGGGGAATGAGGGGAAATGGAGCTATAATAGCGCTTAACAAAAAATTTTCTCGCCCGTGCGATTTCTCCATGACACACCAAACATTGTGCCCTGCCTTCCCATTACTAGTGAGCAGTGTTGCCAAGTCTTGGGCATGAAAAAACGTCCCTCTTGGTCAGAAAAAACGTCATTTCCTACCCAAAAACGTCTTTTTCAAATGTACAAAAAATTGTACTTATTAAACTTTTATTGTATACAAAGGTACATATCGTCGATGTTTTTGCAAAACCGCCCATCGACCAATTGCAAAACCGCCTATCTTATGGCACTCAAATTTTACAGGAGAGCAAAAAAAACGGCTTTTCTTTGAAGGCATTGCCTTGATAGGCGGTATATTCTGTAGCTATTATTTTACAAATCTCTTGTTTTACTAACGATTTTACGATTTTTATGCATAAATCTCGATACCTGGAGTTCAAGGTTACCAAATATCATTTTTGTAACAATGGCGATTTAGGCGGTTTTGCAACTGGTCGATGGGCGGTTTTGCAAAAACATCGACGATATGTACGTAAGGTATATTAAAATGTCATTTCGACAGAGCGCATTTAAAGTTCATTGTAAACTGGTTTGAGATCAACATTTTGATCGATTATGGCTGTTTCTCTTTTGTTTATTTAATGTTTATTATTTTTCAATAAAAGCCAAGCTCATTATATAACTAACAAAATATAAATCCATATTTAAAACTTTGTGCAAAAATAATAAAATATCCAGAAAGTTTCAGCTAGATTTTCAACATTTTATTTAGGTTCTTTCAAATTCATCAAATTTGAGGGTAATAATGTGCAAGTTTAAAGATGCTAAATAACCGCGCTGATTTTCAATATTTTTTTTCCTTGTAGACATTTGGTTAGGGGGTCAGTTGTCAAAAATGCTAAATTACGTTCTGCTAAGAAGGAGCATAGCAATATTTCAGCCTTTTTGGTGTTCATTAAATTTTCAACGAAGTCTTAAGAAAGTCGCCTACTTTTTTCTGACTTTTTATGCTGCAACAGCTTTTTTGATGCTTTTGCGAGCATGCGTGTTGCAATAGATCGGCTCTTCCTGATTTGGCTTTTAATGTGCAATTGCAAACATTACAGTAAGCCTCGTAACCTCAAGTGTTTACACAGCCAGCCTTTGAACACGGGATCCTTAGTCCAAGAATCCAAAAAAATGCGCGTACGCCTGGTTTGCATCATATTTAAGTCATCTGTGTCCAAAGCATAAATATATTTTAAAGCAGCTGTTGCAAAACACAACCTTGTAAAGATTTATTAAGACGATAATTCAAAATCAGTTCTACTTACAAGATTTAGTAACAGAGAAAAATTACTGGGAAGTTAAAAAACGTAATTTTTTGCACAAAAAACGTCCAAACGTCAACAGGATACAAAAATCGTCCAAATGACGTTAAAAACGTCAACCTGGCAACGCTGCTGGTGAGTAAAAAACCTACCACCGATCCATATTAAACATTTTTACCGTGTCTTGCAGCGACTTGATTGCTTGCAAGTTTCGCATCGATTGAGCACGACCACACCAAAACCATAATCGTCGGCATCACTGATTCCATGTAATACTTCTATGTTGGCAGTAAGCTAACTTCTCAATGTGTAAGCATTCCGAAATCAAAGCGAGACAGTCTAGTACCGTTTTTGTGAATGGATTGTGTACGTGAGTGCCGTTTTTGTGTAGTGGTGTACATGTATATTTATAAACGTATCCCTCCAAAAAATTTTGGGACTAATCTTTAAAGAGAGTATTCCGAGATTACTCTCAATCGGGTACAATTGGGCATTAATTAGTCGCAACCAGTATTGCCGTTGTGCGACTAAAGGGGCAATATGACCCTTTTTAGGCGCCAATACCCTTTAACCCGACTTTTTGAAAATTTGGATTTTTTGACCCTTTTCCAAAATTATATGCGACTTTTGCCCCTTTTTAGAGATTTTGTTTTAGAACCATGCTACTAAAAAATATTTCCTCCTGTAAGTAGGAAAAAATGCACCACTTAAAACTTTTAAAGGAAATTCAACTCTTCTTTCAGCAACTCGATTTCTATATATTGTTTAAAGCTTGTCCTGCTATTTTCTTCTTAAATTTAACATCGCAACGTTCTAGCAGCGAAAAGACTTTATAATACATGCAAATTTGATTTTGACTTGGGATCTAAGATATTTTTTTACTAGTAAAGAAAAGCAAATATAATATGGTGACCCTTTATTTCGTCAATTACCCCTTTTTTGCGACTTTCTGAAAATTCCCAACGGCAACACTGGTCGACTCAGTTAATCGAGACTTAACTTAATTTAACTTACCGTACTGAACACGTCAACTTAAGCCAGAAGCGGTACTATTTTGTTTTTGCATTCTCTTATTCAGCTCTTTGGCAGTTTGCCGCCTAAAATGCCACATAAAAAAAATTCATGCAAGCAAATATGTTTGCGGTGATTTATTTTTGAGAATTACAAAAACGAAAATCTGGCAAGCCTGGCCGTAACTTAAGAATCTAAAACCTACAGGTTCTTAAGTTTCTTACGATAAGTTAAGTTTTAACTAACCGCCAACACAGTTTCTCATATAACAGGTTGGCCAAAATATTGAGTTAAGTTAAGTTACGAAAATTAAGTCAAGACTAACTGAGCTTTCTAACGGGTACTATTAACGATTTAATGATATGTACGTACTTATTCAATAAAATTTCATGTGCGGTGTTGGCACAGGACGAGATTATTCGCTTAACAAAACTGTGAACCCCGGTTCGAATCGCAGCCGGCGCAAATTTTTATTTTTTAAATTGACTAGTCGCTTTTTATTCCCGTTCGGGTATAAAGGGGAGCAATTAGTCTCTTCATAGGATATGCTCGAACAAAAGTGAACAGTTCATTCCACATAAAGGGATCAAAAGTGGTATTAGTCGCATTCTCCTCTGCGATTGCTCCCGGAGTCATCCCGGATTAGTCGAATTTTTTGCAGGGATGTGTTCCTTTTCTTTCGTACGTGTTTATTGATATATCTGTGCTCTAATGTTTTCGGACGGTACTGCCATTAGTTGCGTTCGCGTAGCTGTTAATTGTTCATGTTTAACCAAAACTTTCAGGGTTTTGCGTTCGCGTATGCAAAAAAATTGCAAAGTAGGGGAAATTGAGAGAGCAAAGTGACATTTCATTTTGAGGTGAAGCAGCTGGTTTCTGCTGGAATATTTTTTGCCAACAGGAAAACACAAAATTGAATTTGATGGTTTGGAAGTTAAAAATGACAAAATGCGACTAATTAAACTTGTAAGAAGTAAGTAGTTATTTGTTTAATCAATAAACTGTGTCAGGGTACCACTTTGTAATGAGTTTTCGTACGTTTTAAGTTTTACACTTTTGAATGTAAACAAAAATTATATCAGCTGTTCGTCTAACTTGCAAGTTTCTGCAAATTTTCTGTTCGCGTACTGTTTTGGATATTTTTCTCTTGTGAGAGAACTGGTGACATTTCGCCGGAATTTCGCTGTTAGTTGGTTTTTGCTGGAGATTATAAACGAACGCACCTATTATAAGAGTATTACATACATATATGTATGACTGGTTCATGGAGTATGCTCATGTATATGTGAAATAGGGATGGGTAATGGCGGGTTGAAATTAGATTTTTTCCGAATTTCGAATATTGCCTGACCATTCGATTCGAAATTTGGTGGTGCAAATTCGATTTAAATAGTTCGAATTTTTTCGAATTAAAAAAAATTTCTGAAAAGTAAAAAGTTTGTTTGTAAGAATGACAACTCAAATCGAAAAAGAGATTCAGTTGAACTTATATTAATGTGATTAACTATCCATATCGCTCTTCTTCGCTTCACAACCAAAAATAAATACAAATGAATTTTTTTTTTTCAAAAAATTTGTTTTATATTTATTTCAACACATAAATAACGAATAAGTTAACATTGTTAAAAGAAACAATTCAAAGTTGCTCTAAATACAAGCCAAACAAGTTAATAGTGCACTGCATTGCATAATTATAAGACCGAAACTAATTTCCGTTGATTTTTGGCAATTTTTTTTGTTGATAGTTTTGTTAATTTTCTTCCATATATAAAAATATTGAAGATACTTTGGCTGCATTTCTTTATTCATTCTGAAAGTTTGGAATAAGCTTTTTTGTTTATTTATTCTTTAGAACGTTCCTGTTGATATGTTGACGTATATTTCAAACGCATTCTGTTTATTCCGGCTGTGAAATGGGATTATCCGGAATGTATAAAGAAACGCAGCCTTTGTATTTAAGAAAATGAGTGACACCGTAAAAAAAAATGCCAAAAGTTGTAGCGAAGCGTTTTTGTTGCCCCGATGCTTCTTTTACAATGCTGGGGTATACTCGCCGTGTCCAGGGTTCGTTACAATAAATGTGTAGTTTCGGGGCTCTGGTGAATCGTACTTTATTAGATTATTATCTTACTTACTATCAAATATATAACAAAATAACAATTGGAAATATTCGGTAGCGTCAATTGCAGTGGCTGGATAACGGTTTCTTGTTCCGTTACGAGCCCGTTAGGCTGTAGTGGCGTTGGTTTAGAGCTGGTGGGCGGCGTGCTGCTAACGGCGGTGAGTGATGCTCTGGTGACGTCGGTATGTGGCGCTCTTGCAATGTCGGAGAGTAGCGCTCTAGTCGCACCGATGAGTGGCGCTCGGGCGACGCCGGAGAGTAGCGCTCAAGTCACGCCGATGAGTGGTGCTCTGCATGGTTGCCACACGCCAAAATTTTTTATACCAAAATCTCTTAAGAAAAGTTACCAAAAGTTACCAAATTTTCACTACCACGAGAGAGAATCAGAGGTGTTTGGACGTGTTTATTAGTTGCTCCGCGATAATCACTTGCTTTTGCTTAATTTTATAATTTTCATACATAAATTCGACTATTTTTCGTGCGCTGAGCATCTGTCAATCATTAAATTAACACTGAAAGCTTGCTTCCGTCGTTAATTTGCTTGTTTTAAGTACTTATCTAGCGCATACAAAACTTACGTTCTGCGGTAAAATGTCAGTGACAAACACAACCACATCAACATCAACATCATTAAAACGCCGCGCTAGCAGAGAGTCCCCCTTTACTAAGGCTGCTAAGCTTGATGAGTCTGCTGGAGTAACTACCGTTTTAGCGGCCGTAAAAGAGCTGGAAGAAAAGGTCAAAATACACACTGAGCAGCTCCAGTCTCTCTTCGGGAGTCTCTCTTCAAAAATATCTGAGTTGGAAGAGAAGCTTGTCAGGCGTTTGGATGCGGAAGTAGCGACTTTGACAGCAAGAGCAGTTGAATCTTCTGAGCATATAGCGAGAATGGAATTGGAAATAACCAAACATGAAGGTGAGATTGCGGAACTACGGTCGTCGCTTGAAAGTGTACTGTCGCAGAAGGACACTTCCGATCATGCTGCTGATGCTGTTGCCTTTTGGTTGCCGAATATGGAGGGTGAGAATTTAAAAAGCATTTTCAATCGAATTTGCCTCTCCATTAATTTCATGGTTCCGCCAATCAAAGATATTTTCCGGGTAAAATCTAACTCCGTGAGCCCCAACAGTGCAGTCATTATAAAATTCTACTCTCCTCTCGATCGAAATCGAACTCTCCATGCCTTCGCTGAAGGCCGTAAGCGCATCAAATCTGCCATCCCGCTCAACTCTTTGGGTGTGGAGGGAAAATTTAGTATTTTTGAGAGTCTTCCTATTGAACATATAAAACTACTGCAGGCGGAGGTTAAGATAGGGCGGGAGGGGAAGTTGCTGTCGGTTTTTACCTGCAGGGGTTTTGTACATGTGCGGCATGATACAAATGAGCCCGCAACCAAAATTAGCAATGAGAGTGAACTGCAGCGATTTCGTTAATGCTCTTTGCTGTTATATATCTATGTTCTATAATTACTAAGTGTGTTATACCTCTTATTGCGCTTCTCACTTTGTAAAGATGGCCATTCTTTTCAATTCTTTATCTTTGTTCTCTATGATTGAAGTTGTTTCTGCTTGCACTTTGCATGAGTGTACAATATAGGGTTCTTAGCGCTGATGTAAACAGTCTCGCTAAGTTAAATGTTCTCTGTAGTCGTCAGAAGGGCCTTAACATAGTGCACTTCAACGCTCGTAGCTTGAATACTGATAAGATGGACTATGTTAGGCATGTGTTTGAATGTTCGTCAATTGATGTTATTTGTGTATCTGAGACGTGGTTTGATGCGTGGCTTAGTGACTCCTCTGTTGACATAGGAAATTACAGTCTTCTACGTAACGATAGGGTCGGAAAGAGAGGTGGTGGAGTTGCTATTTATTGTAGAAGCCATTTACGGATGAAAAATTTAACAATGTCCTCAAGCCATGGCACTGAATTCCTTGTTGTAGAAATATCAGGTTGAAATTTTAAAGCACTTGTTTCTTGTGTCTATAATCCTCATAAATCTGTTAGTCTTAGTCCGTTTTTTGATGTCATGTCTGCGTATCTTGTTGATTATAATCATACCATTGTTTGTGGAGATTTTAATGTGAGTACTCTTGTGCGTGACTGTTACAGTAAAAATTTCGTAGACAATGTTGCATGCGCGGGGCTCTCTATGGTAAACATGATGATACCAACAAGATATGCGGTAAATTGTAGCCCAAGCCTACTTGCCTATTTTATTGTTTCCAACTTGACGAGTGTTTTAAAATTTGACCAAATTACGTTTTTATCTGACCATGATCTAATTTTTTGTTGCTTGGACATTAATGTTGAGCGGAGTCGTGACGATCAGACATTTTCATATAGGGACCTCCGGAGTATTAATTTAGATGCACTTTTCTCGGACCTTGGCAAAATAGACTGGGCTGAATGCTGGCATTGTTCAGTTGACGCCAAACTTAACTTCCTTGTTAGTACCCTTAGAGATGCTTTCGACAAACATGTGCCTGTTCGCACTGTCCCTGTTGGATGTTCGTCTTGCCCGTGGTATAATAGAAAGGTTCAGTCGGCCATCAAATTGCGAAACAAGCTCCATTCACGTTGGAAGAAAAATCCCACCTTATCGAACTGGGATGCATTTAGGTCGGCTAGGAATATTTCAACTTCCGTTACAAGGTACGCAAAGCGCGCTTACTACGCAAATAAACTAGATTCCAATCTACCACCGGGTGTCTTGTGGCGCAATATCAGTAGTCTTAGGGTACGTAGTAAGGAGAATGTGCGATGCACTCTATCACCTGACGACGTCAATGATGCCTTTCTTGGGTCTTGTGTGTCTAATGTAGTAGCCCCCACTTTTGTTCCATGTAGTTGCTTATGTTTCGAAGGTTCGTCTTTTGAGTTCTCTACAGTAACCGAATATGCCGTGAGTAGATGGGTTCTTGGTATAAGGTCTAATGCTGTAGGAGAAGATGGTCTTCCAATAAAGTTTATAAAAGTTACACTACCCTTTATCCTTGGAACTATCACATCATAAATCACGGTGTAACAACCTCTCGTTTTCCACATTTGTGGGAAATTGGTTCTGTGTTACCTGTCGCTAAAAAGAGTTCTGCAAATTGTCCAAATGATTTTCGTCCAATCAGTATTTTGTCTGCTTTGTCCAAAGCCTTTGAGACCCTTATGGCTGAACAAGTTTCGATACATATTGAAACACATAATCTCCTCTCTCCACTTCAATCAGGTTTTCGAAGAAGCCATAGCTGCAGCACTGTCATATTAAAAATTCTAGATGACATTCGGGGACCCTTCGATAAAAACCACTTAACCTTGCTCTGTTTACTAGACTTTTCTAAAGCTTTTGACTCGGTTAATCACGCGCTACTATGCACTAAACTTGAAAGATACTTTGGATTTGGGAGAAGTGCTCTGTAACTTATGAGTAGCTATTTGCTTGGCAGGCTCCAACGTGTACGAATTGGTTCTGAGCTCTCTCAGCTAAAGGGGGTGCCTGCTGGGGTGCCTCAGGGATCTATACTTGGCCCACTTCTTTTTAGCCTATTTCTAAATGACATTTTTCAGGTCTGCCTAAAAGCTAATCTCCATGCCTATGCTGACGATATTCAACTATACTTATCGGCTCCTCTGGTGCAAGCAGATCGATTGTGCGGCGATATTAATGCTGAGCTATCCGCTATTTCCAATTGGGCGAATGCCAATGGTTTACATCTCAATTGTGATAAATCACTTGTTTTGCCAATACTTAATAAGAAAAACATAGATTTCAGCTTTTTATCGCCGCTGATCATCGCTAACAAACCTCTGAAAATCGTCAGCAAGGTAAAAAATTTAGGGTTTATACTAAACTCTAACCTGACTTGTACAGACCATATTATTGCAATGGTTGGGAGGGTTTATGCTACCTTCAGAAATTTAAAAGTGTCTGGATTTTATACTCCACTGAGTACAAGGCGTCAGCTTGCCCTACAAATAATAATGCTGCAAATCACATACGCTGAGGTAGTTTACAGCAAGCTTGATAGCAACTCGATGCGCAAGGTTGATATTTTGTTTAATAATGTAACCCGTTATGTGTATGGTCTCACAAGGTTCGAGCATATATCGCCGTGAAAGTGTAGCCTCTTGGGTTGTGAAATATCAGAATATTTGAAAGCCCGAAACTGTGTTTTTCTATATAGACTGATTGCTATGGAATCTCTAGGTTATCTTTTTAATAAGTTAGTATTTACTAGGTCTGCACGGGTAACAGATCTAATTGTCCCTCACTTTAGTACGTTAGCATCA
>NW_023458559.1:8731061-8766209 GCF_013731165.1 Rhagoletis pomonella
CTAGTTTTATCGAAGTAATTTTGTAGAATTGTCAGTAGTGCTGCCACTGAAACTCGAAAGGTTTTTATAATTACGCACATGAAAAACATAATTAATTTCTTTCTAGTAATAGATGTTTGGTTGCAAAAGTTACCAAAATAAAATAAAAGTTACCAAGTTACCAAACAGCTTAAAAGTTACCAATTTTGGTAGAAAGTTACCAATTGTGGCAACCATGGTGCTCTGATGTCGTTGACAAGTAGTTTATTGGTCGTGCCCTGACGTTGATGGCTAGCCAGAATGATAGAATACAAGATTGCGCCAATAAGAGGATTTTTGAGCATAATTTTTGCGTGACGTCATCTTGGTGCAATTGCGAGAGAGAAATGCCAAAACGCATATAAAAATATGTAAACAATGCAGAAAAATGTGTTAATTTTAATATTACATGACCCAATTTTGCAGGAATCAATAAATATACAAAGATTGATTAATTAGGAAAACGTAGCAATAATTTTGGACATGTAGCCCTTTAGGTATCTACGATTTTTAGCACATGAAAAAATGGATGTATTAACAGTGTTTGCAATTTCATGTAGACCAAAAGGAAGGTGTGCAGCAAAGTGAATTTTTGGACTCGCCATTGTAAAAAGCCATGCAGAGTGTATATTTATATTTGTGGACGGTAGCCAACTACCATAAACTCCACAGCTGTTGACTCCACAGCTTTTATTTGGTGACTTTTGTGCCATTTCCGAGAGGACGCATGAGTGTGGCTTCTTTGGAAACAAATATTCTATGTAAGTAAAACATAATTTAAGCTGAACTTTTAAATGTATAATAATTTGGGCACTGTTTTGTATTAGGTACGTAACAGCGCGGTAAGATGCCACTTGACTTAGTGCCTGGCGACCTTATCCACTGGTGCATTACCTCATACCAGCACTAAAAAGAATCAAGTACTAACAAAAATAAGTAGGTAGTGAAGTTCATCTATCTATTTACTGTAGAAACTGCTTTTGTATGTATGCCATTGCCAGCAAACTAAACCAGCAACTGTCTACTTTCACCATGGAAATATACCTACTACAATTCACCAAGGAAAGGCCAACATAGTTCCATGTAGAAGCTCATAGCTCACACACAAAGCACAAAGCTCGATTTGGTGTTTAATGCATCTCCTCGCCGGCAGAACTGCTTCCACTTTTTCGCCAGGTTTGCGTCCGTATGAAACGAAAAAAATTTATATTGCACGCTTTTCTTTTGTTTTCACTATTACACATTGCCACTGCCCACTTCATTTTGCTTTGTAATGTCTCAATAATTGTTTAAACCACGCATAAATATTAACAAACAAATATTAAAATTGTTATTTGGTTTTTTCGTATGCTCACAATCAACAATTGCACCAAGATGACGGCGCGCACACAGCTGATTCTGTCAAAATCACAAAGAGCGGATTAGCGGTACCGCGATTGGCGCAATCTCTATTTCTCTCAATCGTGGATGGCTAGTGGCGCTCTCGGTCGCGCTGATGAGAGGCGCTCAGTTAACGTCGTTGAGTAAAGGTCTGATTATGCATACTTCGCATAACTTCGTACAACCATTTGCACCAGTGCTATAGAAGTGTTACTCAAGAAAATGTGAAGCAAAATTTAAACTGAACAGATCGCTAAGTTTTTAAAAGTTCTGGATATTTCTGGGTAATGGAATACGTAAAAAATATATACAAAGTACATACGAAACTACAGTTTGAAGTTTATGCGTAGTTGTGCGAAGTTATGCGAAGTATGCATAATCAGACCACAACGCTCGGGTCGCGCCGATGAGTGGCGCATGAGAGTACCACTCTAGTCGTGTCGGTATGTGGGGCTCTGATGACGCCGGAGAGTAGCGCCCGGGTCGCACCGCTGAGTGGTGCTCTGGCGATGTCTGGTGGCGTCGCTCTGTTGACGGCGGTGAGTAGCGCTCTGATCGGCACAGCTGACGTTGCTTTGTTGACGGCAAGCGAGCGGGTGTTGTTCGCGCGGCTCACGGTAAGCTGTGGCGAGTGGTGGAACAATGCCGATTTCAAGCTCGGAAAAGTGAGGTTCAGTCCGCTTCCCCCCTCTCTCAGATCTATGGCTTTCTACTTCCGAATGGTGGATGTCTTGTAGTGGCTCGAGCCGACGCACAAGCAATCGTTCCAGTTAGTTTTAGTCGGTCGACCGCGACCACAGCTCCGTGCTGAATGACTGTTTAGCGGCTGTGTTGTTATCTTTAATAGGCTCTGTGCTTGATGTTGCGTGGTTGCGCAGCTACATGTTTCTGTGTGATGTTGCGTTGTCATAGCAAGGAAGAGGCTGTCGGATGTTGCTATGACTTGTGTTGCTGTGACCACGGTTGCCGCTTTGGTCCAAATGGACAAAATTTGGTCCATTTCTTTTTTGGTCCATTGGTCCAATTCTTTATAAAATGGTCCATTTCACAAGCCTTTGGTTAGGTTATTTTCACCCCTTCACTTCATGAAATAGTTTCGCGTTTTCAAAATTTTCAGTAAAAGTGACGATACGGCCGTAGTTAGCCATGTTACTGATGCCCTGACGATCGTCGACGACGACGATGACGATATTCAGCATAGGACCGATTGGCAACACCTGCTAAAAGTGTGAACTCGCCTTGCCACTGATCTTCAAATATGGCATGGCTAATCATCTGTCAAAGCACGCTTCAAAAAATATCGCTGTTTCTTGCTAATTTTAATTACTCGGTGACCAATATTAAAGTTGCTGGCAAAAATATGAAAAGGTATCAAAACTTTAATCATAGCATTTAGCACATGAAAATAATATTTGGTTTCAATCGACAAGATATTAAACATCTTGAAATTATTACACCACATAAAGTTCTTTCTGATAATGGTTAATTTACTGCATTGGTAAATGATGCAGACATAATTGAATTTAAATTTCGCGAATTGAGGCTAAGTGAAGGTAACTTCAAAAACTGTATCAATATAGAACGTTTTTAGGATCAAGTAAGTTTGATTAAAAATGGATTGGGTGAAGCGGCCTTTGGAGAATTGTATGATTTAGTTCATAATATTTTTAGTCTGCCTCACAGTTCCGCAGCAATGAGTATTAATAAAAACGAAATTAAGAAGCAATTTATAATGGGCAATGTACTACTACGATGGAGCACGCTCTGACTGCTGGTAATGCTTCTAATGTATAATCAAACAGTGTTTGGACTAATGTTGAGAAAACAAGACCTCGCAAAAAGTTCAGGGTAGTTGGACTTAGCGAAATTTCAGATCTGCAAGTGCTAAATCGTAAAAAGTGGCTACATCTTTCATCATTCTTACCTTCTGTCACTGCTTTCGCCGAACCTTTGGCCAGCTAATGTTAACTTACGCCCTTTTCGTTTTTTAGAAAAAAGGAGGGCCAAGATGTGATAACGTAAGACAAAATAGGACTTCAAATGAACTGAAGGTTGTTAGGCAAACAAACAGCTGTGTTCCTGGCTTTGTTTATTGCGTCAGATTAATCGTTATTTTGTCTTCTTTCACGTTCGTATGCAGGCATGCATACATAAATATGTTCATGCAATAGCAATGCATATATGTGACCTGGTCTACGAAAAGGGAGCTTACGTGCGAAAACTAGTTTTCTGTGAAAAAGCTGTTAAAAGTAATCAACTCGTTTCGTCAGTTTCTCATTATCTCGTTAATTGTTCTCCGCGCCGGACGTCCAGTAAGTGTTGTTGTTGGTCGGAATATTATTATAGTTCATCGTGTAAGTTGCTAGTGTGGAACATTTAAAAAAGTAACACTGAAGAAGTGACGTTTACTGTTTCTGTTGATTATCGTCTTCGCATTTCGCATGAAATGAAACATGAGTGTTGATGAGGAGTTCAGTGCCGTATACGGACAATATTTCCATGAAAAGGATGATGAAAACGATGATGAAAACTATGAAGAGAGCGATGATGATGAAGACGAAGTATGTGTATCTCAGGCAGAAGATGATACCGAACAAACTTTTGTTAAGATAGACCTGTATGTTGTTGATGTAAAGGAGGAGGAGCTGGTAACAAAATTTCTGTCAAAAGATTGTTGTAATAATGAATTCCATACACTGATACCACGGGAAATGATCGAGAGTACGCGGAACAATTGTTTAGAGATGTCGAAAAATGAACTTGATTTAGTGATACTAAGTCACATCGAAGCTGGAATTATGAGTAACGAAAAGCTAGAAAGTGTATACGCAAAGCTTGCTGGGCGGAAGAAATATGGACAGAGACAGGATACAGAAGTTATGAGGCATAGAATTCAATTTACCTTCTACAGAGTACCTGTTTGTCGTTCGTTTTTCCTTTTTGTACATGCCTGTACGACGAAGCGTTACGAAAATTTAGTACGTCATTTTCACGCACAGGGTGTAACAGTGCGCCAACACAGACTGGCAAATAAACCGAGTACACATCCAAAGTCATTTAAACCGGCTGACATCATGTCTTTATAGCTTATAATTCAATGTATTTTGTTCATTACCAATAAATTATATTTTGTCGTATTTTTACTCTTCTTTCTCTACATTTTTAGTACACTTCTAAGCAAGTTAGGATTTTCTGCTTTTCACCACGTGAAAAAGCATCTCATCTTCCATCCGAATCAACCAAAAAGTGAAAATTGATTTTTTGACACCTAAGCCCCCTCTCCGTAGACCAGGTCACATATACTTGTACATTTGTTGTTTGATAAATACTCACTCCTATTTCTCATCTTGAAGCATAAAGACTTTTATATTTTTGATTCTCGGCTACAGGTTATGTACCCAGCACGTGCTTAACGCGTGAAAAGCAAAACTAAGTTTTTTTTCGGTATTGATATAAATTTCTTGGGCTATTGCGGTTTTTAATATGGAAGAAATTAAAGTCGGATACATCAATTCACTTGTTACAACAACAATTTTTTCAATATGTAAAAGACGCTGACGACAGTATTGCAATGCATATAGCGAAGTTGCAGAAAATTGCACGACAATTAGAAGATCTCGGTGAGAAAATTACTGAGAATATGCTTATAACTAAAATTTTGATGACATAACCGGAGCAATATAACCACTTCTTTGCCGCGTGGGAAGCAACTGAAAAAAAGGAACGAACCTTAAAAATGCTTACGGCACGTTTGTGTATGGAAGAATCTAGATTGGGTGTACAGCCAAACAAACAAGGAGCGTTCGTAGCTAATCAGGTTAAAAGCAAAGGTGATAAGGGCAACAATAAAAGGAAAGGAAAATGCTTACTTTGCAAAAAGCCTGGTCATTGGAAGCGAGACTGCCCAAACAAGAAAAACGCAGAGAAGTCATCACATGGTAATGCCTTTGTAAGTGAGGTTATGTTCGTTCAATGAAACATATCACGTGAGAGCAGTTGGTACATGGACTCGGGTGCTAGCGACCACATGTCCTATCACAAACAATGGTTCCATGATTATGTCAAGTTTGAAACTCCAAGAGATGTTCGCATTGCGGATGGTTCTATAGTGCAGGCATATGGTAAGGGTGACATTCACGTAGAAGCATATAATGGCAACGTCTGGAACTCGAAGTATTTAGCTGATGTACTATATGTACCTGGTATTAAAATGAATTTATTTTCATCCAACGCATGTTTAGACAAAGGCTACTCCTTGATGGCGGAGGGCAACACCTGCTGTTTCAAAAAACAGGGCAAGGTGTGGTTACAAGGTGCACGAGAAAATTCAAAATTGTTTAAGCTGTTATTGAAGGTTAAAGGCATAGAAGCTGCGGCAAACTACAGTACAAAATCTGAGTCGCTGCAACTTTGGCATGAACGCATGTGTCTTCAAGCTAAAGACCATGTGAAGAGCGTCCTAAGTCAACGAAATATTTCATTTACTAGCAGTAATTATTTCTGTGAGGGATGTGTTTTCGGTAAACAACATCGGATGCCATTTCATGAAAGCAAAAACAGGGCTCAATTACTAGGTGAGCTTGTCCACACTGATCTTTGCGGTCCTATGCAAGAGATTTCATATGGTGGTGCGCGCTATATGTTGTTATTTCGTGATGATTTTTCGAATTATCGATGCGTCTATTGCTTAAAATCAAAAGCAGATGTTGCATCATTTGTTGACCGTTTTTTGGATAAGGTTGAAGCAGAAACTGGAAAGCGAGTACAAAGCATCCGGTCCGATAACGGATTAGAGTTCGTCAACAAAGATGTGGAAGATATATTTCGTAAAAGAAAAGTGGTTCATCAAAAATCAACACCATATACGCCAGAACACAATGGCCGCGCTGAAAGGGATATGAGAACAGTTATCGAAGGTGCACGGTCTATGATCCATGCCAAGGAATTGAACCTGAAATACTGGGATGAAGCAGTGAATAACGTCGTGTATACTCTCAATCGGACTGGTAAATGCCAAGTGGACGGAAAGTCGCCATTTGAATTGTGGTTTAATAAAAAGGCTGAGTTATCTGTGCTGCGAGTTTTTGGATCGGAAGCTTTCGTGCATATACCCCAGGAAAAACGAAGAAAGCTTAATGCGAAATCCAAGAAAGGCGTGTTTGTCGGATACGAGGAAAATTGTAAAGGCTATAGGATTTGGATACCTCTTCTTCTTCTTCTTTTTTGGCGCTGTAACCGCCTAAGCGATTTTGGCCGAGTTCAGCAAAGCACGCCAGTCGTTTCTCCTCTGTGCCAACTGACGCCAATTGGAAACGCCAAGTGAAGCCAAGTCCTTCTCCACCTGATCTTTCCATCGCAGTGGGGGTCTCCCTCTTCCTCTGCTACCACCAGCGGGTTCCGAGTTGAATACTTTCAGAGCTGGAGCGTCGGTGTCCATTCGAACGACATGACCAAGCCAGCGGAGCCGCTGTATTTTAATTCGCTGCACTATGTCCATATCGTTGTAAAGCTCATACAGCTCATCGTTCCATCGTCTGCGGTACTCGCCGTCGCCAACGCGTAAAGGACCGTAAATCTTCCGCAAAATCTTTCTCTCAAACACCCCAAGAGCCGCCTCATCGGATGTTGTCATTGTCCATGCTTCTGCGCCATATACCAGCACGGGCATGATGAGTGACTTATAGAGCGTGGTTTTCGTACGTCGAGAGAGGACTTTACTCCTGAATTGCCTACTCAGTCCAAAGTAGCACTTGTTGGCAAGAGTGATTCTACGTTGGATTTCAATGCTGACATTATTATCGGTGTTAATGCTGGTTCCCAAGTAAACGAAATTCTCTACTTTCTCGAAATTGTAACTGTCAACAGTGACGTGGGAGCCAAGGCGCGAATGTGCTGACTGTTTGTTTGATGACAGGAGATACTTCGTCTTGTCCTCGTTTTCCACCAGACCCATGCGCTTTGCTTCCCTATCCAACTTGGAAAAGGCAGAACAGACTTCGCGGTTTTTGTTACCGATGATGTCGATGTCATCGGCATAAGCCAGCAATTGCACGCTCTTGTAGTAAATTGTTCCTGAGCGGTTCAGTTCTGCAGCTCTTATTATCTTCTCCAACATCAGATTAAAGAAGTCACATGAAAGGGAGTCGCCCTGTCTGAAACCCCGTTTTGTGGCGAACGGCTCGGAGAGGTCTTTTCCAATTCTGACGGAGCTGGTGGTATTGCTCAACGTCATTTTACACAGCCGTATGAGTTTTGAGGGGATGCCAAATTCAGACATAGCGGCGTATAGGCAACTCCTTTTAGTGCTGTCAAAAGCGGCTTTAAAGTCGACAAATAGGTGGTGAGTGTCGATCCTTTTCTCGCGGGTCTTTTCCAAGATTTGGCGTATTGTGAATACCTGGTCTATGGTGGATTTGCCAGGTCTAAAGCCACACTGATAAGGCCCAATCAGTTCATTGACGGTGGGCTTCAGTCTTTCACACAATACGCTCGATAAGACCTTGTAACCTATGCTTAGAAGGCTGATCCCGCGGTAGTTGGCGCGAATGGCGGGGTCACCTTTCTTGTGGATTGGGCAGAGCACACTTAAATTCCAGTCGTCGGGCATGCGTTCATCTGACCATATTCTGCACAAGAGTTGATGCATGCACCTTATCAACTCCCCGCCGCCGTACTTGAATAGCTCAGCTGGCAGGCTGTCAGCTCCAGCGGCTTTGTTGTTTTTCAGCCGCGTTATTGCTATACGTACCTCGTCATAGTCAGGCGGTGGAACGTCGACTCCGTCATCATCGACTGCAGGCTCGGGTTCTTCTTCTCCACAACTTTCCGTGCTGCTACCATTTAGTAGGGCGGAAAAGTGTTCCCTCCATAATTTAAGTACGCTCTGGACATCAGTTACTAGGTCGCCATTATTGTTCTTACAGGAGTGCGCCCCGGTCTTTAAACCTTCCGTAAGTCGCCTAACTCTCTGGTAATATTTCTGCCTCTCTCTTCTTGTTGCGGCAAATACGTCTCGCTTCCCTCTTCAGATCCCTATAGCGGTCCCACATAGCGCGCGTTGCGCCCGATCGCAGCGTGGCCCTGTAGGCGGCATCTTTTTTCTCTGCAGCTTCCTGACACTCCTCATCGTACCAGTTGTTCTTCCGGGCTCGCTGAAATCCGACTACTTCTTCGGCGGCGGTACTTAATGAGCGGGAAATGTGGTTCCACTGCTCGCATATGTCGGTTTGTTGAAGAGTGCTCTCTGAGAGCAGGTGTGAGAGTCGAGTAGCGAAAGCGCTGGCTGTCTGTTGTGATTGCAGCTTTTCGACGTTAAGCTTTCCTTGCATATTTGGGCGCACATTTTTTGCTGCACAGAGGCGGGTGCGTATCTTGGCTGCAACAAGATAGTGGTCCGAGTCGATGTTTGGGCCTCGGAGTGTGCGTACGTCTAAAACACTGGAAGCGTGCCTTCCGTCTATCACAACATGATCGATTTGGTTTCTCGTTTTTCGATCCGGAGACAGCCGGGTAGCTTGATGGATCTTTTTATGCTTGAACCTAGTACTGCATACTACCATGTTTCGGGCCCCGGCGAAGTCGATCAGCCTCAATCCGTTGTCGGACGTTTCGTCGTGGAGGCTGAATTTTCCGACGGTGGTTCCAAAGATCCCTTCTTTGCCCACCCTGGCATTGAAGTCGCCAAGCACGATTTTGATATCATGACGGGGGCAGCGCTCGTACGTGCGCTCCAAGCGCTCATAGAAGAGATCCTTGGATGCCTCATCCTTCTCTTCCGTCGGGGCATGGGCGCAGATGAGCGAGATGTTGAAGAATCTCGCTTTGATGCGGATTGTAGCTAGACGCTCGTCCACCGGGGTGAACGACAGTACTCGGCGACGGAGTCTCTCTCCCACCACAAATCCAACTCCGAATTTGCGCTCCTTTACATGGCAGCTGTAGTAGACGTCGCAAGGCCCCAGACATTGTTTGCCTTGCCCCGTCCAACGCATTTCTTGGATGGCGGTGATGTCAGCTTTTGTCCTTACGAGGACATCAACCAGCCGGGCAGAGGCACCTTCCCCATTAAGGGTCCGGACATTCCAGGTGCATGCCCTCAAATCGTAGTCCTTTAAACATTTGCCGTGGTCGTCATCATAAGGGGGGGTCTCATCCGAGGCTTTGCCTT
This sequence comes from Rhagoletis pomonella, assembly GCF_013731165.1. NCBI lineage: Eukaryota > Metazoa > Arthropoda > Insecta > Diptera > Tephritidae > Rhagoletis > Rhagoletis pomonella. Next base: position 8,740,627 of record NW_023458559.1, read on the forward strand.
GCTTCTTCACTGGAAGTGGTTTTTACGTGGCGGGTCCCAAGCCCAGCGCACAACCCATTGCTGGGACGGGGGTGGTTTCGCAACCAAATACACGTTTATATAGCGAGCCGCTTGCTCCAAGCAGACACCCGCTTGCAGCCGCACCTACTGGTGAACAGACGCTGCAGACTTCAGTGAGCCCTTAAACCGAATAAGTCAGAGTGGCCCCACCGAAGCTCCCTCTCTTTCTGCCGTGACCCAAGGCTCCACTCGGATTGGTTACCGCATCTCGCACATGGGTTGCTCACGTTGCCCAGAGTGCGCGAACGAGGACGCAAGAGTCGGGATTGAGTATAGCCATGCAACTGTAACTGCATACCCAGCGCAATGACTATACCCCATTGCACTCCCTGGATACCTAATGAAAGAAAAACTTAGGTTTCGAGGGATGTTATCATCAGAGAAACGTGCAAAGAACCCGCATATGTACATGAAGAACACGTAGAAGCAGAATCTCCTGTTGAAAAACCAGATACGAACACTGACAATCCAGAAATAAGAACTAATGGCTGTGGCGAAATTTTTACTAAAGATCTCGATATCGAAGATGCAAATAATGAACTAGAGGTACGTAAGATCGTGACACGTTCGAAAAGTAGAGAGACTGAAAGTAAAGCTGCTCTAAGCTAGGCGTATGTTGCTGAAACTGATGAGCCGGACTGCTATGAGAAGGCGGTCTCTAGTAACTATTGTGCGCAGTGGAAGAGTGCCATGCATGAGGAGTTTAATTCGTTGATAGTAAACCAAACCTGGTAATTGGTGAGTTTACCTAAGGGAAGAACAGCAGTTTCGAATAAATGGGTCTACAAAGTCAAGCGTGACAGAAAAGGTGAAATTGAACGCTTTAAGGCGCGTCTAGTGGCTCGCGGCTTTACGCATAAGTGCGGAACAGATTACTTTGAGACTTTTAGCCCTGTTGCCAAGTTTACGTCCATTAGAATGATCCTTGCGATGTCAGTTGAGCTTGACATGATTGTAAAGCAGTTTGATGTGAAGACAGCATTTCTCTATGGCACTCTTAATGAGGAGATTTATATGGATCAACCTACTGGCTACGAAGATGGAACTGACAGGGTGTGTAAGCTGAGCAAAAGTTTTTATGGTTTAAAGCAGTCATCGAGATGTTGGAATCAACAATTTACGCAGATGCTGGAGAATTTTAACCTAAAAGTTAGTGCAGCGGATCCTTGCGTTTTTATTGGTAGTTTCAACGATGCGAAATTAATTCTTGCGATTTATATTGACGATGGCATCATAGCAGCGCAGTCTTCAGAAGCACTTTGTAAACTGATCGACCATCTTACGAAAGACTTCGACACGGCCTGATCTGGCTTATGCGGTGTCGTATGCGAGTCGTTTTTTGGACACTTATACGAGCGAACATATCGTCTTGATAAAGCGAATTTTCAGATATCTGCGAGGGACCCACAGTGAAGGTATTTTATTTGAAAAGGGTAATAATTTCTTTTTGACTTGCTTCAGTGATTCGGACTTTGCTGGTGATTTGGGGACCAGGCGATCTACTGGAGGTTATGTGATTATGTTTTGCGGTGGACCTATTTCGTGGTCGTCGAACATTCAGCAAACAGTAGCACTCTCAACAACCGAAGCAGAGTACATGGCCGCTTGTGAGTCAGTCAAAGAGCTAGTTTGGGTTGGAGAAAATGTCTGGAAATTGCACAGTACCAGAACTTTGTTTGGACAATCAAAGCGCAATCAAACTGGTGAAGAATCCACAATACCACAAGAGGACCAAACATATTGAGGTCAAATTTCATTTCATCAGAGAGGTCTATGAGAACAAAGGGTTCACGCTTAAGTACGTGCCCACAAATACACAGCTGGCGGATATTTTCACGAAGCCTCTGAAGAAATTAAATTACAGTAATTTAAAGTCGCTCTTAAAAGTTTGTTCATTTTTGAAAATGAATAATCTGACCAATAAAAGTGGAAGTGTTAGGCAAACAAACAGCTGTGTTCCTGGCTTTGTTTATTGCGTCAGATTAATCGTTATTTTGTCTTCTTTCACGTTCGTATGCAGGCATGCATACATAAATAAATATGTTCATGCAACAGCAATGCATATATACTTGTATATTTGTTGTTTAATAAATACTCACTCCTATTTCTCATCTTGAAGCATAAAGACTTTTATATTTTTGATTCTCGGCTTTCAAAATGCCTCAGGGCTTTGAACGAAATCAGAAGCTGTTCACGCTTTTAGTCAACACATGGATTATGATGTTATTGTTGTTGTTGAGACTTGGCTTAATGATGTTTTCTTCGATAGTGAGTTTTTTGACACAAAAATGTATAATGTTTATAGGAAGGACAGAGACTCTGCCAAAACGGGCTATGTAAGAGGTGGTGGTGTTCTCATCGCAGTGCAACAAAAGCTACCCTCCTACTCTTTTATGCAGGGCAGGAAAATAATGATACTCTTCTGGATCAACTGTGTGTCTGCGTGAGTGGATTGCCTTCACATGGCTTGCTTTTTTTTTGTAGTATCCTACATTCCACCAAATAGCAATGATAACTTGTATCGTGCGCATGCTAACAATGTCATTTCTCTAGCTCATAAGATAGGAGACAATCATATATGTGTATTAGGTGACTTTAACTTATCTAATGTACGCTGGTCAAAAGCATTCTCAACTTATGGTCTCACGTCAATGAATGTCACTAATATTCATGAGTCTCTTCTCATCGACAGTTTTTTAAGCCTTAATCTAATACAAGTAAATAGCTATGCTAATAAATTGGATAGAATTCTCGATCTTATTTTTGTCAGTGATAATATAAATACAGTAAAACCCGCTTAAGTACCTCACGAAAAATGTCAGCTTTTGAGGTACTTAGGCGGGTTGGGTACTTAAAAGAACCCGCTTAAGTACCTCGATGCGGGTACTTAAGCGAACATAATTACTGATGTAGTTACTTCTTCTTGTTAACTTACATAATTACTTGAATAACAACATCTAATGAAGTATACATAGTTTAAAACCAAAATCGTAGCATTATTTAAACACATAAACCAGTAAAGAAAAACTTTATTAAACAAATATTTAGTGCAATGATCTGTAATTTTTACAAGAAGTAAATTATTTAAAGTCAAGGTTGGACATATCACTTTGTACCAAATTAAAAATGATATTGTTTGCCACTTATGTTTATTTATTAATTTTTAATGTTTTTCAATCAATTAAAATGCAGTTCATTCCCTAACAAATACCATATAAACCTAAGCTTAAGATTTTGTAGAACGCTTAAAAAATGCATCATAATTTCAAACTTTTTTCTCAGAAGAGTTTTTTGAGTATACAGTTTTATAGCCCATTCAATTTAGTGCAATAATGTGCAAGTTGCAAGTGGCTAAAAGTTACCGTTGACTTTTTAAAATTTTTTTACCGAATTTGAAAATACGTAAATATTTTAAGGAATTTTAAAAGAGCACTTAAAAGGGGAAAATTAAGTAAAATTGTAAATGGGGCACGAAAAATTGAGGTACTTAGGCGGGTTGGGTAAATAAGCGGGGAGGTACTTAAGAGAGGGATTTTCTTCTGATTATATTAAAAAATTCACGGTGTCCAAAAATTTTGGTTACTTAAGCGGGTTAGGTACTTAAGCGGGGGGGTACTTAAGCGGGTTTCACTGTAGTAAGATTGAAGAATGCTTTTCACCTATATCCCCTACTGATATGCATCATGTTTCTGTAGCTCTTAATTTTGAATTTTATAATATTCCATCTTCTACTTTTGGAAGTGATGCTTCTTTTAACTACAAAGCCTGCGACTTTTTAATGTTAAATAGCCTACTTCTGAAGCTTGATTGGGAAGAGTTACTCTCCTCCTCTGATGTTTCAGAATGTTATTATGCTTTTAAGACAGTTCTGTCTGAGTTTTTGTATGAATAACATTCTAATTTTAATTAAAAAGCCTTATAAGTTGCCGTGGTAAAATCGAAAACTAAAAAGCCTAAAGAATCTTAGAAATTATTATAACCGGTAGCCAAAATTTGTTTGCCAAATACCAGAAATATCTCAAAGCTCAGTATATCCAGTAAACAAACTTAGCAACTTTTTTCCACCAAATTTGGTCCCCATAAAGGACTAGTGTTGCAAGCAACGCTTTTTCGTCAAAAAGGGAGTTGTGCAGCCATTTTATGTGGTGAAAATTATTTTAGCACTGGAAAAATGGATAGAAAAATATTGCAGTGCGATTGAACATCTCAGGTTTAGCTGAAATATAAATTTATTAAGAATAATTATTTTTCTAATAAATACTTTTTTTTATTTTACTGTGTCGAGGTCGTTGAACAGATATTTGTATGTTAGTATTTAAGTTAATTGTGAAATATATGGATGGAAAATTTCCGTAAGCGTTATTTTGACAGTTTTTAGTTAGCACTTATATATTTTAAAATCAGATATTTCGCTTTTTTGTTGACAGTTTTTTTGATATCTAATTGATCAAGATCTTTCAAATAGCGTCATCTGTTTTTAAATATCTGCTTTAGTTTCCGACATATTCAGCCTTATCATGAGTTTCATTTTCTCGAACCGGGCCACTTTTTCACTTTTCGTTTCCGTGTATTCACTACGGGTGGGTGAAAACATTTCTGGCGAATTTTTTTTTTGGGCGAGACTCACGATTAGGCTGATTAGTGTAAAGTATCGTTAATTTATAAAAAATGTTATCACATTTGGCGTATACGAGAAAATTTTATTAAACTCATAAATGGTTGACAGTAAATTAAAAAATAAGATAATTTAAGAATTTCGTGAACTAGTACATAGCATTCTCCGACACTTTGGAGAAAATATGTAGTCGAGTTTCTGAGATATTGCATTCCAAACTTCAGTTGTGATTTCCCGAAACCTGCCGAAAGTAACATGCAACGATCTTTTATCTAGGCGACGATATAACATTTAGCTAAAATATGCACTAAATAAATTATAAATGTCATTAGTTGCGATCCTGTACGAGTCCGGACTGGTCAGAAATAGTCAGAATCAGTCAGATTTTACTGGAAATCGATCCCGTACTCGGTTCTCTGACTATTGAGAGAACAAAAAAGAGACTAAATACGGTTCTCTCTTTGTCAGAAGTTACCAGTTTTAGTCCGAGAATTGTTTGCTGGTAAATGTGTCAAACGATCAGCTGTAGTGAGTTTGGCAACCAAATTGTAAACAAAAGAAAAGTGCACTCTGCTAATTCATATTGAAAAGTATTTAATTACTTGTTTAAGTGGATTCTAATGAATTTGAAAGTACTTTTGGTTATTTACATGTGTGAGCTATGTGTGTTTACATACAAAATAAGCAAAAATTTACAACCAAAATTTGGAGGTTATGTTGAAGTTGACAGAAGTTACTATTTTTTACTAGAAAGCGATCCCGTACTTTTCAATGTTACGCTCTGAGCGAATTTTTCTTTTTGGACAGTTTTACTAGTCCGAGTCCGAGGAATACGGGATTGCACCTATTATTTTCGCAGTTGAAGTATATGCCAGGCGAGAAACAGGTAAATACATACATATGTAAGTATACCTAAATTACCATGTTGAGCTTGTAGCAGGACCAATACCCGACGCAGTTATGTCGTTATTTAATAACGGCTCTATGACAAAATATTCAAGAAATATATTCTTAGATTATATTTCATACATTAATATTGACCTGATTTTTTTTTAATAAATAGCAGGAATAAATATTTAATAAAAAACTATTTCACTTAAGCTTAACCAACTTTTAGTTGCTCGGAGCTAATTTTGGAACGCTTCATGAAATATTTTCATAGACGGTAAATGCAATCCTGGGTGCATCGTCAATGAGCTGAAAAACTAAAACAAATTAAATTTGTGGAATGGAGCCATTTGAAATGGCCTTTACAAACGGCAATGGAATTCCGAAATTATTCAAGGAATCGTGAATATAAGCTGCCTTTCATTTGGCTTATTTGCGGGTTAAACTTTCAGAAAGTTACAAAAAAAAAAATTCTTTTTTTATATATTATATATTTTAGAAATAAAAATACTCCACCTTGTACTCCAAAAAATTTCTTTAAACTATCTTGCGCATGCAGTTTGTTGATCTTATCTTCACGGTTACCGAAATCACCAACCTCAACGTAGTGATTAGCCCTCTTGCACCAGCCACCGGTTTGTGTTGAGCTTGAATGGCCACAGGTAGTTGGATGCTTTCTTGAAGTGGGATCCAACTGTGAATATTTGGTGCGCTAAATAATCAACACACTTAATCTCGTGCGCTTTGTGCAATTTGCGTTCGATCACAAAGTTGTCAGAGATTGGGCCACGTTGATGGTTGTGCTTGGCAATTCCACGTTTGTAGACCAATTCACGAAATGATTTAAGATTTGGATAACCCCATGTGATATAGGATTCGGCAATGCGTAGCATATTAACGGTTAAATTTGATGAACAAACCGTGGTTAATGTGGCGAAAACGGAACAACTTGTCGCACTTTTGGTGCAACTTTGTTGATACCGCGGATACAGATCACAAAAGCCAAATTTTCTTCCACAGGCACTTAGAATGAGCCGCGTTTCTTTGCCAGGTGGCGCAACTTATTCTCACGGCGTCCATCACGGAGACATTTTGCTTGATATTTCTCAGATGCAACAAGTTTTCACGTTTGCGGAGTGCAATCACAGCAGAGCGCTTTAGTTTACGCTTGATCAGGGTAGCACGTTTGCTGACCTGCTTCTTGCTGAACTTTAGCTACGACTCGGGGACAGCAGGCAGCTTCCTGGAAGGTTGTTTGCCCTTTCCTTCGGGCTTCCTACCGGCCGTGGTGGCAGTCATCTTAACTTGTAACTTATCACGTTCACCAAATGTTTGGAGCACATCTTAACTAACGCCACTCGATTAATAACATTTCTTTTAAACACAATTTCATTTAATTAATTACTTTTTTAATACATAGATATGCTGCAACCAGGCACTTACTTTCTCAAATTGTATCTTGCTTATCGGCATAATTTTAAAAAAGTGTGCCTGCGCTGCTACTTCTTACTAATCACTTCATTTTCCAACTGCGCCTTCTTTTTTGCCTCAACATATCCTAAAAAGACATAAAATTTACATTAAACAATAGAAATCGAAAAAATTAGCAAATAAAATACTCACTTCGTTTTGTTGTCAATTTCTGAGCAATGTGAATTCACCACGATGCAATACAGAAAGAAGAAGGACCAGGGATGTAATTTTAAGTAAACCTATTATTCAGTGGCAATGCGCAGAGCGTCCCGAGTGGCAAAATTAATTTGCATCAAATATAACATTAAACGGTGGTTCTAATCCATTTTTCATATTATTAATCAGAGTATATACATTATATGGCATTTCTTTCAAAAATTAATGCACTATACGCATATTTTTTTTTAATATTTCTTAAGTTTCTTTCGTTGGTGCTGAAAAGGAACCATGCGTGTAAGAATTGTAGTACCTAAAATTTCACCTCTGGAAACTTTATCCCATAAAGGACTTCACCACAGTTTTTTTTACTGGATATACTGAGTCTCAAAGAGTTTAACTGTTTGGATAAATTTCTTTACAGGAACTACGTACTTGGCGTGGAGTCGAATATTAAATCTAATCCCAAAGCATTTTGGAGTTATGTTAAATCTAAAAAATCTAATTCTAGTATACCTTCAGCAGCATTTCTCGAGGGAAAGTTTGCTAGTAACCGTACTGGCGTTGCAAATCTATTTGCTGAATTTTTTAGTTAAAATTTTTCTAGTGACAGGGTTCGTAGTTTCGATCTAGATTGTTCAACTAGCTGCCCTCTCAATTTTAGCTCGTTGAATTTGTCTTCGGATGATGTCTCGTATGGGATCGCCAAGGTTAAACAGTCATTAAAAACTGATGTAGATGGCTTTTCTGCATTTTTAATTAAAAACCTTCCAGCTTTGTTTTTACTATTACGTATTGTTTTAAATAAGTCTCTTGCCTCAGGTACTTTCGTTGACGATTGGAAAGTTACGTATCTTAGTCCCTTGTTTAAAATTGGCAATAAAAACAATGTCTGTAACTATAGACCTATTGCCAAGCTTTCAACTATTTCTAAAGTTTTTGAAAATATTGTTGTGGAAAAGATAAGTTTTGCGACCAAGAGCTTAATCTCCCAAAATCAACAGGGTTTTGTGTCCAACCGTTCTACAGTTTCGAACTTAGAGGTCTTCAGTGAGTACTGCAATTTATACAGATTTTTCTAAAGCTTTTGATAAAGTGTCTCATTCTATTTTAATTAGTAAATTAGCTAGCTACGGATTTTTTAAGTTTTTCTGCAATGAGTTAAATCTTATCGGTCCAACAGGCGATGTGTAGTCACTAGTGATGGCACATCTTCCACATCTTTTATTGCTTCTTCTGGGGTTCCTCAAGGAAGTAGTTTAGGCCCTTTACTTTTCGTTCTGTTTATTAACGATATAAGGACCTGTTTTTCCTCCGCTAATTAATTGCTATATGCGGATGATCTAAACATTTTTTCTTCCATGAAATACCTGAGTGACGTGCATAAACTTCAAACTGATCTTGATAGTTTGCATCTTCGGTGTACTAAAAATTACCTGTCTTTGAATATTAAGAAATGCTTCAAAATTACTTTTGGAAAAACTCGTGTTTTGTCTACTCGTTACAATATTTGTAACTGTTTGCTAGAATATGTTTAAGAAACAAAAGATCTTGGCATTATTCTTTCATCGAATTTCACATTTAATAGTCATATTGACCACATTGTTAGAAAATCTTATTCGACTCTAAGCTTAGTCAGGCGGAACTGTGCACAATTATCTGATCCATATATAAGGTGACCAGAATTTTTTAACATTCCAGGAGGACAAATTCTCCTCATTGAAAACACAAAAAAAAAATTGTGATTATTTTAACACACAAATAACAAATAAATTAACAATTCAAAGTTTCTCTAAACACAAGCCAAACAAGTTAATAGTGCACTGCGTTACATAATTATAAGACCCCCACATATTAACAAGTTTTGACTATTTCTTTTTAAATTAGTTAATTTTAATTGTATTACTTCCAAAAAAATGGCTTTTTTTCTTCGTCTTTTGTCAAAGTTCGATTAGAATTTTGTTTCAACGCTATATTTCGTTCAGCAATATCATTAACATATTTAATACTCTTAATCCTCTCTAAGACAACTAACTTCAGGGCCATTTTTTAGAGAATTCAATGCCCTAGAAAAAACGTTTATCCCTTTTTTATAACTTTATTTAACGGTTCAAAAAATATCACATTTTTAATGAAAACAAATTTTTTTACATGTTACTTACATACAAAATTTCAAATGCCCACCGAAACCTTTTAAAATTGAAAGTAAATAGGTAATTTTGTATATATACAAGAATTAATCGTTTGCAGTACTAAGAATAAGTGGCGAAATTTCCGGGAAACGCTCTCAAAATTTAGTATGTCGAATTACGTAATTCGAAGGGTAATTGGAGTGCGAATGAGAGAGAGAACTACGTAATTGGGGTGCCATGAAAAAGCCGTATTAAATGTTATTGATCAGGGCTAAAAGGAGTTTACGCTGTTCAACTCATTCTTGTTAAAATAAAATTTTAAGTTTAGAATAGATTTTTAAGTTGTGTCAATCACAGACATCTTTGAAACAGCTTTTTGTTAAGATCAGAGAGAACAGAGTTATCCATATGAAGAGAAAGAAATTTACTCGGCAATATAAAGAAATATGACGTCGTTTGAAGTACAAAACCGCGTATGTGAGGTGATAAATTATTTTCTAGGGAGTAAAAACACTCTTATTTCAAAATGGTTATCTTTTTTATAAAGTAATCGCATTTCTGGCTAGTATATTTCAGGACGAATGGATAATGATTGAGCCAAGAGCTTGTATGAGTAAATCCAATTTTTGGCAGCAAAAGTCAGTTACGCGGTTTTGCAGAATGACGATGCGCGGTTTTGTACTTTAAACGACGATGAGTACTTCAATTAGTTCAAGCCGGGAAGTCATGGGTTCGAATCTCACTGCCAGGAATCATTTTTTACGTCTTTTTTGTTCTTTTAAAAATCATTATTTAAATTTTGTTTATGTAATTATAGTTGTTGTGGCCTTTTTAGGTAAAATTAAGCTCCAAAAAATTTGATTTACTTGAAATGATTATGTGAAATCCCATTAAAAAAGAATAAAATAAAGTTTCATAAAGTAAACTAAAAAAATGTTTATATTAAAAATATTAGTAACATTAAAAAAATTTGTTTGGAGTGGGGACCGAACCTGGGTGCTACTGCGTTTACTACTTCAACAGCAAAACAAAACTTAGAGCCTTATTTTACCATTTCTCCTCATTTTAAAGTCAAAACTCTGTTTTTGCCATAAAATGCATTTTAAGTTGACTATGAAAGAGTTAAAATGGTGATTACTATAAAACACAACTTAAATCATTAAAACCTTTTTCTAATTTCTCTATGACTACGTGCAAATTTTGTGTCCAATAGGACATAGTAATATTCTTAACGAAATTTTTTGAAAATTTCATGACTGCTATAAAACTTGAAAAGGAGGACAAGGAGGACATTTTTGCTCAAAAGGAGGACAGAGAAGGACAATATTTTTGAGGAGGGCAAATCACGTTTGAGGAGGACAATCCTCCTCAAAGGAGGACGGTTGGTCAGCTTATCCATATACCCCTAAACTGCTATATACGTCCTTCGTGCGGTCCACTTTGGAATATGGTACGTTCATTTGGAGGCCGCATCGTAATAATTCCATTAGTCGCATTGAGAGTGTTCAGAAAGTGTTCCTTAAATTCGCTTTGCGATCTTTGAATTCTTCTGAACCAACGCCTTCTTATAATTCTCGTTTGCTTCTAATAAACCTTAAGGCCTTAGAAGCTAGGAGATCTGTACTCTCACTCTCCTTTATATTCAATGTTGTTAGAGGCTCTTTGGATTTTACTTTTTTAACGGACCGTATCAATTTTAATATTCCGCAGAGGAATTTACACATCTTTTTACCTTTTTATGAGGGCTCTTGGAAAACTGAGTATGGACGTAATGCTCTAGTTGCACGCGCACTTAGTGATTTAAATAAGATCTTGGGTTCTTTCTCAATTGATTTTTCCTTTGAAAAACATGTATTTGTTATTATTCTGAACTGTTATTTTTAATTTCCTTATTTTACTGTACATTTGTACATTGTATTTATCGAAAGCTCTTAGTAATAACTCTCAGTTTGCATATATTCTGTAAGAATATTGTATTTCGTAGACTAAGTCAAGTTGAACAAATAAACAAATTAAACACATAAACAAATATAATTTTAATAATTTACAATTGTAATGCCGATGTAATAAAAATTGGTAAATTTTTTTACCATTTGGTCCATTTTTTGGTCCGAAAAATAAATTGGAAATGGCAACCGTGGCTGGCTGCTTTGGCTTGTGTTACTGTGGCTTATTGTATGGCTGGCTGCTTTGGCTTGTGTTGTTGTGATTTATTGTGTGGCTGGCTGCTTTGGTGGCGGGTATTTGTGTGGGCCAAATTCTTCAGGGATATTTGGTCCTCACAAAGTCAACGATATTTTGTAGACATATGAAACTTTACTATACTAAACTTTATTATACTAAAATTGCATGGGCTATAAAAATGCATACGCAAACCTTTTCCCAAAAGTCTTAAAAAAGTGTAAAAATTATGCGAAAATTCGCTGAATTTTTATATTTTCACAAAGTTTGAAATGTGAATTTGTATGGTGTTTGTTATAGAATGAACTATATTTTTATAAGAAAATACTTACAAAATAAATAGTTGTTTTGTATTGGATTAAACAATCCTCGTTCCAATAATAATGTTATTTTTTTAATATCTAGGTTAGGGATGCCAGACATCCAGGTTTTTTAGGATTTGCCCTGATTTAGACAAATTGTCCTGGAGTCCTGACCCACACTTAAATCGTCCTGATCTTTTGATGAAGGTCAATGCAGACACTCCTCTAATTTTTAGCAGATTTTTGCGATAAAAAAAGGTTAAGCCTTCTGTCATTAGTAGTCGAAAACTGATAACAAAACGTTTTTTCTGTTTTGTTTATTTGGTTAAAATATTTTTTTTCAGGCAAAAGTGCAAGTTCATGATCAGGTACATCAGAACCAAAGCCACTTTACTTATAGGAACATATTCGCACCATATTCACTTGTATCTTCGTTTTTGATTTGGATGATGTCTTAGTCGATGGGTTCAGGATTATGGCAGCCGTAATCTAGGTATGTTAAATTAAAATAGATCCCTAGTTCTTTTCCAGCACGTCGAGATTTATTTTTATTGATGACATTTACTTACTGTTAGAATTTTTAGCCATTTTCATGAAAGTTAATTAATTTAGAATAGAATTTTTACTTAAAAACCAATAGTATTAGTAATAATACTCATAAAGAGCCTAAGTAAATCAGAACGACTTATGTTATTGATTTATTTATTTATTCATTTAGTCTACAGAAAAATGTTTTCTTACTATATTTAAGTATGTATGATATATTACAGAATGAACTAATTATACATATTAACTTGTAAAGATAATAATGATATACAATAGCAATTTGGGTAGCTGGCGAGGCCTAGTCTCCAGTCTACTTTTGTTTGCGGCGGGCGGATAGACCTAGTTTCCGCTCCGCGCTGTTTACAGGCCGTTGATCATGGTCGGAAAGGCCGAGCTTCCGATCCATGTTCCCGTAGTCATTACTTTGTATGTGAGGCAGGCGGAAAGTCCTAGTTTCCGCTCCGCGCTATAGACGAACTGTTGGGCGTGGTCGGAAAGGCCGAGTTTCCGATCCCTGCTCGTATTGTCCTACGCGGTCGCGAAAATATACGAAGCCGTTACAATTGTACTAATCAGTCATAGATTTGTGTAATTTTTTCGTTGACGGTTACAGATATTAGTTTATTTAGTTAACTTGTTGAGCAAAGTTTTCTTTATTACAAAAAGCGATTCAGATTTGTCGAAGCAATCATAATGTTTGTTAAAATCTTGGCATAAACACCGAAGAGCATCATGCATTTCAAAGTTTGATTTACAAATACTCTGCACTGATTAGGTCAGCTTGCAAATGCTCCCTATCTTCTGCAGTACTAATGTACTTAAAGAGCTTAACATCATCAGCGTACATTAAGCATTTCGAGTAATTCAACACCTTAGCAAGGTCATTTATAAATTAAATAAACAATACGGGACCAAGATGGCTGCCCTGAGGTACGCCGGACGTGACATTGCCGGGAGGTAAATTTTTTAAAAATGACTCTTTGTTTCCTATCCACTAAGTAAGAAGAAAGCCAGCTGAGAAGAATAGGAGGGAAACCAATTCGATCAAGTTTATATATAAGGGTTGAATGAGATACCTTATCAAATGCCTTGCTGAAATCAGTGTAAATCACGTCCGTTCGAAGATTGTTTTTAAACCCATTAGACACATAAGTAGTGAATTCAAGAAGATTGGATACAGTTGATTTACCTTTGCAAAAACCGTGTTGCGATAGATCAATAGCAGAAGTAATAGGGTGAGATAGTTCTTCCGTAACGATTGCCTCAAAAAATTTAGGAATAGCACAAAGCTTCGCAATTCCTCTATAGTTTACGATGTTAGTCCTACTTCCATTTTTATAAAGTGACAAGACAAACGAATCCTTCCAGGGAGATGGGAAGACACCCTGTTTTAGGGAAGCATTAAAAATATTTGTCAGAGGCTTATACAAATACTCTGCACAACTTTTAAAAACACTTGTGGGTATAGCGTCTGGGCCAGCTATATATGAAATTTTCAAACAATTCAAATGAATGAGGACATCCGCAGCAGTTATCGATGGAATTCGGATGCAATCAAATGATGGCAGAAAGAATGGGTAGCTAGATGGATTCAAATTTAGTTGGGAAGATGTAGAACTGGCAGAGTAGTTTGACTCGAAGAAACCAGCAAACATATCGGCAATAGTATTTTCGTCACTGGATACTAAGTCATTTAAATTCAATGTTGAGGGATAACCGTTAGTCTTACGCTTTGTGTTGGGATTAGAAACTATATTGAGTCGAACCCTGTTAATATAATTATTGTAACACTTTTTGTTCACTACATTGTATTTATGCCTAAGAATGGAGTACGCGGAGTAGTGAGAAGACAAGCCAGATTTTTTAAAAAGCTTAAATGCTTTTGATTTTTGATTTTTTAAGAGGTTTAATTCGCCAGTGAACCACTGAGCGTTAGACGTTACGTTAGCTTCCTTAACAAGAGGAATGATTTTACTGAAAATATGGCGTAAGGAATTGCTAAAATGTCAGGCACTATCTTCAGCATTCCCATCATACTGGGGCCAAGTTATCTTCGATATCTCTAACCTAAGTTTACTATAATCTGCTGTTTTAAATGAGTAACGCTCCGCTCTAAATTTTTTACTGGTAAAGCAACATGATCAAGGACAATTCTAGTGGTGGGTGGTGAGAATCAGCATGTGTTCAAAGCATAACTAAGGGCTATTGTGACGTTGGAAACATCGTCCACAAAAACTAAATCCAGACATTTACCTAAGTTATTACTAATAGAGTTGATCTGGTAAAGACTAAGGTCTGAAAGATCGTTCAAAAATTGATTGAAGAGATCACGAGAGGAATTTGGTACTAGAATACCATCTATTAGATCCCAAGAAACACTCACAGGACAATAACAGTATCGGAGGGCTTCGCCATGGCATGAAGAGAGAGCAGTAAGGAGGAGTGTTTTAAATAAACTGAAAGGCTCGAGTTAGGTAGTATATAAGCAGCAACAAGATAAACGCTATTAGAATGATACCTTATTCGAACGCAGAGGAATTCAACTTCATCGGTGTCAGTGAACTCAATTTCTTCAGAAGAAAGGTAAATCTGGACAGCTATTAAGACGCCTCCACCTTTTTTATTTAAACGGTAATTTCGAAACACTTCATAATTAGGACACAAAATTTCGGGGTTGAAAACATTCGGCTTGAGCCAGGTTTCAGTAAACACCGGTACTTTGAAGTCAAAATCATGGGACTGCAAGTGTAACCTTGATAGCTTTGTGTTCAAACCTCTCATATTTTGGTAGTAGATGCTAATGGTGAGGTTACTTATTAGGTTTTTGATGCCGAGGTGGAAGGCGGAAGTTGAGCCAAATTTTGCCCTTGCGGTCTAGACCTAAATTCAAATTCGCGAATGAAGGCACCGCTTGGCCAAAAAGATGGGCTCATTACTCTATCAAAGCAGTCCTCGGATATGTCTATTTTAAGAGAATAAATGCTTTTTCATACGAGAATCTGAACTTGCGTACATGCAACTAATTTGCTATCAGCCTGGAAGTTAAATACCCCTTCACATCATCGACAGTGGTATCTTTCGAAACCCTAGATACAAATACCGATTTTTTGGAAGGTACAACCATTAAATCCCTCGGGACGGGGTTAACGTATTCGGAAACGGTTTCAGATGTGGTAGGGGGTTGCGGTACAGCTTTCGAATTTTTGGAAGGAGCAACGATGGCTCCGAATGTGGTAGGGGGTTGAGATGTAGCTGTGGAGTTTTTGGAAGGAGCAACAATATTTCTTTCGGAACGGTGTTGACGCAATCGGAGACGGCTGCAGTTGTGGTAGAGGGTTGAGATGAAGCTGTTGAACATGAATTTAGTGAGACTCCAGTAGAAGAAGGACGTGGTTGGGGAGATTCAGTCCGTGTTAAAACTTATATGTATGTTCATAGCTGGAGTCAAAAGTGGGCGGTTCTGCGGAAGATCAAGGTCCACAGTGACGGGATTAAACACAATATTTTCCATGCCTCTCCAACGTCTTTTAAGACTTTTTCCAGGAGAAGGAGAGGAGGAAGTATCTAATAATTTAAATTCTTTGAATTCATCCTCATACTTCTTGAACTTCTCGTTGAGAAGTTTGAGCTCTTTTCCTATCTCCAAAAATCCATTTCTAGCTGTTCTAAATAGTTTACAGAGATCCACAACAGCTTTTTACACTTTGGACATGACCAGCGAAGTTTTTACATTACATTTTTCGAACAGACAGGACATTTTCAGCGAATTTTATTAAAAAAGAATAAAAATAGCGAAATTAGGAATGTATTGTACGAAAACGTTTCAAGCTCACAGTAATTGGCAGTTTAATAGCTAGTGGTCTTAGTTAGTGAAGTTCAATGGTTAGAAACCGCGCTGAACTTAACAGTTTTAAATCCACTGAGTTAGCAAAATCAGCTATCACTAAGAAAGCGACTGTCGATTATAAACAAAGGTGTGTGTAAAGCGCGAAAGAAAGCAAAATGAATAAACAAATGCGACATTCCTTACACTCTCACGCAAAAGCAACAATATTGCACCAAAACCAGCAAATATGCACGAAGGCCGACAAAATAAAACTTTTCATTTGTCAATGTTATTGTGGCTTGTTAACATTTTATTTTTAACATTTTTATTGAGCTTTGTACCACGATTGTTTATTAGGAAAAATTGAAAAAGGAACAAAGTCTTAGCGGTAGAAGTTATAGCACTATTTCGGAGATCACCACATCTCCTCATCAGACTTATTTTTTCTAGACTTCAGCAGGGATCGAACCTGCGTATTCGATGTTCAAAGTCAGAAGCGTTAACCACTGAGCTATGTACATCCCGTAAAATCTTGTTGTTCAACCAACTACTATCAAGTGCAGCTGATTTGCCGCTATTTAAACTCGACAGCGTGGTTGTTGTTGTCAATTCTATACATCCATTTGCTTATTTGCTTTTTTGTATAGTTTCAGGCAGGCTCTTCCTAAAAGTATTAGCTACTTGTAATGCTTCGAGAGCATTTCGAAAATGTTCGTGTGAAACTCGTTTTTCCACATTTTTACCTCCAGAAAAAAGTTTTGTTTCGAGCAGTCGATTACTTTTTCATAGAAAGCAAACAATTCTTCAGTTTTTTTTTCGTTAAAATCATACTTTGGAAACAAAACACTAAAATTATTTAAAACTGATTTATGGTTTAGGAACCGGCATTTCAAATGAGCAATATATGTATCAAGGAAGGGAATGTAAAACGCAATGCGATAGTATGCCTCGGCGTCTCCGGTTTTCACATTAAAGCGATTCTTTTGGCGACTGCTGTATCGCGGTACTTTGATTTCTGTACCTAGGTTGGTGCATACTTCTTCTACGTGTTCGAAAAGCAAATTAAAGTTTTTTCTGCATCTTGTCGCATTTCTTCAAATTCCTTTAAAGCGTCGTCGGCTGAGCTCATAACTTCTGCAAGATCTTCATCAGGTACTTGTAATTGCCGGCTAGCAAAGCAACAACAATTTTTAAAAAAGCAAATGCTTGGCTGTTGTCGCTGTGCTAACAGTTTTTCAAACCCTGATAATTTCTATAGATATTCGCACGATACAAATAATTTCGACGGTATTTTCCCCGTGACAAATAAAAAGTTTTTGACACATGGAAGAAATACAACTTCGAAAGTCATTTTAAAACGATTTTTCATTTTGCTACGTTAGAGCCGTTGCCGAGAAACTTATGGATACATATACATGTATATTACACATATACACAAAAATTGCTCGTTTAAGGTAATTAGAATAAGGGGCAAAATGAATTCTTTCAATCAGAAGCCTCTGAAATACCGATTACAAAAGCAGCTTGAGATTCGTCTCAGCTTATTCATTGCAGAGCGCAATCTGCCATTATCTGCTTTGGATCATTTGAAGTGCTTGAAATCGGTTAATGATTCCAAAATAATCGCAAAATTTACAACGAATAGAATCAAAGGGCAAACAATAATAAATTCTGTTACCGGTCCACATAATTGCAAGTTGATTTCCGATATAACTAATAAGCAATACTATTCTGTTATTATCGATGAAAGCACAGACATTAGCTTGAACAAAAATTTAGCAATTATTATAAGGGTCTACCGGGTAAAGTGTCAAGATCGATTCCTTGATTTTGCGCCAGTCAACGACTCGTCAGCTGAGGGTATTTTTAAGGCTTTACTTAAAGTGTTAAACGGTCATAACGTACCAATCAAGCATATGTTGGGCTTCACAACGGATAACTGCAGCGTAATGATGGGGAAGCAAATGGTGTGCAGGCAAAACTAAAAGAGATTTGTCCAAAAATTCTAATACAGGGTCACGTTTGCCACGATCTAAACTTGTCGTCTGAAGCAGCTGCTGCGACACTTCCGACAGGAATTGAGAAGCTTGTTCGTGATATTAATAAACACTTCTCTCACAGCCCAAATAGGAAAGGTGATTTTGAGAACTTTCAAACGGAATTCGGAACCGAACTGCATGCTATAATTGAAATATGCCCCAACACGCTGGCTTTCGAGGAAGGTAAATAATTTAATTTGTGTATTTGCTTTTACGCCAATTTGTGATACTTATTATATATTCTGTTTTTAGGGAGTCATTGAACGAATTTTGGAGCCATGGACAACTTTAACGTACTATTTTGAGCTCCACTCCTTTGAGTCCCAATATGGTAATAAAAACCTTTTATTTATCTCTACACATCTCCGTGATCCAGTTTTTAAGATGTATTTTTACTTTTTAAAATATATTTTACAGAATATTAACGATATTAATAGAGAAATGCAAGCAGAGGAAGCGAGAATACATATTCTTCTTTCGCGGCTTAATTTCCTGTTCAACCAAGTGTGTAGAAATTTCATCCACAAAAAGAATATTGATTCTAGTTCTATTTTTATACCTTTCATTAGCATGAAATGGTATTATAACTTTGGTCCGATGTTTGTAAGTACCAGAACAAAAAGAGATAGACCCATTAAAATGTATACTTATATGATCAGAACTTCGAGCTGAGTTGATTTAGCCATGTCCGTCTGTCCGTCTGTTTGTATGCAATCTAGTCTCTCAGTTTTCGAGATATCGGGATAAAATTTGGTAGGTGGGTGTATTTTTATAATGTATTAATCATTTGTCGGAACCGGAAGAATCGGACCACTATAACATATAGCTCCCATACAACTGATTGTTCAGATATGAGATTTTTCGTTATAACTTCTCCATTTATGCAGCTACGAACATGAAATTTTGCAGTACTTGCACACATTATCAACAGAATACTTACAGTGAAAATTACAAAGATCGGGTCACTATAACCTATAGCTCCCATACAACTGATTGTTCAGATATAAAATTTTTCGTTATAACTCCTCCATTTATATAGCTGGAACATGAAATTCCGCACTCTTTTCAATAATTATCAACAGAAGACTTACAGTGAAAATAAGAACGGGTCAGTATAACCTGCAGCCCCGATACAACTAATTGTTCAGATAACTCCTCCATTTAAGCTTAGCTATCATAACTCCTCCATTTATGCAGCACGGAACATGAAATTTCGCACCACTTTCACTCATTATTAACAGAATACTTACAGTGATAATAACAAGGATCGGGTGACCACAACATATATCTACCATACATCCGATTGTTCAGATATGGGATTTTACTGTAAAACTCTTTTATTTGAACAGCTAAAACCGATAAATTTCGTAAAATATTTTATAAATAATAATACAAAGTCTACTGAGAAAATCGTCAAAATCTATGCTGTATAAGCTTTACCTCCTATAGCACTGATTCTTCAGATACCAGTTTTTGCGATATATCTTCTTTATGTAGGAAACTAAACCCAATAAATTGTGTTACCGGTTTACATACCGATCACATAGCGGTGAAAATCACTTAGATTGGTGCCATATAAAGTATTTATTCCTTACCTCTGATTGTTTAGATGCGATTTTTTATATAAGTATGTAACTCCTCTATCGATGTATGCAGATGTATTCAAAAGTAGTAATCTGTCAAAGTAAAATTTGCAGATGTTCATGAAAGGTATGAAGCCTTCGGTATAGCCGAAGACAGCGCTGCTCTTACTTGTTTGTATTGACTTGAGTAATCACATTTCAATTCCTGAAATATTTTGTGGAGCTCAAGTTTAAATGTTTTGTTTAAATGAATTACATATTCAGGTGTTCAACCGCTTCCTGTATGGCAGCGACCTCAGCTTGAAAGACGCTGCAGTGGTTGGGTAAGCGAAAACATATTTCCAGCCCCAGTCGGGCTGAGAAGACTCTCCTCCTACCTTGCCGTCTAGCTTAGAGCCATCGGTGTAGAGGTGGAGTGATCCATTGTCATCGGGAGCCCCTCCTGACCAGAATTTTCTATCTGGAATGGAAATCCTATACCTCTTTGTGAAGTTCAACCTTGGTGCACAGTAATCCGTGTCCGGTATATTTACGTTCTTTAAGATTGCGGTGTGGCCTTCCTGAGTGTCTCTCCAGCCTGGTAGTTCCCTCAACCTCAAGGCGGCACACCCCGCTGATTGCTTTCCAACAATTTCAATTGGCAAAATATCGAGGAGCACGCACATAGCCTCCGATGGAGTTGTGCGCAGGGCCCCACAGATGCAGAGCATCGCAGTTCTTTGCACCTTTTGGAGTGCTTCAGTTGTAGATTTCCTGTTGAGACTTGGCCACCATACCAAGACCCCATATAATAGAATCGGCCTAGCAACTACCGTGTATAACCAACACATGATGCTAGGGGACAGCCCCAGCTACGCCCAATCGCCCCCTTGCAGCTGTAGAGGGCTACCGTCGCTTTTTTAACACGCTCTTGTTTATTTTGCGCCCAGTTAAGCTTTTTGTCCAGGACTACGCCTAGATATTTTGCAGACTCCCCTAGCTTCAGAATCTTATTGCCTGTGGCAGGGAGCTGAAGTGAGGGGATTTTGTACTTCCTGGTAAAGAGCACCAGGTCCGTTTTTTCTGGGTTAACACCCAGACCTTTCTCCTTGGTCCATCTTTCGATTAACCTTAGTCTGTCCTGCATAATGTCACAAAGAGTTTGTGGAAATTTTCCACTCACAACCACCGCAAGGTCGTCAGCATACGCTATGACCTTGGAACCCCCTCCCCCCCCTTCCAGGGTCTGCAATAATTCATTAATCGCCATGACCCATAAAAGGGGGGAGAGGACCCCACCCCCCCTGCAAACGTATCTGTCCAGCGACACGCCCGCCAGTTCCGCCCGCACGACCCTGCCAACTAGCAGCTGTCGTATAAGCGACACCAGCCGTGAGTCGATGTCCAGACCAGTTAGAGCTGATGTGATTGCTTTAGGTGTGATGTTGTTGAAAGCACCCTCAATGTCTAAGAATGCTATCAAGGTGTATTCCTTTATCGCAAGGGATTTCTCAATATGCGAAACGATTTCGTGTAGCGCTGTTTCGGTGGACTTCCCCTTCATATAGGCATGCTGCGAAGCCATAAGCTTGTCTGCAACCGATTCCCTAAGAAAGGATTCAAGCAGTCGCTCCATTATCTTGAGCTGGAAAGATGATAGACTGATAGGTCTAAAATCCTTGGCGCTAGTATGGGATGTTCTTCCCGCTTTAGGAATGAAGACAACCTTTGACCTTTGCCAGGTCTCCGGAATGTAGTTGAGAGTGAGGACTCCCTTAAAAATAGCATACAGCCATTTTGAGCTTAGCTCCATAGATTGCTGCAGCTGAATCGGTGTAACACCATCTGGACCCGCTGATTTGTAAGGCTTGAAGGATCCTATTGCCCACATTAGTTTTTCTTTGGTGATAAGGTCTACCGTAACCGGTTGACCTCTATCTCTTATTGGCCCGTTCAATGGCTGCTCGGTGGCGCCTGGAAAGTGCGTGCTCAGAAGATGTTCCAGGGATTCCTCCCCAGTTTCCGTCCACGCTCCGTCGGATCTTAGCAAGAATCCCGGGGCGATACGAGGTGAACTAGAGAGAACCTTCCTGAGCCTAGAACCTTCTGATACGGATTCCATACCACTGCAAAAGTTCCTCCATGAGGATCTCTTGCTCTTCCTTAGTAGTTTCTTGTAATCTTTCAAGTTTAACTTATAGATTTCCCATTGCATATCGCCTCCCGAGGATTTTGCGAGATAGAAGGCTCTACGACAATTTTTGCGGGCCTCGTCAGTCTCTGTACTCCACCAAGGTGGTTTCTTTTTGCCTCTCGGCTTTACCATGGGGCAGGCCTGATCCAGAGCCTTGCCACATGCCGCAGTAAAGCGATTTGCCAGCCTATCTAGGTCCCTAGAGTTTCCTGGAATTGCTAGTGTGGTTCTTGAGAGCCGCTTGTCAAGCTCTTTTCTGTACTTATGCCAGTCGGCTTTCCTTAGATTTCTTTTGGCAGGTACCTTGGACGGAACCCCATCTAAGTCGAATTGGATGAAGCGATGATCAGAGAAGGAATGCTCATGAAGCACCCTCCGCATCTTCTGAGACGAGGGTAACATCCAGGACCTCTCTTCTGTTCTTCGTTATGAAGGTAGGCTCGCTACCCCTATTGCTTATAACTAAGTTAGATTTTAGTATGAATTCAAAGAGTGACTCACCCCGTTCATTGATGTCTCCGCTTCCCCATGTGCTATGGTGTGCATTCGCATCACCTCCTAGAATCAGGGCCCCGTCCCAGCGCTCCACTAAATGTTCGACCGGTAGGGTTGGAACAGGCCTGTCATGTGCCAGATACATCGAGGCAAGCCTTATTTGTCGTCCGTTCGCCTCCAGACTGATGGTGGTGGTGTCCTCGTCACTGAACTGAGGAAGAAACAATATTTTTAGTTTGGTACTTACAAGGATGCAGGCCCTTGGTTTACCTATGGTAGCTCCACTTATCAAAGTGTGCTCTGCCGACTTCAGCCCGCATATTCTATGCCCTATCACCCAAGGCTCCTGGATGAGGGCGATGTCTGCTGCCCCTTTGGAGAGCTGGAGCAGCAGTGCAGCCGACGCTGCTTTGCTGTGGTGGAGATTAATCTGGAGGACGCGAACCATCTTGGCCGCACCTTCCCACCCCCTCCACCACTGTTGAGTTCGCCTCGTCGTCATCTGACATATCAGCTCCTCTTCTGTGTGTTGCCGGAAGGTATGGTCGACTCCCAGAGAGGATGTAGATGAGGCGTATCCACCAGCCAGGTCATCCTCGTCCACCTCATCCTCGCTGTTGTCTGCTTCCGGCTCAACTTCGTTGCCTCTTGCTGCGTTCGCGTCGTTCGTGTACACCCTTATGTTTACGGTGTCGAAACCGTAATTGATGACGCCCCCAGTCTTTCGTGGAGTGGCAACGACTCCTTATTTAGCAAAAGGACCGCCTGACGAGTCGCCTTTGTGCTATGCTCTAGCCGCACCACCTTCCAATTGTGAGAGGGTAACTCGGGATTAAAGAGCCTTATAATCTCAAGCACTCTCTCTGGTTCGGTCGGTTTGGCCGGTATCCATGCCCTTGCTCTAGGCCTGGATGGGATGTCCTTGAAGTCCACAGCCCGTAGCATCGCTACGGGGTAGACCTCTCCCAGTATGGCCATCGCCTTCTTGTACAGGCCCGCAGAACCAACCTGCGTCCCGGCATATCGGAGGTGGTCCGGGGTGCTCCCGAAGCACGCTAACGCAGATGTTCGCCAATTCCGCTTTAACCCATTTCCAATGGGCTCTCAGTGCCAATTCGTCTTCCTGGTTCTCATCGAGCACACCCAGGAGGATCCGATTTTTGGCTACCTCAGCAAAGGAGGGGCCTTGCGTCCTGGCTCTCTTCGACTTGTTTTGCGCAACCTCCATCGATCTATTGCGCTTTTCCGCAGCTGGTGGCTCTCCGAGCACCGGCAGCTGATAGTCGGGCACTATCGTCATTGCCCACGCTATTTCCGACCGGATCTCTTCCACGTGACAGGGCAGCGCCCTGCTACATAGGTCCGGGGTTAATGCGGATCTCTTCAAGATCCTCATGGCAGCCTTCCTGTGCTTAGCAATGGCTGCGCTTGGTGGTGGCCTTTAATCAGGCCTTGTGAATGCAGTAGGAGTAGGCGGAGGCGGGGCCCGCGCATCAGCTCTGGCGCCCCCTGGGGCTGCAAGCTAGGTTTGCCTTCACTGGTGCCTGGAAAATCCCGTTTCGGTTCCCCCACCCTCTTCCTTTCCGCTTTTGTTGATACGCCTGACCCCGGCATCGCCAGAGGCTTACGTACCCCACTAATGTTGGCCACGTCGTGGCTAGTAGAGGGACCCTGCATCGCATGGGCCCCATGGTGTCTGGGCAACTGCCCTTCCGACTTTTTATGAGTGCCGGTCTCAATTTCCGTTGTTGTTGTTTTTAGTTTATTTTTTGAATCGCTCATATTCCCACGAGTCGCGGAGAAAGGGTTCGTCGGCCCCGGGCAGAGATCCGCAGTACCCAGGGTAAGGCCATCGAATGCAACTGGGTGCGGCCTGGTTCCCAGAGGGCTCCGTTAGCGACTGGGCTATTTAGGGGCTCACAGCCAGGCTGATCCTCAGTACGGTACGCGTAACGCCTTGATCCAGCCCCTACATCCAGACCACGATCAAAGACCATTTCCGTATAGCATAGCGATGAAAACGCATAAGCACACAGCACTGATCCCTGATCTTAGCTGGATACCCTCCCGACATCGCACGGGATTGCTCTGTAGTGCCCATTTCCAGCCGGCACCCTCGCGGAGGGTTCAGTCCGAGGATTTTCGCCGGCCCACTTCGAGATGCTTTGGTATGTACATATGTGGCGTCTGTACGCACCTTCATTCAATTTTTTTCAAACTTTCAGGAATTAAAGTACAAAAAAAAAAACTAAGACGGTTTTGTTCCAGGATGTTTTGATTCGTATTCCTTTGTGGGCGTGGCTGCTGCCTGAATTTCGAAAAAAGGCAATTTTTTAAACTACCACTGAGGCCGCACTACTCAGACCATGTCATTGACGCGGACATCAGTAGAAGGGTCTTCAAACAAGCTATCTAACGCTATCTTTTGTGTTTATATAACATAAACAGTCGATTTTATTCTAAGTTTCCACAAATCTAGCCCAAAACCTTAGCTTTCATCTGGTATATAGCTTATGCCCCTTTAAACCGGCAAAAGCAGAAAAATGATTTTTGTTTCGCTACACTTTAGCCTAATTTTTAAGAATCCGGGTAATCGTTTATGAAGTTGATTGTTCAGATATAATGATAGCTATCATAACTCCTCCATTTATGCAGCTAGGAACATAAAATTTCGCACCATTTTCACTCAATATTAACAGAATACTTACAGTGAAAATAACAAGGATCGGGTGACTACAACATATATCTTCCATACATCCGATTGTTCAGATATGGGATTTTACTGTAAAACTCCTTTATTTGAACAGCTAAAACCGATAAATTTCGTAAAATATTTTATAAATAATAATACAAAGTCTACTGAGAAAATCGTCAAAATCTATGCTGTATAAGCTTTACCTCCTATAGCACTGATTCTTCAGATACCAGTTTTTGCGATATATCTCCTTTATGTAGGAAACTAAACCCAATAAATTGTGTTACCGGTTTACATACCGATCACATAGCAGTGAAAATCACTTAGATTGGTGCCATATAAAGTATTTATTCCATACCTCTGATTGTTTAGATGCGATTTTTTATATAAGTATGTAACTCCTCTATCGATGTATGCAG
>NW_023458559.1:8766309-8768143 GCF_013731165.1 Rhagoletis pomonella
ATAATTCGAGGATAAATGTAAACAACTTTATGTAAATTTCATGTATTAAAATTAAAAATTTCAATCGTGGATTTGCATTTTACCGTTAGTGATCTCATTTTATGTCATTTATTTTCATTCATATAAACTTATTTATCTACTGTAATAATTTTTTATCGTTATTGTTTTCATCTTTGAATATACATACCGATGTATCCCAAGACAAAGTTATACGGTTATCCTGTTTGGGCTATTAATTTTCTTTTTTTTCAAGTTTTTATTTTTATTTTTTTTTTGTTTTATAAAAGTGTAGCTCATTGTATAACAAAACCCATACAAATAAATCCAAATTTCAAAGATTGAAAATTTATTCAAATAAATTTAACTACCTAAAAGGTCTGAAACTTTAAGAAAAAGCAATTGCTAAGTTTTATTCATAAGGCCCAATGAGCTACACTTTTACAAAAAATAATTTAAAATTAAAATTAAAAAAGTTAATAGCTCAAACCGGGTCACCGTATCATTTTGTCGCGGGTGTAGTTATATAATTTAAGATTTTATATCTGTGTATATTTAAGTCAAACTTAATTGAACAATAAACACACTGCATTAGAAACAAAAGTTGTTTTTTGACGGGGGAAAAGGGAGGCAACGGTATTGACGGAAATGATTAAAAGTACAATTAAGCTCAAAAAGCTACACTTTTTTCATTAATGTAGTACAACTTAAAAATTTCAAATACCTATCAACACTGCTCTGAACTACTGCAAAAGGGGTGGACGGTTGAAAGTCAGATGTTGCTTGTTGCGCTGTCATCAATGTTACTCATCCTGGTCATGCGAAAGCTGACAAAAGATGCACAAATATACTATACTATATTTTTTCGATTTTCTTAGACGATAAAACTAATAGAAAACTGTTTTAGTTTATTTAATATGTAATTCTCTAGTTTATGGGGCAACTGCTAAAATATTTCCAAAAAAGTCTATATTGGTAACATTAATGTAATTTTTGGACATATGGAATCCCATGGTGGCGCACGTGACAGTCGTACGATTTCAATGTGATACAAAAAAGGAAAACCATTCGTTTTCTTTAACTTTTTTGGGCCATTGTATAGCACATAATTAGCTATATATTTAACCGAAAAATGAAATCAATCGAACTGCTTGGTCCTGAAATATAAGCATTTAAAGAGAGTGTCGTTACGTGACAAAAAATGGAAGTTGATTTTTTCTTTTCTTAAAAAATCGCAAAACTCTGCGAATTGTGGATGGCTATTTTCATGAAACTTATTTTAATATGATTTGGAACAATTTTAGTTGTTTTTAGAGTTTTTTGAATTCATGCAAATTGTTTCAATTCTCTTTTACAATCCCAAGTGTGAAACGTGACGTGACGTGGCGTCACGTGACATAAATTTCCATCGTTATATTTTTGTTAATATTGATTTTAAATGAATTTTCAACGCAAATAAAACATGTATTTTATGTAGAATATACTTTATATTTTGACTTCAGCGCCAATTCAGGGTCAATTTATTAGAAATCAATGATTTATTATGTTTCAACCACATACGCCAAATTCGAACCAAATCGGACCATAAATACGGTTTTTCGAAATATCTCGACCTTGGCACCACCTAGGAAGACCATTTTATGCAAACATGATTCTACTTACATAGCCAGTATATATTTTAAAAAGCAGACAAATCGGCCCGTAAATACGTTAGATATAAAACTTTTATTTTTTTTGTCGTGGTGGACCTTCCGCTGGAAACACCCATATATAATCTGTAAGAAATACTGAATATTTCTAGATTACTTATTATTTGAATAAATAAATAAATAAAAAA
>NW_023458559.1:8768243-8772136 GCF_013731165.1 Rhagoletis pomonella
GCTTCTTCGGCCTTATGTACCGCCTCCACTACTTCGCCAATTGCTCCTATAGTTGAGTGTCCCTTCCTGAAGCCATGTTGTCGGGGTGAAAGGCCTTCCTCGCTTTCTATGGCTGACGTCAAGCGTATTTTGAGCAGACTCTCCATCATTTTGCCTGCTGTGTCTAGCATGCAGAGTGGCCGGAAGGATGAAGGAGAGTTTGGGTCTCCTTTGCCCTTGGGTATAAGCACCAGTCTCGCCTTCTTCCATTAGCTTGGGAAGACCCGGGCCCTAAGGCAGCTGTTGTACATGTTAAGCAGGAGATCAGGGCTCGTTTTCGCTGCTAACCTGATTGCCTCCGCTGGTATGCCATCTGGGCCTGGAGCCTTGCCGGCTTTCATGCTTCGCAGGGCTAGCTTCAGCTCGTCTGTCGAAAACAGTGGTGCCTCGGCTTTCTCCTCGACGAACACTGTATCCGCTCTTAGTGGGTATGTGGGAAATAGTGCATCCACTATATTCTTAACTCGGGCCTCATTCATCGCTTGCGATGATGTGTGGAACTTTTTCAACACCATTTTGTATCCCTGGCCCCAGGGATCGCGATCCACTTCGTCACATAGCGCTTTCCAGCAGTTCCGTTTACTCTTCTGTATCTCGGCCCCAAGTGCTTTCTTAGCGCTTTTGTAGGCTGCTGCTCCGGTCAGCGCCTCAGGTCTACCACGAATGCGCGTTGCGAGTCTCCGCATTCTATGGCAGGCCCTTCGCAGCTCTGCAATTCGGTCATTCCACCAGTATACCTGCTTTTTACCTAACCATGCTCACCTCTGTGGCATTGAGGCTTTACATTCCCGGTGAATGCAGCACATGGTTTCTTCGACCAGCTTAGTACAAGACTCCCTTTTGTGGATCTCTCTCGTTGTGGGTGAAATACCTTGGGAATCTGCTAGGAGTGATGTATCGAACTTGCGAACATCGACCCTAGACGGGTTCCATCCTGCGAGGCATACTACGTGTTTGCCCTCGCGTTGTGTCAGTGACTTGGAAGGTGATGTAGTTGTGGTCGCTACCACTCAGGTCTTCCATCACTCTCCATACGTCGGCCCTTCGAAGAAGGCTTTCTGAGACCAGGGTTATATCAGGGATAGAGTATCCAAAACCCGGCCTTCGATATGTAGGGGTCGATCCGGTGTTGACGATGGTCAGGCCAATGCTGGCTGCCATTTCAAGGACCAGTCTTCCCCTGGTGTTTGTTTGGGCATACCCCATTCCACGCCTCTTGCGTTGAAATCTCCAGCAACAATTATGTGGCCGGTTATATCGCGCAATTCGTCTTCAAGTTATTCGAGCTTTTCCCTGAAGACAAGGACTGTGTCGTTTGGAGACAGGTAGGACCTCACCAGAGTGATTTGCGCCATTTTCACCCAGACGTAGCAGCGTCCGACCCCGCTGCTCTCTGCCCGATGGTTGGGGTTAGCAATCCATATCGCGGCCGAGACTGATTGGTCAACATGCCAGGTTTCCTTTGTTCTATAGGGTTCACTGATGATGACAGCGTCTGCTCTTTGTTCAAGAACCAATTGGTCCAGCAGGTCATCAGCTACCCTACTCCTGTTCATATTGCCTTGTATAAATTTAATCATATTCTCCCAAGCTTTGTCTTAGCCTCAGCACGTGAATCCCTGAAGGCCTTGCATGCTCCCGACCCGGGCAGGTGATTGGCATTTTTCTGTCCGTCTCCTACCGATCACAGGTAGCAGCTTGGGCTTTCTTTACATGCAGAGGCTATGTGGCCCTGCTGACCACATTTCCAGCATGAACTTCTTCTGTCTGGGCCTTTGCATGCCGCCTTTTTGTGGCCATACCCCAGAAAGCGGAAACACCTTTGGACATCCGCGCGCCCTCGTACGCGGCATATAATCCAGCCTACTCGCAACTTCCCCTTTTCAATAAGAGTCAGGCTTGGCAGTTCGTCGATTTCCACGACGGCCATTCTTTGTTCTCGCCAGTTTACAGCGAGGAGCAAGACGCGAAGTTGGCCAATCATCTTGTCTCCTAATTCCCCGCGTATAGCGTTCTCCACTTCTGGGGCCGTGGTTAGGCAGTCCATGCCCAGAACTTCTAGACGTAAACTTCTAGTGAGAATACGGGCGTCTCCAAGCTGGCCAATGGCAGTACACACATTTTCCTTAAATGCTGAGTGGTCGCCACAGCGCTCCATTTTGATAAGCACGCGGCCTTCGCGGGTTTTCCGAATAGATCGAATTACGGTCTCCGTCTTCTCGGGTTGGAGCTTACCACGTATCGTTCCTAGCACCTCTGCATAGGTTTTGCCTTCAGCTGGCTTAATGATTAATTTGGCTAGACTCTTCCTTTTTCTCACCCTCTTCTTTTTTTTGCGGCTGGTCGCCTCGCCCTTATTGACCAAGGGTTCACCTGGTGCTGGCCCTGGCTTGGGCTTTCTGCTTTTTCCAACCGTTTTTCATAGATTATCTGGTACGGTTTTCTGTGCATTATTATCTTTATTTCCATTATTATTATTACCATTATTAATAATAATCTTATTACTACTATTGTTATTATAGTTAGTGTTCTTTTTCTTTTCCGGCTCTCCTGTAGGGGAGTCCGATCGAGTTCGAGCTCTCTTTTGCGAGCCAGGGCCAAAGGGTAGACCCCTTCCGGCGCTGCTCTCGGAGGTAGCTTAGTATATTTAGGCTCTCCTCGATTTGGGCCATACCCGTTTTTATGTCCATGGACACATTTTTCTGCTTGGAGACAGCACTCTGCATCTTCTTCAAGACGAGCCGAATCTGGGCCAGTTGCTCATCTTCATTGCCTTCGCAATTTCCCAAGCTTGCGGTGACATGCTTGTCGTTGTTTTCAGCAGCCGGCGTTTGAAGACGACTATCCCGGCTGCCAGGAGTTGCCGTTTGGCAAGGTGTACACTTCTGCGCCATGTCGGCGGCTTTCTCCGTGCTCGTGGTGCCGCCATTTGCCTGCAGAGGAGTTTGTGGCGGGGAGCGCACAACTAGACTGCTCTTCCTGGATGCGCTGCATTCTTCCTCCATAACATCGACATTGGTTTCATTTGTTTGTTTTATTTTATTCATTTCCAATCAATTGGGTCTCCGCTTCAAGCCGCTATCTCCACACGTAGCACAGTCGCTTTTATTGTGTTCAGAGCCAAGACAGCGCAAAACCAGGAGTAAATCTCAACTGGACCTGTGCGGCCAACTAAATGGCGAAGTGTATTGAACGTACTTGAAGACCTGCCAGGGTTTTAACGAGACGGAGGCGATTGCAGCATTAGCCCACCAGCCATTTCTGTGAGGTGTCACCCTCACATACTAAAGTGGCGGAATACTGCTCTCGCCAGCCCAATGTCGAATTAATCGTATACATGTTCCAGTATGCCATGAACAGGATCTAACTGGTCTCAATCCTGGGATGCTTTTTGGGAGGCGGCATCTGTTCGCCCGGACACAGGAGATTCATCAAGCATTTCTGATCTTTTAACTCAGGCCCTCGGCTCCTGCCGCTCTTGGTCTGGGACTGCTTATTGGTTATTCGCAGCTAACCCACCGAAGTAGGCCGTTCACGATCCGCCCTGTGTGAACCCGGTAAGGCACTGAGCTTAGCCCTTACCTTACCATTTTTTTTTTTTTTTTTGTGTAGGAGAGGGAAATGCTTTATGCACTGGCCGTGGGCGCTAGACTCTATACTACCTTCCCCGAGTGGGGGACTCCCACCGAAGCGTGTTGGGCTACCCACTAAAACCCAAACTCCCACCGCCCGAGCAAGAATCCCGCATCTGGCACCGCAATTCTGCATGTCTTCAGATACAGGAGCGCGCTGCTAGAGCCTTGGGGCTGCTCTTTTGTAGGGGCGTTTCATTCGGGTGTCCTCAGTAGACAACC
>NW_023458559.1:8772236-8774671 GCF_013731165.1 Rhagoletis pomonella
CTCGTGGCAGACCTGAAGCGCTGACCAGAGCAGCAGCCTACAAAAGCGCTAAGAAAGCACTTGTGGCCGAGATACAGAAGAGTAAACAGAACTGCTGGAAAGCGCTATGTGATTAAGTCGATCGTGATCCCTGGGGCCATGGATACAAAATAGTGATGAAAAAGTTCCATACATTATCGCAAGCGATGGATGAGGCCCGAGTTAAGAATATAGTGGTTGCGCTATTTCCCACACACCCACTAAGAGCAGATACAGTGTTCGTCGAGGAGCAAGCCGAGGTACCACTGTTTTCGACAGACGAGCTGAAGCTAGCCCTGCGAAGCATGAAAGCAGGCAAGGCTCCAGGCCCAGATGGCATACCAGCGGAGGCAATCAGGTTAGCAGCGAAAACGAGCCCTGATCTCCTGCTTAACATGTACAACAGCTGCCTTAGGGCCCGAGTCTTCCCAAGCCAATGGAAGAAGGCGAGACTGGTGCTTATACCCAAGGGCAAAGGGGACCCAAACTCTTCTTCATCCTTCCGGCCACACTGCATGCTAGACACAGCAGGCAAAATGATGGAGTGTCTGCTCAAAATACGCTTGACGTCAAGCATAGAAAGCGAGGGAGGCCTTTCACCCCGACAACATTGCTTCAGGAAGGGACACTCAACTATAGGAGCAATTGGCGAAGTAGTCGAGGCGGTACATAAGGCCGAAGAAGCCTGCCACCAGGCTCGGCCAATAGTGCTGCTAGTCACACTGGATGTCAAGAACGCCTTCAACTCGGCAAGATGGGACGACATGCTGGAGGCCTTGGAACGGTCATTCAAGGTTAAAACATACTTGCCAGATATGATCCGGGACTACCTCAGAGACTGTTCGCTTTTGTACGACACAACACAAGGTCAGAGAAAGAGACGTATAACCGGCGGAGTGGCACAGGGGTCTGTACTTGGCCCGGACCTCTGGAACGCCACGTATGACAGTCTGTTGCGCACGGAAATGCCGGAGAGCGCCTTCCTTGTCGCCTTCGCGGACGACGTGGCCGCCGCCATAACAGCAAGAAACGTCCAGCTATCACAGCTCAAGCTAAACCAGGTCATGCGCAGCGTCAGTGGATGAATGAGCGATGACGGTCTACAATTGGCTACAGCCAAAACGGAGATCGTGCTCCTCACCAGGAAACGGATCCCAACAATTATAAATATGATGGTCGGACCTCAACTCGTGACGACTTCTAGGTCTACAAAATACCTAGGGGTGAAGCGTGAGAGCAAACTCACATTCTCCGAACACATCCATGGAGTATGTGAAAAAGCTGCGCAGAGCACGGTGGCTCTAAGCCGGCTGATGGCGAACGTGGGCGGCCCGAAGCCATGCCGCAGGAAGCTTCTGATGACAGCGGTCCAGTCGGTGCTCCTGAATGGGTCAGAAATATGGGCTGACGCATTGAAAGTTAAAAAATACCGGATTCAAATGTCTTCGGTCCAGCGCAGAGGGGCACTACGCATTGCTTCTGCATACCGTACAGTGTCCGCGGACGCGGTCCTAGTTATTTCAGGCGTCATGCCAATTGAGCTACTCGCTTACGAGCGAAAATAAATTTACAATCTCATTGCCGAGATAGGTCGAGCAGCTGCCGCGGCAAGGGCGCGCGAGCAACTGATCCAGCAGTGGCAACAAAACTGGAACGCGAGCACGAAAGTCGATGGACGCACTCCCTTATAGCCGACCTTCAAACATGATTGAACAGACCGCATGGGAACGTCGATTTCTACCTGACGCAATTCCTCACCGGTCATGGTTACTTCCGAGAATATCTTCATAGAATGGGAAGGGTGGACTCACCGCTCCACCATATATCCACTATATTCTTAACTCGGGCCTCATCCATCGCTTGCGATGAAGTGTGGAACTTTCTCATCACTATTTTGTATCCGTGGCCCCAGGGATCGCGATCCACTTCGTCACATAGCGCTTTCCAGCAGTTCCGTTTACTCTTCTGTATCTCGGCCACCAGTGCTTTCTTAGCACTTTTGTAGGCTGCTGCTCTGGTCAGCGCTTCAGGTCTGCCACGAGCGCGCGTTGCGAGTCTCCGCATTCTATTGCAGGCCCTTCGCAGCTCTGCAAATCGGTGATTCCACCAGTATACCTTCTTTTTACCTGACCATGCTCTCCTCTGTGCCATTGAGGCTTTGCATGCCCGGTGAATGCAGCGCATAGTTTATTCGACTAGCTTAGTACAAGACTCCCTGTTGTGGATCTCTCCCGTTGTGGGTGAAATACCTTGGGAATCTGCTAGGAGTGAAGTATCGAACTTGCGAACATCGACCCAAGACGGGTTCCATCCTGGTTTCCTGCGAGGGATACTACGGGTTTGCCCTCGCGTTGTGTCAGTGACTTGGAGGGTGATGTAGTTGTGGTCGCTACCACTCAGGTCTTCCATCACTCTCC
>NW_023458559.1:8774771-8778201 GCF_013731165.1 Rhagoletis pomonella
GAAGTTGGCCAATCATCTTGTCTCCTAATTCCCCGCGTATAGCGTTCTCCACTTCTGGGGCCGTGGTTAGGCAGTCCATGCCCAGAACTTCTAGACGTAAACTTCTAGTGAGAATACGGGCGTCTCCAAGCTGGCCAATGGCAGTACACACATTTTCCTTAAATGCTGAGTGGTCGCCACAGCGCTCCATTTGGATAAGCACGCGGCCTTCGCGGGTTTTCCGAATAGATCGAATTACGGTCTCCGTCTTCTCGGGTTGGAGCTTACCACGTATCGTTCCTAGCACCTCTGCGTAGGTTTTGCCTTCAGCTGGCTTAATGATTAATTTGGCGAGACTCTTCCTTTTTCTCACCCTCTTCTTTTTTTTGCGGATGGTCGCCTCGCCCTTATTGACCAAGGGTTCACCTGGTGCTGGCCCTGGCTTGGGCTTTCTGCTTTTTCCAACCGTTTTTCATTGATTATCTGGTACGGTTTTCTGTGCATTATTATCTTTATTTCCATTATTATTATTACCATTATTAATAATAATCTTATTACTACTATTGTTATTATAGTTAGTGTTCTTTTTCTTTTCCGGCTCTCCTGTAGGGGAGTCCGATCGAGTTCGAGCTCTCTTTTGCGAGCCAGGGCCAAAGGGTAGACCCCTTCCGTCGCTGCTCTCGGAGGTAGCTTAGTATATTTAGGCTCTCCTCGATTTGGGCCATACCCGTTTTTATGTCCATGGACACATTTTTCTGCTTGGAGACAGCACTCTGCATCTTCTTCAAGACGAGCCGAATCTGGGCCAGTTGCTCATCTTCATTGCCTTCGCAATTTCCCAAGCTTGCGGTGACATGCTTGTCGCTGTTTTCAGCAGCCGGCGTTTGAAGACGACTATCCCGGCTGCCAGGAGTTGTCGTTTGGCAAGGTGTACACTTCTGCGCCATGTCGGCGGCTTTCTCCGTGCTCGTGGTGCCGCCATTTGCCTGCAGAGGAGTTTGTGGCGGGGAGCGCACTACTAGACTGCTCTTCCTGGATGCGCTGCATTCTTCCTCCATAACATCGACATTGGTTTCATTTGTTTGTTTTATTTTATTCATTTCCAATCAATTGGGTCTCCGCTTCAAGCCGCTATCTCCACACGTAGCACAGTCGCTTTTATTGTGTTCAGAGCCAAGACAGCGCAAAACCAGGAGTAAATCTCAACTGGACCTGTGCGGCCAACTAAATGGCGAAGTGTATTGAACGTACTTGAAGACCTGCCAGGGTTTTAACGAGACGGAGGCGATTGCAGCATTAGCCCACCAGCCATTTCTGTGAGGTGTCACCCTCACATACTAAAGTGGCGGAATACTGCTGTCGCCAGCCCAATATCCAACTAATCGTATACATGCTCCAGTATGCCATGAAGAGGATCTAACTGGTCTCAATCCTGGGATGCTTTTTGGGAGGCGGCATCTGTTCGCCCGGACACAGGAGATTCATCAAGCATTTCTGATCTTTTAAATCAAGCCCTCGGCTCCTGCCGCTCTTGGTCTGGGACTGCTTATTGGTTATTCGCAGCTAACCTACCGGAGTAGGCCGTTCACGATCCGCCCTGTGTGACGCCGGTAAGGTCCTGAGCTAAGCCCTTACCATTATTATTATTATTATTATTATTATTATTATTATTATTTTTATACCCGAGCGCACTTGTGCACAAGGGTATATTAATTTTGTTCACATAACGGTTGTTTGTAACAGCCAAAACGAATCGAGATAGATATAGACAAATGTATACATAAATGATCAGGATGAAAAAAGAAATCGATTAAGCCATGTCTGTCTGTCCGTCTGTCCGTGTACACGATAACTCGAGCAAAAATTGAGATATCTCAACGAAATTTGGTATGTAGATTTCCCTTAATCCAAGGTAGGTTGGTATTGAAAATGGGCGAAATCGGACTTTAACCACGCCCACTTCCCATATAACGGTAATTTCCAGAAATACGAAAACTGCGATATTTTAGTAACTACTGAAGATAATTCACTCAAAATTGATATTTACATAAATTTTTAGACGAAAAATAAGAATATTATACATTTTTGGAAAATGGGCGTAGCCACGCCCACTTATGGTTACATGTGTATATCTTGGTAACCGCTGCACCAATTTCTTCCAAACTCGGCACAGTTGTTGGCCTTCGCATAACATACCAAACGACCGAAATTTTTTAAAATCGCTCAATAACCACGCCTACTTCCCATATAACGGTAATTTTCAGAAATACGAAAACTGCGATATTTTAGTAACTACTGTAGATTATTCACTCAAAATTGATATTTATAATAAGTTTTAGACGAAAAATAAGAATATTATAAATTTTTGGAAAATGGGCGTAGCCACGCCCACTTATGGTTACATGCGTATATCTTGGTAACCGCTGCACCAATTTCTTCCAAACTTGGCACAGTTGTTAGTCTTGCTACAGCATACCAAATGGCCGAAAATTTTTAAAATCGGACAATAACCACGCCTACCACCCATATAACGGTAATTTGGATATATATCAATCGATATATCAATAAATATTAAGCTAATTTATTCAAAATTAATGCTTGCAACAATTCTCTACCAAGAAATACGTTTATGATAAAATTTTGGAAAATGGGCGTGACACCGCCCACTTATATATTATTATATATATTATATTATATCGGTAACCGTTCTACCAATTTGTACCAAACTCGGTATGGTTATTGTACTTGCCACGTGTAAGCAAAACGTTGAAAATTATTGAAATCGGACTAAAATAACGGCCGATTCTCATATAACGGGAAATTTAAGAAATGCTTGAAACTTCAATATTTCGAAATAGAAGGACGCTAATTTACTCAAAATTGATACACCTCGGCTTACCATCTAGCGGAAGGTTTCGGAAGGGTGAAAAAACATATATTTAATACTTGCGCCGGGTATTTAATGTTCGGCTCCGCCCGAATATACCGAGTATACCTGCTTTTTACCTAACCATGCTCTCCTCTGTGGCATTGAGGCTTTGCATTCCCGGTGAATGCAGCACATGGTTTCTTCGACCAGCTTAGTACAAGACTCCCTGTTGTGGATCTCTCCCGTTGTGGATGAAATACCTTGGGAATCTGCTAGGAGTGATGTATCGAACTTGCGAACATCGACCCTAGACGGGTTCCATCCTGGTTTCCTGCGAGGGATACCACGTGTTTGCCCTCGCGTTGTGTCAGTGACTTGGTATGTGATGTAGTTGTGGTCGCTACCACTCAGGTCTTCCATCACTCTCCAGCCGTCAGCCCTTCGAAGAAGGCTTTCTGAGACCAGGGTTATGTCAGAGATAGAGTATCCAAAACCAGGCCTTCGATATATAGGGGTCGTTCCGGTGTTGAGGATAGTAAGGCGAATGCGGGCTGCCATTTCAAGGACCGGTCTTCCCCTGGT
>NW_023458559.1:8778301-8794035 GCF_013731165.1 Rhagoletis pomonella
GAAGTTGGCCAATCATCTTGTCTCCTAATTCCCCGCGTATAGCGTTCACCACTTCTGTGAGAATACGGCCGTCTCCAAGCTGGCCAATGGCAGTGCACACATTTTCCTTAAATGCTGAGTGGTCGCCACAGCGCTCCATTTCGATGAGCACGCCGCCTTCGTGGGTTTTCCGAACAGATCGAATTATGGTCTCCGTCTTCTCACGTTGGAGCTTACCACGTATCGTTCCCAGCACCTCTGAATAGGTTTTGCCTTCAGCTGGCTTAATGATTAATTTGGCGAGACTCTTTTTTTTTCTCGCCCTCTTCTTTTTTTTGCGGCTGGCCGCCTCTCCCTTATTGACCAAGGGTTCACCTGGTGCTGGCCCTGGCTTGGGCTTCCTGCTTTTTCAGACCGTTTTTTATTGATTATCTGGTACGGGTTTCTGTGCATTATTATTATTATCATTATTGTTATTAGCGTTATTAATAAAAATATTTTTACTACTATTATTATTATTATTAGTATTTTTTTCTTTTCCGGCTCTCCTGTAGGGGAGTCCGATCGAGTTCGAGCTCTCTTTTGCGAGCCAGGGCCAAAGGGTAGACCCCTTCCGGCGCTGCTCTCGGAGGTAGCTTAGTATATTTAGGCTCTCCTCGATTTGGGCCATACCCGTTTTTATGTCCATGGACACATTTTTCTGCTTGGAGACAGCACTCTTCATCTTCTTCAAGACGAGCCGAATCTGGGCCAATTGCTCATCTTCATTGCCTTCGCAAGTTCTTGCTTGCGGTGGCATGCTTGTCCCTGTTTGCAGCAGCTGGCGTTTGATGACCACCATCCCGGCTGCCGGGAGTTGTCGTTTGCAAAGGTGTACCCTTCTGAACCACGTCGACGGCTTTCTCCGTGCTCGTGGTGCCGGCTTTTGCCTGCAGAGGAGTTTGTGGCGGGGAGCGCACAACTCGACTGCTCTTTCTAAATGCGCTGCATTCTTCCTCGGGAGCATTTACATCTATTACATTTGTTTTTGTTGTTTGTTTAATCATTTCAGTTTCTAGCGGAGACCCACTTCAAGCCGCTATCTCCACACGTAGCACAGTCGCTTTAAGTGTCCCGGAGTTCCCTTCTCTCAAAGGAGCAGGCCATCGCGAGGGTTGACACAAGTCCTTATGGGATATTGTGTTCAGAGCCAAGACAGCGCAAAACCAGGAGTAAATCTCAACTGGACCTGTGCGGCCAACTAAATGGCGACGTGTATTGAACGTACTTGAAGACCTGCCAGGGTTTTAACGAGACGGAGGCGAGGTGTCACCCTCAAATACTAAAGTGGTTGAATACTGCTCTCGCCAGCCCAATGTCGAATTAATCGTATACATGTTCCAGTATGCCATGTACAGGATCTAACTGATCTCAATCCTGGGATGCTTTTTGGGAGGCGGCATCTATTCGCCCGGAGACAGGAGATTCATCAAGCATTTCTGATCTTTTAAATCAGGCGCTCGACCACCTCTACCAAGTACCGAGTATTTTTTGTACTTCGATACGCGTGTGCAAGTAGTTCATGGGTATCGAGTGCAAAGTGCAAATATTTACTTGTTTGCTAAATTTGGGAAAACCAACTGAAAGTAGGTCTGTGTTGTAGTTTTTTAATCAAAAACGATTAACCACTTGATGTTGCTAGGCTTAAAACTAAAAGAACGCTTGAAAATGGAAAAAAGGTCGTAATTAGCGCAGGATGTGGAGCCAGCGTGTGATTTTCGTCAGCATCGTCTGGAATTCGATTTGAAGCAGAAGAATCAAACACAAGTAAGCGATTAGCTTTCTCATTACTTAACGACTCCTGTTTCGGCACTTTAAAGTAACCCAATTTCAAAATAGGAGGATATCAAAAGACATATTTTTGCTCTTCATAAGCCTTTCTCCACTGTATGTTGTTATATTGTAAACGGTTGTTGAACTAAAATTTCTCGTCTTAGTAAATACTTTCGAGTACAAGTAGAATCGAGTATTCCCTAACGATACTTTGAGTAGCATCGAGTATTCTTTTCGATACTTTTAATGAGTACAGGCATCGAGTACATGGTGATATCGGACGAACACTAGTAAAGAGATAATAAGTAAAATGAGAGTGATAGTCACATTACATATTAGGTTTAAAATCCAGCATTTCGCTTACGATTTCGGAGTAGTTACTTGGCTTATACTTTCCCAAAAAATTTTTAGTAACTTCAACAAAGAAGTCCACGCAGAACCTTCCAAAGTGTTCATAGAATTTAAGAAATCTGTATCCTCTATTTACATTTCTTTTTATGGGCCATCGAAAATTCCCGCTTCAGTCTTTTCTGCGCTTATACCAGGAAATGTTTTCATTATATAAGAAAATCATTGCCCACTTTTGTTTAGCTCCCTAACAAAGTGTGTCATAAGACTCAGCTTTTTGTGCAAGGAGGGCAATATAATTTTATCTCTTGAAACCAAATATGTATTTGCGATAATCTGCTCTCCTAACTCCATCGTCTCACATACTGGCCAATCTCTTTTTTCCCAACGTTGATGCTTTGCGCGACTTTCCCGCAGGCAGAAGTCATTACAACCAACTATCAGCAACTAGCTTTTCTGTTTCTAACATATGACTTCCAAACGTGGTTCCGTGCACAGAAGTGGGAAGCTTTTGACTGCCATTCAACTGGGAGTGGCCAGAAGTGATTCTTGTGCGTACGGTTCGAATAGCGGCTCACAACGTCCGGATATTTATATCCACGAATCCTCTGGGTAGCGACCAAACACCCGTTTGGGAGCGAGCTAAAGTGAGAAGGCGAAAAACTTCGCGTGCGCTGGGTTGGGTCCTGCCACGTTAAAACCCCGCCCAATAAAAAACAACAAACAGCCTCGGATGAGACCAGTGTTGCCACGGACAATTTTTTTTTACCAAAATTGCCTACCAAAACCAATCAAAACCTTCCAAAATTTATTTTGAGTTTATAATTTTTTTTAATGTCAAGTTTGTTAACAGTGTAGATTACGTAACATTTAGTAAAACTAAGATAAAGCTAGTACAATAAAAAATAAGATGCGTATAGCAATTCATTTTACTGTACAGACTTATACAAATGTACATATGTCATACATATTATTATTATTATTATTGCGTCCGGAATACTCGAGCTACGACCTAAAAATATCAATTGTTCTAAATTGAAATCACTCCAACCTTTGGCTATATAAGAAGTTAAGCATTTTGGAGGGTGCGATGCTCCAAACTTTGCATGGAGAAGACAATCGTTCCCCAAGGCGTATCAGTCTGATATTCATGATACGTGGCAGCCACAAAAGGCTCGGGATCATGCAAGCGCATTTGGGCTCCACGCTTTGCGAGACAGTTAGCCCTTATTTTGCCTTCAAACCTTTCATGTCCCGGAACCCACCACAGCGTTACGCTATTGTGAGCTTCTAGGTGATTCAAAAGAGTTTCACATCCGTCTTAAAAGAGTGGTCGGCAGGCCATAGCTCACTGAGCACTCTCTGAGCACATGTGTGTTTCACACGTATACGAAGAGCGCCATCTGAACAGTGCATTTAATGCACACAGTCTCACTTATTGAATCGTTTTAAATCTATTAGTATGCCGACCACCGGTCTAAAGCCTTTAACGCTGACTAACCGACTTATTTATTGCGGCTCCATTTGTCCTTCTACAAAGACTTTCGTGAACACAGACTTCAATTTCGAAGGCTTCCGCCTGGAACATGGTTGGGTATGTGCCCATTGGCAGACTTTTGTCGAATCTTGGTCCAAGTACGCCTGCCCCAGTACTCCCGTCGTCTATCTTCGATCTGTCGGTATACCATACTTGGGATCCTTCGTCAATCATATTTATTATCGCTTCACCGCAGTCCCTTTCAGAAATTCTGACCTTGTGGGGTTTATAGAAGGATAACTCGGGGTCACCCATGAATGGCTTGTCAACCTCTAAATTATCCCTGACACCAAGGGAATCCATTGGATAGGTGCGCATAGCTCCTGAGATGGCTACGCAGACCAGTCGGTGCAGCTTTTTTAGAGGGCACCCGCATTTACCTGCTTAGTTTTTGGCGACCAGGCCAGTGCCGCATATGCAACAACGGGTCAAAGACCAAAACGTTAGTTTAAATGATATTCCCCATGTCTTGCTATGAAGTCTCTGACAGATATAAAACGCCCTTATAGCCTTGTTGTTAACATTCAAGGGATATGAGTTCCAATTGAGACTTTGTCCAGAGTTACCTCTAGATACTTCTCCTCTTCTGAGAACTCAATTTCTGTCCCTGCCAAAGTGGGTCTAGTCAAGCTGACTTTTCTTCTTTTGATAAGTGGGACAAAGGTGGACTTCAGTGGGTTTATTGGCAAGCCCTTTTCAGCGCACCAGTCTTCAGTACATATGCATACGTATGCAGTTTATCACAACTATGTACATAGTTCAGTTCAATTTAAATTCGATAACTTGTAGGCGCATAAAGTACATATGGATATTCATATTGTATATTGGTAATAATAGGGGTATACATTGTACTTGTATATTTACATGTTTGCGGTCGCCGTTATACGAACGTACCGGTGAAATATTCGTGTAAATAAGGTTGCTAAAATATCTGGAGATACATATTATTTATTTTTCGCAAATAACTCTTATTGTCGCAGAACCTACCAAAATTCAATCTAGCCTACCAACCTACCAAATGGAAAAAACCTACCAGTTTTGGTAGGAAAAGCCTATGTATGGCAACCCTGAATAAGATCCCCTTTTTCTGATGACGCCATCTGGAATATTCGGACCCTTAATGAGGATTATTATTTTTTTAATGTGGTGTCGACACCTGGGTACTTAGCATGGATGTACCTCCAAATAAGGCAAGGAAGTATTCTTGATACGCCCCCCGACTCGATGATTTTGTTATAAGTTTGTCCAAAGCAGGTTGGTTGTCTTGAGCACAAAAAACTATCTCTGAAGCAGTTTTCAGTTGTCTGGCTATAAAATGTGAGTCATTTGATGGGGTGGTGTAGCCGAAGGTTGGACAATGACTTCGAGGCGAAGATAACCACGACGGTCTTTGCCACCAAAGCCAGCGAAGAGTCAGTTTATGTTGGAAGCACATACGGTTGCCAGACGTACTGATTTTATCAGTACAGTACTGATTTTTCTACTCTTGTACTGATTTTATTCACTTCTTCAATCAGTACGCTAATTTCCTGACTTTTCAAAATTTGTACTGATTTTACTGAATTTTCAATTCAAACCAAATACTTCAGGGTTTTCTTAAGGTTTTTACATAACGTTGGAACTTCCTTAAACTGTACTGTAAAAAGTAAAAAGAAACTAATTTAATTATAGCTGACATGTTTCAGATAATGTATGATATGCCCAATAAATTAATACAACAAAAATATCATTAGTTCCCAGCCAGCAAGAAAACGTACATTTTACGAACATTATGTTTTACGAGGGATTCTCGTATCGCCAAAAAGTTAGATAAAAGCTCGTAAACGATAAAACAAAAAAAATATAATAGAAAGAGGCTTATAGTAATTTGTCAGCACAAGAAAAAATTTTAGTTTTGTTGACAATTTTTCTTCAATCACAATATTTTATAAGTAAGTAGTTTGTTAAATATTCAATTTAAGTAAATTATTAAGTATGTAATTTATTGGCAGACTGGTGCAAATGCAAAGGACGATCTACCACTTTCTTTTATAATTAAACTTCTTGTAAGTAGCTACTACATATGTAATTCAAAAATACAAATTAATTTAACGAGTTTTGCAACTCTTTCACAGGCTGCGCGGAGCAACACTAAAGGATTTAAATATTTTAAGTGTAGATAAATATTTAAGAACGTGCTGGTGGAAAATTATTATAGATGAGGTAGCAGAACTTTTCTCGTGGAAGGGAACTGGTACCAAAAGCAGAGCTATTGGTTTGGCAACGACTGCGGCAATAAGAAGTACGGATATTAATATTTTTTACCACTTTTTACTTAATTAAATTTTCCGATTTCCAATGGAGTTTAATCTTTCACTTTATTTTCTTAGGTGCTTTTCGTCAAAAATTTAACTCCGACGAAGAAATTTTTATTTCCGTTGCAAAGAAGCACTTCCAATATGCACACGACCGGCAAAAAAAATTTGCAGCCTATCGGCAAAAAAGATAAAAAATAAATTCAGCTACTTTATAATATATATTAAACCCCTCTTATTTAATTGTTAATTTGTTAATAGATAGTTTTTTAATATTTATTTATCTGAAAATATCTTCACATATACCGTGCCGGGAAAAAATATTGGCACAGAGAATTTTTCGCCATGAATGCAAAGTTTTTTATTCTGATTTCTTCTCTAATTGTTTTTTATAAAAATATAGTTAGTATGAAGTTCTACTTTCAAATCAGATTTTTTAGAAAAATTTTAAGTATGCAGTTTTATAGCGCATTTAATTTTAGTATAATAAAGTGCGCGCTTGAATAAATAGAAAACCTCTTTGTTTTTTGGCAATTTTTTATACGCAGTTTCTTCCATACAAAAAAAAATGTTGCACATAATTTGCATGGAAGGTACTGCGTGAAAAAATTGCCAAAAATCAACGCGGTTTTCTGTCAACTTCAAGCTTGCACTATGTTATACTAAAATATAATGGGATATAAAACTGCATACTTAGAATTTTTCTCAAAAATCTGATTTGAAAGTAGGTCTTCATACTAACTATATTAAAAAAACAAAATTTGCGAAAAGAAATTCAAGTAAAAAACTTTGCATACATTGCGAAAAATTCTCTGTGCCAATACTTTGATCCGGCACTATAAATATTTATTAA
The DNA here is from genome assembly GCF_013731165.1 of Rhagoletis pomonella. Lineage (NCBI taxonomy): Eukaryota > Metazoa > Arthropoda > Insecta > Diptera > Tephritidae > Rhagoletis > Rhagoletis pomonella. The sequence continues at coordinate 8,785,125 of NW_023458559.1, forward strand.
TTATAATTCCATTCAATAAAAGAACTACAATAATTTGAATTAATTAATTTCCTCTATTTTTAGCATTCAAAAACAGTAGATAAAGCAGTGTAAAAAGACGCTTTTTTAACGTAAATTAATCGTTTACGAGACTCGTTTACAATTAAAAAACGGACGTAAAAATATTCGCATACAAATGCTTTTTCGATCCGTTTACGACTGTTCGTAGGCGATGCACAATTTAAAGCGAAAAAGTGCTCGAAAATGAGTCGTAAACGGCTATCATAAACGATTTTTAATCCGGTTTTTCTTCGAGAAAATATCCAATTACGAGCTTGTTTACGATGATTTTGCTGGCTGGGTTGTATGGGCATATCGCCGGGTCGTTACGTAACAGCTGCGATAATTTGATGGAGCTTAAATTATTTAAAAAGAAGGCTGACGTTTTTTGTCGTATGTTGCTAGTTACCTCGAAAATAACTTTCAGTTTAATAACAACAAATTTGAATATTCGATTGGCTTTTGCCCATAACTTAGAGTTCACAATTTCACAATTTACTGACATTGTAAAAGAGTTTAGCATAGAGTTAGATACTCTTTTTGCGTAGTTGAAAAAATTAGTTTAAGTCATGAGGAACTATACATAGATGAAGTCATTAAATCGTGGTACTTTTCCACAGTTTGAAAAAATATGTAATTTTTTTTTTTTTTTTTTAAGAATAATCTTTGCTTCCTAACGCAAAGAGAGAAACCGACTTATAATTACAATTTTTGAAAGTGAGCTTCAAATTAAAAGTAATTTTAATTAAATATATAGAATTCTTTGACTATTTAAACACTGAAGATGGAAATGATCTTATTATTGCTATTCAAAAATGTCATAAATATAAAATAATTTATTGGCTTCTGTGTACAATTATGGGTACACTCATGTTAAAATGAATAACACTTTTATTTTTATGAACTATCTTTTATTTAAAAACACGTACTCTGGCGTTTTAAAATATTATTTGTTACTTACATTCATAATTTTGCTTTGAATAAAAAAGTACTGAAAAGTACTGATTTTTTTAGCATGATAAAGTCTAACGTACTGATTTCGCGCATAAAAAAATCTGACAACCCTAGAAGCACATGTAATCAGTATAATGTCCTAAGTTAAAAAAAAATGATAGCTCCTATGCACAAAAACTATTGTTGTCCGCTTACAACGACATGTCAAAAGCTTATGAATTCATAATACGTTTGTGTAAGATTGTTCATATTCTACTCTTTAATTGACGTTTTAGGCATAACGGTTGTTTGTAACGACACGTGACCGACACTACCAATGCCCACCTCCCACAATTAACTCAGTAAATAATAATTTTTAGAAATAAATGAGGCTAGCGCGAAGTTTTGGAAAATGGGCGTGGTCCCGTCCACTTATGATTTACCGATTTCTTCCAAACTAGGAACGAATATTTCATTAAGTTTGATTAAACATATTATCGAAAATATTTGAAATAGGGGAAAACGCTTCTGTGTTATAAGCAGATTACAGAAAGGCGAAGAACAAGTATTTCAGTGTGCCGAGTTTTTTAAAGTTCAAATTCACCCGAAGTTTTACTTTTTTTAATTGTTTTAATTAATTGTTAAATAAAGTTTGAATTTCGGTTCACGGCTGCACGGGGTGCCAATTAGCGGAATATTTAAAACTCTACATTTCCGAAAACATGTCAAATAAGGCCTCGAAATTGAAAGGTGATACATATATTTACCTACAAAAATAAATGCAGACAAATATATGTATGTAAATATGTCCGCTACAAATTTATACTAACCTGTTCGACAATGGATGCCAGCCGTCCTAGTGCTAAGCCATGGTTGTCTTCGCGTGTGATGACTGCACTACCAAGTTTCACCACTAGACGCCGCGCATACTTCAGTTGGCTTCTTTCTGTGAATGTGGCCTGTTTGCGCTTTTCCGACAAAATACTCTTAAAATAAAAAAAATATAAAAATCAAGTTAATCTAAGTATATATATGTAAATGGTGTGAAAAATTTATAGTAATTAGGTATATTAGTCCCGGGATCCCGGGATCCCGGACTTTTTAAGGCCTCGAAAATCCCGGGATTCTTGGCAAGTAATCCCCGGATTTTCGGGATTTGTAATTTGCACTGATGGCAATAATAGAAACTCCTTTTCTTGACCAGTATTGGCTATATTTCTTTTTTTATTTAATAATTAATATTTTTTTATAAATGTCTAGCTCATTAGACATATACCGCGCAATAGTAAATTTTAAACACAAATATCCATATATTCGCGAAACCATGGGCCAAATATAGTAAAATTGCGTTTTTAGTTTTTCACTCTGACGTCAGTAATTTAAAAATTATTTAAAAAATTCAGAGAAATGTGCTTGGAGGAGAAGTATGGGTATAAAATTAATGCGGAAATCCTGTAGAATTTAAGCAGATTCAAGTTTCTGGTGCAGAAGGGCTGGTAAATATTGAAAATATCATTTTAAAATTTTATCCTTGAAATTTCGCAATATTTGAATGGTGAAAAATACTCTCGCTTCTCATAAGGTCGCGAAATTTCTAATTTCCATTAGTTTTCGGACATTAACCTACGCTCCAAAGTAAGTAGTGAGTGGAAAAACATTTTAAGTGCGGGTGACCATGGCCAATTTAGAATTAACAAGCGTTATGCAAACGTGCAATAATGGTAAAAAACGTAAAGTACATTTCGAAAATTGGAATGATATGAATAATAAGAGGCTAGTAAATAGTGGTGAAGAATATTCAGGAGGAAATGGGAAAGATGTATAAAAAAAATTACCAGAAACGGTAATGTGGAAAACGTTGTAAGTGAAGGAGCTTTGTTAATATCAATTTTGGTTTTTTATTCCCCAAATTTTCAACTGCGCTTGTTCTCTTCACTGCTCAAGCTTCATATTGGATACTATTCAAAAGCATTTCTCCAATTTTTATAAAATGACCTATGATGAACAATCAAAGAAACCTTATTGTTAAATTTATTACATTCATTTGTCGAAAAAGGTTATAAGCGCCACCAGCAAAGATGCTAGGCTTACTGGAAAAACGTGTTATCATCATCCATTGGGTTTTGGATATAAAACGTTTTTTCCATCATTAAAATTTTATAAATCTTTTTTTGACTTGAAAGATAAATATGGATATAAATTTTAATTCACGGGCAAGTTTCTTGGAGACTGCTGCACCGGAAAATGGAAAACTAAATCAAATGACTTTATGTGCGTCGTCAAAAACGTTTTTTTTCCATTCCTGAAAACTTATAATTATGTCGCCTACAACGTTATTCGCGGCGACCATTCATTTGTTTTTGAACAAATTATATGTTAAGGGCTTATATAAACTCGATAGCATCCTCGAGTTTTGTTCTTCTAACTTTGTCAGCTTAAAAATTACCTATTCGTCCTTGTGAATCCAAAAACTTTTAATTTTTTAAATTGTAAAGAAATTTCCTATTGCATTTGTTACCCACATTTTTTTCTAGATTGCATTGAATTTTTTAACAATTTTTGGAATTAATAATATCTTTGAAATTACAAAGTCCTTCAAAATAAATCCTGCGGTCAGAGAGAAAAAATAAAAACGCCACTTTAAATAAAAAAGTAGGTTTCAAACCCATTTATTAATATTTATTTCATGGAAGGAGAGCTTCTCAAACAATATAGAAGCAATTTTTTCGATTCAAGTTGTTGAAAAGTAATGAATATCTAAATCCCGGGACTAATCCCGGGATCCCGGGATTGTGACAACGCCATCCCGAAAATCCCGGGATCGAAAAAAGCCGAAAAATTAACATCGCTAATAGTAATTCATCAATTGAGAACGGTTGGGCCGATTTAGCTAAAATTTTTTTTTAGTTGTTCGTAATTGCCAGGAGAAGGTTTTTACGAAAGAAACTTTTGGGAAAACTCTCCGGGAATGTCGGAAAATTGGAAAATTTTAAAATTTATTTTTATGTATGGAATTTTGTGTGCAATTCCTTCGGAATGGCATTCGAATGAAAAATAGAAAATTTTAAGTGGAAAACTCGGAAAAATCCATATGAACGCAAAAATTTTTAATTTTTTTCGACGAAATCTTGGAAAGTTTCGGATAATTGTGAAATTAATTGGGAGCATGAATCAATGGGCAACAAAGTTTTACTTTTTCCGATAGGTGGCGCAGGGGTCGAGCTACGTTAAAAAATGCATTTGGTACGTTGGTAGCCTTTTGCCTAGATTAGGATTCCGTTATGTGGGCCAGGAACCGATCTATTCGAAAAAGGCTGCTTTATGGTCCAATTTTCTTGAAATTTGGCACGTAGGTAGCTTATTGGCTGGGTTAACATATAGGATATTTTTCTGATAGGTGGACCAGATACCGATCTATTCCAAAAAATCTTATTTATGGTTCGATTTGCTTGAAATTCGATACCCGTATTATAGACATGGGTAGAATAGAATTGAGCTATTGTTTTACAGTTCGAAAGGTGTTTGAAGGCGGCGCAAACATCCGCGTATTGACTATTTAACAATACTTATTACACAGGCCAACAAAAATGGAAAACAATTTGATGCAGCAAATGTGAACGCTATTTTTGCCGAATTTTTGTGTGCTGATAATGAATCCGTAAGTACAAGGTTTCCATCAGCTCCAGATTTTAAGAAAAACGAGGTCAAAGTGTCAAAAAATCGCGCTTTTTTCAATACTTGAGAAGCTCTAGCAAAGAAACAAAAGGTAATACCTTTCACTTAGACCTAAATTAAAGCTAGAACTCTCAAATACTATCCTTGCATATTCATGCACCCTTGCTTGATGGTCACTTATAGTAATTTGTTGAACAGGAATAACTGATTTTGGGAAGTTTGAGTACTTACCGCAATTAAGCAAAAGGTGATAGAACCTTCCACTTACAGGTCTATTCTGCGCTGGTAGTAAAAGTTTAGTAACCGGTAAATTAAGTTCCTGCCAAATTTTAAACCCTTTTCGAATTCTATGTACTCTTGTAAGCGGTAAATTTTGTTACCATCTCATAAGCTGGTAACAAATTATTGCCCCGTGAAATATGCAATGCCAGAATTTCCACAATTCTTCATGAATATTTTAACTGCATTACCAACGGAACTAGAATCGCGGTGACAAGAACTGGTAACATTTTTTGGTAATCAAATTTTCCGGTTACTAAAGCTTTGGTAACGTGCAGAATAACCTGTTAGGCTTAAATTAATCATTGGACTTCGGACTTCAATCCCTGAAAATACCATTCCTACACGTTAACCCTCAGGTCACCTATAGCCTTTATAAAACAGCTAACACTGATTTTTACACCTTTTTTCAATTCCATATTTTTTCAATATTTTTTTATTGACGATAAAAAGTAAATGAGTACACTGAAAATAAAATTTCGTAAAAGTGCTACGACAAACTTCCGTAGTCTTGATTTTTGTACAATGTACGAAACTTTCGTTCATAATACGATCACATTTTTCACAACGAAACAAGATTTTACGAACCATACGTAAATATAACGAAAGGACTTTCGTAAGGCATTTTTTCAGTACAATTTACGAAATCTTACGTTTATTTTACGAAACACATTCGTAAAGCACTGAACAAATTTCTGTACGAATAATTTTGTATATTGTAGGAAGGCATTCGTAATATTTATGTATGGTTTTAAAATTTACGAAATCTACAATTCTGTATTCGTACAATTTAGTTAATACTTTCGTATAAAGTATTAATGCATAAACATGTTTTTTAAATTCGTACAACATACGAATATTTTCGTACAATATACTCAATTACCGGCAGTTTAACATTTCATCATATTTTTATGTATCGCTTGTCATTGCGGAATTACTTGTTGGCTGCTGTGAGCCATATAATATAATTTTAAACGTTTTAAAAAGGGATTTGCTGGATAAAAAAAAACAATACAAAATTAAATATTAAAGCTGTGGATGTACTATGCTTTCAAGCATACAATGTTCTTAACATCGCCTTTGCTGCGCCTTGCGTTGCAATGTGGGACTTGATAAATAGGCAATTTCATCAGTTACCTATCAACGGCAAGCCTAAGCCAGGAGTACTTCTTAATGAAATTAAAAGTAAGTACATGTATTATTTGTCACTGAAACTTGCTTTTCAGACGCCTTATAATTTTCCTTTAATTTATAGTCGTCAAGGAAACAAACATCGATGAAGCTGCGAATCTGTCAAGTGCCTCTACATAAAAATATTATAATGTTTAAGAAAGTAAAACCAGTATTTATACCCGAGCGCACTTGTGCACAAGGGTATTATAACTTTGTTCACATAACGGTTGTTTGTAACAGGCAAAACGAATCGAGATAGATATAGACAAATGTATACATAAATGATCAGAATGAAAAGAGAAATCGATTAAGCGGTGACTGTCTGTCCGTCCGTCCGTCTGTCCGTCTGTGCACACGATAACTCGAGTAAAAATTGAGATATCTTAACGAAACTTGGTACGTGAACTTCTTTTGGGCGTAGGACGGATGGTATTGAAAATGGGCGAAATCGGACAATAACCAAACCTACCTCCCATATAACGGTAATTTAACAAATACGAAAACTGCGATATTTTAGTAACTACTGAAGGTAATTCACTCAAAATTGATACTTACAATGAGTTTCAGACGGAAAATATGTATTTTATAAATTTTTGGAAAATGGGCGTAGCCACGCCCACTTATGGTTACATGTGTATATCTTGGTAACCGCTACACCAATTTCTTCCAAACTTGGCACAGTTGTTGGCCTTTGTACAGCATACTAAATGGCTGAAAATTTTAAAAATCGAACAATAACCACGCCTACCTCCCATATAACGGTAATTTTCAGAAAAACGAAAACTGCGATGTTTTAGTAACTACTGAAGATAATTCATTCAAAATTAATATTTGCAATGAGTTTTAGACGGAAAATAAGAATATTACAAAATTTTGGCAAATGGGCGTAGCCACGCCCACTTATGGTTACATGTGTATATCTTGGTAACCGCTACACCAATTTCTTCCAAACTTGGCACAGTTGTTGGTCCTGGTACAGCATACCAAATGGCCGAAAATTTCTAAAATCGGACAATAACCACGCCCACATCCCATATAACGGTAATTTCGAGAAATACAAATTCTTCGATAAATCAGTAAATATTGAAGCTAATTTATTCAAAATTGATGGTTGCAACTATTCTTTACCAAGAAATACGTTTATGACAAAATTTTGGAAAATGGGCCTAGCACCGCCCACTTGTGATCACATATATGTATCTCGCTAACCGTTCTAGCAATTTGTACCAAGCTCGGTATGGTTATTGTGCTTGCCACATAAAAGCAAACCGTTGAAAATTGTTGAAATCGGACTAAAATTGAGGCCGCTTTTCATATAACGGTAAATTTCAGAAATGCTTGAAATTTCAATATTTCGAAATTTAAGGACGCTAATTTACTTGGCCGCTGTGGTGTAGTGGTAAGCAGTGCGCGCTTTCACTCACCAGCTCCTGGGTTCAAGCCCTGGTCAAAGCAACATCGCAAAAAATTTAGAAAAAGGTTTTTCTTAACAGCGGTCGTCCCTCGGTAGGCAATGGCAAACCTCCGAGTGTATTTCTGCCATGAAAAACAGCTTCTCATAAAAATACAATCGCCGTTCGGAGTCGGCGTAAAACTGTAGGTCCCTCCGCTTTGTGTGACAATATCAAGGCGCACGCCACAAGTCGGAGGAGAAGCTCGGCCAAACACTAACATATGTGTAAGCGCCAATCTATTATTATTATTATAATTTACTTAAAATGTATACACCCCGGCTTATCATGTAGCGGTAGCTTTCGGAAAGGTGGAAAACATATATTTAATACTTGCGCCGGGTATTTAATGTTCGGCTCCGCCCGAACTTAGACTTTCTTACTTGTTTTTATATTCTTTCATATTTTATATCTTATTATATTTAGTTTTGTTGAGTCTCATAGTTTAATACTTTGCATCAATATACTTTATTGAATGAAGTCTAAGCAATAAAAAAATATGTAGTATAGAACCTATTCGTATGCATATAAATAAAAGACTTAAGTTTTATTATATGCAATATAACCTTTTTTATTAATTCTAAACTACAGTGTAGTCAGAAAATTGTTCTTCTTCTTTCGTAGAACGTATGATTGCTTTTATTATTAACACTATAAAAAACATGACTTAAAATTTGCGATAAACACAAAATAAAAGTGTTGTGTTATAATTCGTAATATGTTTTTTACAGTGTGGAGAATGAAAGCAAAATCGCACATTCTACGAAACAAGCGCAGATTTTACGAAAATAATTTCGTTAAATATACGAAATATTTCTGTGCATTTTACAAAAATTTCGTAAAAAACTAAGAAATAGCACGAAACTCTTTAGTAAATAGTACTAAATTCTTTAGTAAATAGTACGAATACATTCGTAAAATGTACTAAAGATCTGATGCCTCATATTTTCGTAGTATGTACGAAAACGGTTTTATACAATCAACGAAAACTTTCGTGGCTCAAAATGACGAAAAATTTCGTAAGATTTACGCAAGTTTTCGTTATATTTACGCAGATTTTATTTTCAGTATATAGGAGGCCATCAGGGCAATAGTACTTTCAGGGATAGTAGTCTGTAGTTTTAGCTTTAATGTAAGCCTAAGTGGAAGGTTTTATCACCTTTTGTTTCATTGCTAGAGCTTCTCAAATATTGCAAAAAGCGCGATTTTTTACACTTTCACCACATTTTTCTCAAAATCTGGAGCTGATGGAAGCTTTATACTTACGGATTCTTAATCAGCACAAAAAAGCCTATCAGAAACAGCTTCAACATTTGCCGCACCAAACTCGGTGTTGCCCTGTGTTACCTACACTAATTATA
>NW_023458559.1:8794135-8798382 GCF_013731165.1 Rhagoletis pomonella
TTATATAAAAAGAAGCTCCTTCTTTTTATAAGAGGTGATCTCGCGAACGGCTGTTCCGAATTTTTGAAATTTTGCGGACTTTCGATATATTAAGGGAGCGTGGCATCACCCATACATATCGAATTTTTCATACCGTATATCTCTGGAAGTATTGGTGGTAGTGTCCTGGAAATTGGTATAGAGATTTTGGGGTTACTGGAAAAGGGACGTGGCGCTTTCCAAACATATTGAAACTTTTGCCTATCTGTATATATATATATATCCACAATACAGTGTTTTTTTTTTCATAATAAATTTTTTTGTTATTTTTTTATAAAAATATAGCTCATGTGGCATCAAATGGCACCAAATTGAGTATGCAGTTTTGTAGTTTACTCAATTTCAGTATCATAAAGTGCAAGTTTTAAATGGCTTTAAGTTACCGTTGATTTTTGAGAATTTTTTTCGCTGATGATGTTGCGCATTTTCTCCGTATATCGTATGCGTGATAGTTTTTTTTGGATGGGAAAAAGAGTGAAGAGTGTCAGTTGTAACAGATTTATTCTGGTGGCTTAACTCCTCCTAAATGACCGACCCGATTTTAATGATAATTTTTTAATGATTATTTTTAGTGGCGCTGGAGCCGAGTTATAGCTAAAAATCGTCGATTCGGAGGCACCATGGATCAAAGTCAAATTACTCCCGTTAAATCACCCATCAGAACTATTGCGGTCCTTGCTTTACGGTGACTAAACAGAATGTGGACCAATGATACTCACCAGTTTAGAAATTGCCACCAACTATACTATACAGATTCAAGGACGATTCACTATCGAGCCGTAAGGACTTCTTCCCGGTATAACGCTTTCGTCGGGTTATTTAAGACGGCAATGGAGGATATGCTTTCTGTTTCAATAAAAAAATTAATTTTGGGCGGGAAAAAGTTCGCCGGGTCTGCTAGTTTAGTATATTATATACTCAAAAGAGCAAAACTCAAGATAAACGGCTTTTAACTTTTGAATTTACATACTATACTCCGGACCTCAAAAACGCCGGGATCCCGGGATTGGCATCTCTAGTGGCAACCCTGATCGAAAACATTTTCGGACCAAAGTTCCTACCAATACCTTCCATTTGATATCCGATGTTTTAGATAAATTGTGTAGAATCTAAAATAAGTGGCAACTAATATCCTAAGGGATAACACTTAGTAAATAAGGAAAGCATTGTTTAAGACCCTACTATTGGTACCTGTTACGATGATTTTCACACCTGGCACATCGAATGTTTTTCAGCCTTTACATATTAGTATGTAAGCAGCAAAGCATCCCTGGCTCACTCGGCACTTTAAGTACCGCTCTGTATGAGCAGGTAACAATAGCGAGTGCAATGTTGGGTCGAAGTAATAAATGAATTTCAGATTTTCGCAGTGATTGTTAGCGCAAAATATTGACTTTTTATTTCTCGCCCAACGTCCCAACATTCGAAAATATTTGTGGCATAATAATATTTTTTTGGAAAATTACTTATCTATGATGAATCCACATTCAGTGGATGTGACTGCCAGCGACGGACAGCTGCCGTTATTGGTGATGGGTAACGGGACGTCAAAGACTGTTTCTGAGACATCAGTAGCCAAATGCTTTGAGCTCGCTGTTACTGCTGGGGCTGAGGTGACATTGGCTGGTCTTCATTCGACGAAATCAGTGGAACATCGAGCGTTCCTATGTGTTATATCTTCCGATGGGTACGCACAATCTGGAACATTATCGCACACCTAGATCTAAAGTGAGCTAACTCAAAATTCATAGAGGAAAATTTAACTGCTTGGGGATCGTACAGATGTAGTAGTAGTAGTTTTTAGTTAATGTCAGTGTTGCCAGAACTTTTTGGACGAACCGGCTAAATTGGCAAATAAAACCGGCTAAAAACGGCTAAAATGTTTCAACTAAATTTCACATGTTTTATTTAAATAAATGATGAGTAAAAAGACTATTTCTTGGAGAGAAGTTACGAATTCGAGCCGGAAAAAATTTTGCCAGCAAGAATTTGCAATTAGGAAAAACATATGATTGTGGCACATGGTTGGAGTTTTTTTCGACGATAATTTGAATACACAAGTTCGTTAAATTTAAAAATTTACAAACTGGAGCTATTTTAAAATGAAAAATTTAAGTTAATACTTGTTTACTTAATTAATTTAGTTAATTCCAATGATTTGAAAGGTACTCGGCAAAAAAACAAAACTGTATTCTTAATCGCAATGCAATCTCAACCAGAGTCGATATAGTAAACCCGACAAAGAAATTGAAACGTATGATGAAGAAAGTCGGGCTGACAAGATATATACACGTAGATCCTATTTTTTGCCCCTCTGAAAGAATTTTAAAAATTCTGTACAAATTTCTTTTGTTTGAAATACAACCGTGGACACTAGCTGGCAAAAAAGCTTGCAAATTTGCGTTCGTACAGAAAATTGCAAGTTTCTCTACATGAGAGAGAATTTGGGAGCATTTTTTCTTACTATCTGATATTTTGAGTGATAATTCTCGCTGGATTTTCGACGAACAAACCTATTGTCTTCCCTACAAGGCCTTTTCAGACTGACCGATTCTCAATACACTCAAATAGAAACCAATACACATAAAAACTGCTGTAAAAATGTCCCTTCAATTTTAAGGCAGTAAAACAACGACCTTTAGTTAACATCAACCGAGGCCATATGTTGACAAGGGATGCAAAATCACAGTTACACAAAAGAACTGGTCAGATTTTTCACAAATCCCTTCAATTCTGATGTAAAATATGATGTTAAAAAACTGCATTTCACTGCAATTTCATACAACCCTGCCTGACATGAAAATTTTCTCCACCATAAGGCTATTAGCCATTTCTAACAGATTTTGGGTCGCTTAGTCAAAAATGGAAACATATCGAGACCCAACCGCCAAAATAACGTAAGCAACATTTTTTTCAAAATTTTCTTTCTGATGCAGAAATTCATCTAGATGTTCTAGTAATATTTCTGCATCAAAAAGAAAATTTTGAAAAAAATGTCGCTTACGTTATTTTGGCGGTTAGGGCTCGATATATACATATTTGAAATTTAAGAAAACAAGGCAAATAGCAAAATCGCCTAAAAACGGCTAATTTTTTTCTGCAAAACGGCTAACAAATCGGCTGCCGGCTAAATCGAAATTTCTCCGGCTGTTTGATATCGCAACCGGCTAAATCTAACCGGAAAACAGCTAAAATGGCAACACTAGTTAATGTATACAATCATGCTAAACCTACGCTATCAACGTGGGCAACTCGACAAGTCTCATTCAGGGTTGCCAACCATACTTAGCTATGAAGTGCCATATTGAGGATAAAACAGTGCCGAAATGTGCCAAATAGAAAAGTAAAAGTGCCAAAAAAGCTGTCATTCTTTTTAGTTCTTCTCATTCAGCATTAAAATAACAAACACATTCCTAAAACAAAAGTCCAATGCAAAGTAAGATAAACCAGTTGTATACACTATAGAAATTATAAAATTTTAGTTGACAAAAATAAGTACACGCAAAGGAGTTCAAAAGTGCCAAACTGAAAAATTAAGTGCCATTTGAAGTAAAATACGGCCGAAAATGGCAAATTAAAAATTCTAAACAACACCACACTCTCGTGTGATCTTCACTTAGCTTTTTAAAACGCTTTTCTCGACTTGCAATGTTGTATGACCAGACCACCATTTATACTATAAAACGTCGACCGTCAAGCTGTTCGGACGTGTAAACGCTGTGTTCTCGATATCTGTGCTAAATTCGGTTGTATTTTGCTTTAAAATGCACTGTGTTTGCGGTCAGAAAGTTGACCGCGGGCTGCCCTAAATACGGTGTGATAATTGCAATGAATATTTCCACCTTTTGTGTGTTAAATTATCGCAAGATGATGTTGATTTTTTGCAAAAATCCAATCACTCATTTTATTGTAAAATCTGTACAAAAGTGCGCCGCAAATCTTTTCGTTCGCTGTCTCCACCTCTTGTACCAATAAAATCAGTAACGGATTCTGTAAATTCTCTTGCTGCTGCTGCTAAGACTGTTTTTATACACGGAAACTTTTGTCCACGCGATTTTTCACATTCCCTTTTTGGTGTTGCTCGTTTCATTTACGCACGGCGATTTGTATGTATGCAATTGTTGTTGTCAGCTGTGAAAAGCGGTTCAATTTACACAGACGAACGAGAGCACAAAGCGTATTGCCCGAGCACGAGCAACTCGGTGCCC
>NW_023458559.1:8798482-8816120 GCF_013731165.1 Rhagoletis pomonella
TGATAAAAGACCTCATATCTGAACAATCAGTTGTATGGGGGCTGCAGGTTATAGTGACCCGATCTTCGTTATTTTCACTGTAAGTCTTCTGCTGATAATGAGTGAAAGCAGCGCGAAATTTCATGGTCCTAGCTACATAAATGAATGAATTATAACGAAAAATTTTATATCTGAACAATCAGTTGTATGGGAGCTATAGGTTATAGTGAACCGATCTTTGTGATTTTCACTGTAAGCATTCTGTTGATAATGGGTGCAAGTGCTGCGAAATTTCATGTTCGTAGCTGCATAAATGGAGAAGTTATAACGAAAAATCTCATATCTGAACAATCAGTTGTATGGGAGCTATATGTTATAGTGGTCCGATTCATCCGGTTCCGACAAATGATTAATACATTATAAAAATACACCCACCTACCAAATTTGATCCTGATATCTCGAAAAATGAGAGACTAGATTGCATACAAACAGACAGACAGACGGACAGACGGACAGACGGACATGGATAAATCAACTCAGCTCGACGTTCTGATCATATAAGTATACATTTTAATGGGTCTATCTCTTTTTGTTCTGGTACTTACAAACATCGGACCAAAGTTATAATACCATTTCATGCTCATGAAAGGTATAAAAATCAAATTCTATTACAGGGAGCATTTGCAATATTGAATTCGTCTTTACAGAAAAGATAAATGAGAAACAAAAGAAGGTGAAAGAAAGAGTTTTGGTTTTTTTATTCAGACACATTTTTGAAAAGAATGACACCCTATAAAAAATTAAATATAATTCTTAAATTAATTAATTAATTTCTTAAATTAAATTTATTATTTTCGGTGATATAAATAATTAATTTTCTTTTTTGTTATATTTGAATTAAATAACCGTTATATTATTTTGTTTGAAAAACAATCCGTTACCGCTTTATTTTTCGTAATTATCTCTATGATATCAATTTTTTTCCAAAAGTGTAGTGTACTTTATTGCACTAATTTTCGAATGCTTCAGTGCAAACCTTTTATATACACTAGTATCGCCCAGTTGTCGAAATTAGACATCTTTTTTCATACACTTTTGAATTGGCACCCTGAAATTGTGCATATAGAAACTGTGCATACGAAATAATGCATATGAAAAAAACCGAAATAATGCATACGAAAATAACCGAAATAATGCATATATGCACAGTTTCGGTTGAAAACCGAAATAATGCATATGAAAAAAACCGAAGTAATGCATATATGCACAGTTTCGGTTGAAAACCGCAATAATGCATATTAGAAAAACCGAAATTATGCATATGCACTCTTTCGTTTGAAAACCGAAATAATGCATATGAAAAAAACCGAAATAATGCATATATGCACAGTTTCGGTTGAAAACCGAAATAATGCATATGAAAAACCCGAAACAATGCATACATGCACACTCTCGATTGGAAAACCGAAATAACGCATATGAGAAAAACGAAGTAATGCATACATGCACAGTTTCGGTTCAAAACCGAAATAATGCATATGACAAAAACCGAAGTAATGCATACATGCACAGTTTCGACTCAAAACCGAAGTAATGCATATGACAAAAACCGAAATAGTGCATACATGAAAACGAACTTCTTTCTGAGTAGGCGGCCTTCGGCCGCGCTTAGGGATTATAACCCTTACTAAGTAGAATTCTCCTTTCTGTGTTGCCGGAAATGGGGGCCGGAAGTATTTTTGCGCAGAACTTCTTTCTGCGTAGGCGGCCTTCGGCCGCGCTTAGGGATTATAACCCTTACTAAGTAGAATTCTCCTTTCTGTGTTGCCGCAAAAGGGGACCGGAAGTATTTTTGCGCAGAACTTCTTTCTGCGTAGGCGGCCTTCGGCCGCGCTTAGGGATTATAACCCTTACTAGGTAGAATTCTCCTTTCTGTGTTGCCGGAAAAGGGGGCCGGAAGTATTTTTGCGCAGAACTTCTTTCTGCGTAAGCGGCCTTCGGCCGCGCTTAGGGATTATAACCCTTACTAAGTAGAATTCTCCTTTCTGTATTGCCGGAAAAGGGGGCCGGAAGTACTTTTGCGCAGAACTTCTTTCTGCGTAGGCGGCCTTCGGCCGCGCTTAGGGATTATAACCCTTACAAAGTAGAATTCTCCTTTCTGTATTGCCGGAAAAGAAGGGCGGACGTATTTTTGCGCAGAACTTTTCTCTGCGTAGGCGGCTTTCAGCCGCGCTTAGGGATTAAAACCCTTACTAAGTAGAAGTAAATAATTCATATTAGAAAAAACGAAATTATCCATATGCACACTTTCGTTAGAAAACCGAAATAATGCATATAACAAAAACCGAAATAATGCATATAACAAAAACCGAAATAATGCATGCATGCACAATTTCAGTTCAAAACCGAAATAATGCATATGGCAAAAACCGAAATAAAGCATACATACACAGTTTCGGATGAAAACCGAAATAATGCATATGTGAAAGACGAAGGTATGCATACATGCACAGTTTCGGTTGAAAACCGAAATAATGCATATAACAACAACCGAAATAATGCATGCATGCACAGTTTCGGTTGAAAACCGAAATAATGCATATGAAAAACCCGAAGTAGTGCATAAATGCACAGTTTCGGTTGAAAACCGAAATAATGCATATGAGAAAATACCGAAATTATGCATGTGCATACTTTCGTTTTAAAAGCGAAATAATGCATAATGAAAAAAAAACGAAGTAATGCATACTTGCACAGTTTCGGTTTAAAACCGAAATAATGCATATGGTAAAAACCGAAATAAGGCATACATGCACAGTTTCGGTTGAAACCGAAATAATGTCTAAATGCACAGTTTCCATATGCGCAATTTCGGTGCCCCTTTTGAATTTTACCTGTCACCAATACTCATTCCTTTATGCGAATTACTATTTTGAAGTCCACCAGCATAATTTATAGCGAAAATAACCGAAAAAGGAACGCGATTTTAATTTTTAAAAAATATGCAGGTGTATTTGTATCTATAGATGAGATGTTCATCACTGACTAATATGTCAAACATATACCAATTCAGACTGTAAATAAGTTTTCCATTATATTTGTCTGAGAGCCTTTTGCATAAACCAACAATCATTCAATGCGATTTTAAAATCTGGGAGAAAATGGTTCCCAATTGAATGATCCTTGCGATTTGATATGTGTATAAATGTAGGCGTATAAAATTCCATTACCTTATAATAAGTGGTTCCAGAGATAACCGATATGAGAATTTCAGTTTGTACGGGCGGTGGTACGCCCCCTTTCCCGTTATGTACCACTTTTCGCCATAAGTACGTTATTGATATCATAAATAGTTGTGTCAAATTTCAGGGCGTTAGCATAGGCGGTTCCAGAGATAAGCGGTATGGGCGGTGCCACGCCCCTTTCCCATTATATACCACTTTTCGCCATAAGTACGTATTGCAGTTTGTATTGGCGGTGCCACGCCCCCTTTTCCAAAATCTACCACTTTTCGCCGTAAGTACGGTATTGGCAACATATGTTGCTGTGTCAAATTTCAGGACGTTAGCATAGGCGGTTACAGAGATGGCCGATAAGAGAATATCACTTTCCCAGTACCTACAACTTTTTACTGTAAGTAGGGTGTTTACAATCTATGCATCTGTGCTAAGTTTCAGTTGCCCAGCATAATTCGTTTTAGAGATATAGTGGCTATCACATTTTAGTCTATATGCCAGATGCCACGCCCCCTATATATCGGTATTAACATTTCTGGATTAGAGGAAGTTATATCCTTTAAATCGGTGTATGCTTCATTGTTCTATAGATCTACAAGGAAGAACGTATTATTTTTTTAAAGGGTTACCTGCTGTTAAAAATTATAATTTTTTTGTGTAGAGCACCAGATTTACACCGTTCTCTCGATTTTAAAATGAGGTGCCAAATGAAAGGTATTCACCTAGAGATGTGCCTTGGGTTTAATTTTTATTTAAACGTTTGCCGCCTAATTATAAATCTATTATTTGAAATATGATGCTCAATAAAATATCGCAATATGGCCATCAAGCGAAATGGTTTTTATACTAAATTAATATTTTCGTGCTATTAAGAGTTGCCACCTATTAAAAAATATATAGCTATGAACGGTAAATAACGTATTAAGGACATTCGATATTGGTATCAAACGACAGTTAATTAAATGGCTTTTGCGTAAATGTATGCGAAATTCGAGAGTTGTCATCTAGTTAATAACTGTTAACTAGTTTTCGATTGGTAGCAATATCGAATGCTCTTGATACATTACTTACCATTCATAGTTTTAAATGTGTTAAGTAAGTAGCAACTCTATTAAAAATACCAACATATTAAATTAATCTCAAACCCATATTGTGATATTTTACTATCATATTTTAAACAATGAAGTTTTAATTAGGCGGCGACCCTTCAAAAAAACCAAAGCACGTCTATAGGTCAATCCCTTTCTTTTGACATCTTATTTTGAAACTCGAGAGAACGGTGTAAATCTAATGCTCTGCACAAAAGAAATGTGTAACAAGTGACAACCCTTTAAAAAAAAAGAAGCGGTTCTTCCTTGCAGATCCATAGACTAAGCCCGTTTATATGGCATATTATATATTTTTTTTTTAATTGCGCGAACAGTGTAAGTCTTATGATTTTTTCAGCAGGTGGCAACCCTATTCAAAAAAATTAAACTTTTTGGCACATCTAGGTTCCCAGCCCTCTCATTCGACACCTAATTTTTGTTTTAATGCAACGAACGGTGCAGGTTTTATAATTGAAACAAGTAAGAAAGTCTAAGTTCGGGCGGAGCCGAACATTAAATACCCGGCGCACGTATTTTCACCTTTCCGAAAGCTTCCGCTACATGGTAAGCCGGGGCGTATCAATTTTGAGTAAATTAGAGTCCTTAGATTTCGAAATTTTGAAGTTTCAAGCAGTTCTGAAATTTACCGTTATATGAAAAACGGCCTCAACTTTAGTCCGCTTTCAATAATTTTCAGCGTTTTGCTTTTATGTGGCAAGCACAATAACCATACCGAGTTTGGTACAAATTGGTAGAACGGTTACCGAGATAAATATATGTGATCATAAGTGGGCGGTGCCGCGCCCATTTTCCAAAATTTTATCACAAACGTATTTCTTGGTTAAGAATTGTTGCAAGCATCAATTTTGAATAAATTATCTTTAATATTTACTGATTTATTGATGAATTTGTATTTCTCTAAATTACCGTTATAAGGGATGTGGGCGTGGTTATTGTCCGATTTTACGGTTACCAAGATATACACATGTAACCATAAGTGGGCGTGGCTACGCCCATTTTCCGAAAATTTAGAATATTCTTATTTTTCGTTTTAAACTTATTGCAAATATCAATTTTGAGTGAATAATATCCAGTAGTTACTAAAATATCGCAGTTTTCGTATTTCTGAAAATTACCGTTATATGGGAAGTGGGCGTGGTTACAGTCCGATTTCGCCCATTTTCAATACCAACCTACCTTGGATAAATGGAATCCTACATACATACGAGTTATCGTGTACACGGACACAGACGGACGGACAGACAGACATGGCTTAATCGATTTCTCTTTTCATTCTGATCATTTATGTATACATTTGTCTATATCTATCTCGATTCGTTTTGGCTGTTACAAACAACCGTTATGTGAACAAAATTAATATACCCTTGTGCACAAGTGCGTTCGGGTATAAAAAGGGGGCAACCCTTTCCAAAATGTCATACCTCGCTGTACATTTAGAGCCCAAGCACTTTAATTTGGAACCTCAGTTTTGAAAATCGAATAATCGGTGCAGATCTGATTCCGGTAACAGGAAACATACAATGAACAAAAAACATACATATTTAGATTTGATCTAACCCTACCTGAAAAAATAAAAGTCAACAATTACCGATTATTTTCTGCTCAAAAAAATAAAAGGCAAATTTTAACTTTTATTTTTGCTTTAAAAAAAAAAAAGCAGATATAATCGGTATTATTTGCTCAAAATGATAAAAGTCATATTTTTAAAAGTCATGGAGGAATCACAATTTACAATGTGAGAAGAGTCTAATGGTACCTTTGAAAAAGCTATAGCATAATTTTTTCACTATGCCTTTTTGATGTCAAAAATTGTAAAATAACTTTTATTTTCAGTCTCTGCTGGAAATTATGGAGCCATCTCCTAAATATCATCTAAAAAGCCAGTGAGGCAATATTACGCATAATATTAACAAAACAATTTATTATTCCATGTAAAACTGAACATTAATGAAATAAATAAAATTGTATCTGTATTTTAACCAAAAACAAAAAAAAATACCACAATAAATACATGAATTATGTAGGAATACAAAGACAAATTAATTATCAGAAGCATTGCCTCTTACACACTGAAAAAAAGCAATAACAGCTCTCAAAAAACAAACTCGCTACAGCGAAAAAATGGTTTGAAAACCCGCATAAATTCAAATCCGTATAAAAAAAGATACCTAAGGGTATTTTAAAAATCAAATTCTATTACAGGGAGCATTTGCAATATTGAATTCGTCTTTACAGAAAAGATAAATGAGAAACAAAAGAAGGTGAAAAAAAGAGTTTTGGTTTTTTTATTCACCCACATTTTTGAAAAGAATGACACCCTATAAAAAATTAAATATAATTCTTAAATTAATTAAGTAATTTCTTAAATTAAATTTATTATTTTCGGTGATATAAATAATTAATTTTCTTTTTTGTTATATTTGAATTCAATAACCGTTATATTATTTTGTTTGAAAAACAATCCGTTACCGCTTTATTTTTCGTAAATATCTCTATGATATCAATTTTTTTCCAAAAGTGTAGTGTACTTTATTGCATTAATTTTCGAATGCTTCAGTGCAAACCTTTTATATACACTAGTATCGCTCAGTTGTCGAAATTAGACATCTTTTTTCATACACTTTTGAATTTTACCTGTCACCAACACTCACTCCTTTATGCGAATTACTATTTTGAAGTCCACCAGCATAATTTATAGCGAAAATAACCGAAAAAGAAGCGCGATTTTAATTTTTAAAAAATATGCAGGTGTATTTGTATGTATAGGTGATATGTTCATCACTGACTAATATGTCAAACATATACCAATTCAGACTGTAAATAAGTTTTTCCATTATATTTGTCTGAGAGCCTTTTGCACAAACCAACAAATTTCAGTTTGTACGGGCGGTGCTACGCCCCTTTTCCCGTTATCTACCACTTTCGCCATAAGTACGTTATTGATATCATAAAAAGCTGTGTCAAATTTCAGGACGTTAGCATAAGTGGTTCCAGAGATAAGCGATATGAGAATTGGAGTTTGTATTGGCGGTGCCACGCCCCTTTTTCCAAAATCTACCACTTTTCGCTGTAAGTACGGTATTGACAACATATGTTGCTGGGTCAAATTTCAGGACGTTAGCATAGGCGGCTACAGAGATGGCCGATAAGAGAATTTCAGTTTGTATAGGAGGTGCCACGCCCACTTTCCCAGTACCTAGAATTTTTCACTGTAAGTAGGGTATTTACAATCTATGCATCTGTGCTAAAATTTCAGTTCGCCAGCATAATTCGTTTTAGAGATATAGTGGCTTTCACATTTTAGTCTATATGTCAGATGCCACGCCCCCTATATATCGGTGTTAACATTTCTGGATTAGAGGAAGTTATATTCTTTAAATCGGTGTATGTATCATTGAAATCGAGCGAACGGAGCCTTCAAAAAAGGGATTGCAAAATTTTCTCGTGGCGTATTTATATATAGAAGATAGAAGATACATACTGCTGAACAGTGCGGCCAAAATCCAAAAGTGCGGCCAAAATTGGAAAAAAAAGTTTCTAGATAGGGCTTTTTCATCATTAAATTGACTAAAGGAATCCTCTAAGAAGCGACAACCGTTCACAGTAACGGGCTGAACCCCAAGTCCCCTCATTATTTTCAGTCGGAATGAGGTCTTCGCCCAAGCCCAACATTATGGTAGATTCAAAGGGAAAATTTATAAACCGGTTAAAGTACTTTCGAGTAAAAGAAATCGCACAAAACCAAATGGAATCTACGTCTGAAGGCTAGTAAACTACGTAGAAAATTTTGTGAATATCAACACCGTAACAGAAATATTTTACGAAGTAGAAATATAGTGGTATTATTATTTTTTTTTTTTAACAAAATTTGAATTGTTAAATGAAACAGATACAACGCGCTGTCGGATGCTGCCTTTGAACCTATTGGAGATTACTAAGAAAAGTATTAGCTGCTGAATAAAATAAAATTCGGCTGTCCAAATCTGCCTCTGAAAGCACGCTTATACTATCACAGGCGATCTGGTCTGTATGCCAAAATTTCAAGCTTTTAATGCATGTTTAAACAAACTGGGACTTACGGTTGATTTTGGATTTTTTTTTTGTTGAAGGAGTTGCTCATTTTCTTCATATCATCGCACATACTTCGTACGGGAGAAAATGACTGGCACTGTCAACAAAAAAAATTTTAAAACTCAACCGTAAATTCCAGCTACTTTAAACTTGCACTTAAAATTAAACTAAATTAAATGGGCTACAAAACTGCATACTCAAAATCTGTCTAAGAAATCTAATTAAAAAACTCGAAATTTACCAGACGCCATGCTGGATCCGCCATTTTGAATTTGGAAATTTTGACAGCGGATTCATAATTAGCGACCCAGAAAACCCCCTACTACGAAATTTGGAATCCTTTCTTTAAAGCTTCGAATTTTGGCCTCACTTTTGGATTTCGGCCGCACCGTGCGCTGGGGTCAAAATTATAGCACCAAACTTCCAAATGATATTGTGTGCTACCCATGCTTATTGATTTATTTTTAATGATTTTCATTTAATATATAGTTTGACCTATAACAGAAACAACATAAGTAAAGTTTCAAAGCATACTCAAAGTTGCCAAAAATTTATAAAATATCAAAAAAAAAAGTATTTATCAAAATGTCCAACTTTTTGAAGTGGTAAGAATGGGTTCATTCCAAAACGTCAAAATACAAAGCATCAGTCTCTTTTATTTTTTATCTTTTAACCCGAATAACCCTAAAACGAGATCCCCATTTTAAAGTCTGTAAAAACTGAACGAAGCAAGACATGGCAGTGCTTATTGGCCGTAATTACGCAGAAATATTGGGGCTAAAATCTGCTGTACAGAACATGGCATTTGGGTCAAAGATTTCGAAGTAATAATATCGCAAAGTGAAGTGAATTAAAAAAAAAAAGGAAAACTACAAAAAACTGAGTATACCAAAAAAGCAATTAGCTACCATTTTATTAAAATAATCAAAAATATTATCGAAGTGCATTATTTAGAAAAGGGTTTTAACCGAAATCCATGAAAAGAAAAAAAAGTGATGTGAAATATTTCGTTTGAGATAGTTTTTTGTTGTTTTTTGCACGATAAATAAATGTTAAATATTTCGAACTCAACATCGCCAAATCGGAAGGCTATATCCTGACATTCTAGGGTGGTGTCCCTGGGTCTATGCCTTTTTCGATGTCACGATATTGCACAGTGTCATATAGGATCAACGCTAGACCTCCACCATTGTCTCGTCGCGACAATCCGATATTTCTTGGTTTGACACACGTGTGACTGTGTGATTAGCAAAGGGCTGCTGGTTAACCCTCACACGGGAATTGTGGCCCACTCCTTGTGTGACCTAAGGCATGAGCAGTTTCTTAGACTACTTAGACGACCAGGGTTGGTCCAGATTCCCGGCCGAAGAAGACGTATGCGGAGAAACCCGGCTGCAAGGTGTGGTACAATCAATGAAAAATAGGGTTAGGTCGCCGAAACTACACTATGGTCGGAAAAACCTGAATCACTCCGATACGAAGAACCGGCTTTTGGTGGGTAATCTACATCCCTTGCATCCCCTTCAGCACTGCTCATCCGTTCATCTAGTGGTTCGATGAATACCCTAAGTTCATTATGTTCCTTCGAACAAAGCTCTTCTAGGTTGTCTAAGTTATTTTTCAGCGATAAGTTACTATAAAATTTAGTAAAAAGCTATATAAAATACCACAAATAACGCGAAATGGCATTAAAATGATAAACAACTTTGGCAAAACAACCTGTATCCTATCGGCCGCAGCGCTGCTTTCACTGGTCCAGAATCGGCATATGGTTTGCTGCTTGCACCGGTCCAGAACCGCTATACGGTTTGCTGGTGCTCTGCCGCTAGCTTTGCTGCTCCGCCAAAAGATGTCGCCGATCGTAATCTAAGTTCAGAACCCAGATAAAAGCCGCAAGATGTCGCTGGTGACAAATCTGAGTCCGGAACCGGAACCGATCACAGGGTGTTCCGCTGATGGAAATCCAAGAAATCCGATACAAGGTGGTTTATATGTCGAAAATTGGTAAAGTGTATTGGTAAACATATATACATACGTATTCTCATACATACATCTACATGCAAACGTACATACATACATATGTATATACATATATAGATGCTCCAACCCTAGAAAAGTGTGTTAATAATGTTCACATAGTTAATTGCTAAGTATTTAATATGTATGTGTATATGAATGGAAAGGCCTGTTTTTGTTGATGATGAGAACAAATAAAATTTAATTTGAAATAAAAGAAAGTTTTATAATTACTTATTTATTTTGATAATAAGAATTTTAAACATAAATGACCGTAATTATATGAAGTATAGCTTTGCTGTTTATTATAGTTATATTTAATGTTTTTTCCTAAATACTTTATTATTTGCTTAGGAGGCTGTAAGTTTCCAAAGCTATCGAAGTAATCAATCTCATTATCGTTTTTCCAGTAAGCTACCCAATGCGTTCCCGCACCCTTTGAACTATCCAACATGAATACCCCTATAAAATTTGGAATAATAAATTTTGAATACTTCTTTAAGTCTACATCAGTAAGAGGTCTTCTGGGTAGCTTCATGAAGAGTTTTTTTGATATGGTTTTAAATATAATCCGAATCCCTTTTTATAAGGCTTTAAAAACATTCCTTTTCCCATTGAAATAGCTTCCATTGTATTATTATGACGTTTCGCCTCCAATAACTGCTCCTTTCCAGTTTTTATAGCATTGATTGTTTTAATAATTCCTGCTGTACCGCCAGATAGACTTCCAAGTGCTCCTAATGCTACGAATAAAGGCGCTAATGGGAGAAATCCTCCAGATTTAGGTAATGGTATTACACGTGGTGCTTTTATTATAGATTTTTTTCCTCTAAAAATATTATTTACAACCTTTCGTGAAATTTGTATTGCATCTTTTAAGTTATCACTTTTCTTTAAATTTTGTTTAGCACTTTTTAAAGCTGATAACCAGTTTTTCCTTCCACTTTCTTAGTTTTACTATAAATGTTCCCCATACCGAATTTCGTTTTTGTCTTCATTATATTTGTAACTAACCAAGCATTTGTTTTCTCATTAAGATTGCTATCCTTCGGTTTAACTCTTTCCCAAGCCTTCTCAATTAATTTTTTATCAGCAATATGTCGGTTATCTAAATCTTTATTAGATATATAAATATGATATATCATGTTCTCTACAAGCAGTGTCTAGTAGATCAATCCCTCGATCTCCTCTTACTAAAAGTTTCCGTAGTTTCGTTCCAGGTTCACAAAATTGATAACTAGGCAAATGAAGTTCAATAGGAAGCTTATTAATTATATTATTTATAAAACCTTTTCCAACGACTAACAATTTAAGAATAAGCCTATTTTCATAAATAACTGTCATATAAAATAATATTATATTCAAATAAACGCTGAAGTTTTTTTTTAATAAATCTATGGTTCTATATAATTAAATTCTAAATTTCTAAATACCAATTCAACAGTTAATTTATATTCAAATACAATATTGTTATATGATTTAGAATAAACTTCTACATACTATACTATATACTACTATAATACTTTAATTTAGTCTTAATATCTATACCCCTTCTTTCATATTCATGTTGGTTTTGATGTTGCTCCATTATGTACTCCTCAATTTCACCGCCACAAACGGTTAGGAATTTTCCATTGTCATCCTCTTCATCCCATTTTTTGTTAAAAAAAAGCATGGGCTGCTCTGACTGGGATGCCCAAAACCTGTAACCGGGGACCCTCATCTTCATCTTCAATACATATATAAGGGTTTTTCATGTCTTCAAAGCACAACATCTCCAATTCGAAATCGAAGTTGTACTGTCCATGATGCTCGCTATTGAGGATTCGATTGATTCCAGGCATGATGTGTTTTATAAGTATCTTTAAACAAAGTAATAATTTCTAATGTACAGTATTAGCTTATTTATACATATTTCATAACTATATAAAAAGCATTGAGGTAAACTGTTGATAAAGAACATATATATACATATATTTTAGTAATCTATTTTATACTTCATAATATGATTCAATTAAAATGTGGAATAATCTGAACTCAATGTTGCTGACAAAGAATATATTTATTTTTCATTACCCCATTTAAATTTCATAATATGATTCAAATCAAATGCTAATATTATAAATAGCCTTTATCTTGATTTCATCATCATTGTTTGCCTAATAAGTATATTAACGCCAAGTGGACGATAACGATCCCACATAAACATATAAAAAAATGCGTATAAAAGTATGTGTATATTTAAATGTTTTATTAATCTGGAATTATTCATTCATTCATATATTGCTGACTTAGTGATATAGAAAGCAGGAGATATTAATAATACATCGTTTCGAAAAGAGTCACCGAATGTCTAACAAATTCAAAAATAATACGAAATCTTTTAATCTTTCACATATGAATGGAAAGGTCTGCTGATGTTGATGATGAGAACAAAAAAATAATAATTTGAAATAAAATAAAGTTTTATAATTACTTATTTATTAATATTTATTATTAGATATTTAATGAAGAAATAAATTTTCTTAATATTGTTACATTTTTTTCAGCACATATCATAGAATTATTATGATATTTACAAGTATTTATATTTTTATTATATAAATTCTTTAAATTTGGACAATTTAAATTATCTAAACTATATAAAATAATATCGTATCCGAATAAGCGTTGAATCCATCTGATTTTCTCCGATCCTTTAGCATAGAATATATAATTTTCTCTTTTCATTAATGTATGGATATATTCAATAACAGTCATTAAAGTCGAATCACCATCTTCCCATTTTAATCCATGATGATTATGATATAACCAGTTATTAGTTGTTTTATCCCGTATCGTCAACTTAATAATAATAATAATAATAGATTGGCGCTTACACATATGTTAGTGTTTGGCCGAGCTTCTCCTCCGATTTGTGGCGTGCGCCTTGATGTTGTCACACAAAGCGGAGGGACCTACAGTTTTACGCCGACTCCGAACGGCGATTGTATTTTTATGAGAAGCTGTTTTTCATGGCAGAAATACACTCGGAGGTTTGCCATTGCCTGCCGAGGGACGACCGCTGTTAAGAAAAAACCTTTTTTCTATATTTTTGCGATGTTGCTTTGACCAGGGTTTGAACCCAGGCATTGTGGAGTGGAAGCGCGCACTGCTTACCACTACACCACATCGTCAACTTAGATTCTTCAAAAGGAGGTTGAATAAGAAACGTTGTTATATATGAATCATATGTTGATATGCTGACTTCTTTAGCAATAAATTTCCTATTAAAATAGAATCCCTGAACATCTATAACCAACGAATATTCCTCTGACATTATATAGCTTAAACTTTTTTTAAATTCGTTTCAAAAATAGTCTTATGAGTTTCTATAAAGGTTTATAATATTTTTTTTAGAATCTAATGAAATCCTATTTAAATAATTGCAAACATAAGTATATATTAGAGTCACCAATTTTATTAACTAATCGATTACACTCCGCTGAATAATGAAAACAAAATATCAAATTAATCTTTTTATATACTACATTTACATTCTTTTTATATGTCATATTATATAATAAATCCATCTCATTCTATTAAAAGTTAAGAAATTTCCATATTCATATCATGTTTATAACTTTTAATATCAATTAATGTGACATCTGAGCGTAGTGTAGTATCATCTCCAGTAACAATTTTAATTTCACCGTGAATTAAAATTTTCTCGAATGCAACCTGATAATATTCAGTTTGCGTTGAAGGAAATCACTATCATATATAAAACGAATTCTTAGCATAATATTATCCTCATATCTCAATTATTCCTGAAATATTTTTTTCTCTTTTTATATTAGATCTTGTCTAAATGCTTCTATGGCTTCCTGTGTTGTTAATAACTTTTTCGGATTAGATGTAGGTGCTTCTGATGTTGTTTCAGAGATAGATGTTTTATTTACGTCCTCTGTTAATCCATTTTGATCACTTTGAGTCCATTTCATTAGTTTAAAGTTCAGTTTTATGTTTATAGTATCATTATTAGGTAGTTTTAGAGAAAACTCTGTATTTTCAAATTCATTTTGACTCAAATCAATAAAAAACCTCATTATATTTATTTTTTTTATTTTAATTGTTTATTAATAAATTTGGGTTTTCCCGTACCACACGGGGTTTTAATTTAAAATATTGATATCCATAATAGACTATAAGATATTTTTTTCCTGTCCAATAATATTCTACTCCAGGAAGAGGGTTTGTAGGAATCTCGTCACAAAACACCTGTAGATCACGCGATTCCACACCTTCAGTAGATATTCCAATCCATAGGTTCTCCATTTATATAAAATTCAGTCTATAAACGTATATAAAAAATAGAATATCAGGTATGTTCTGAAATTCGTTCGATTTGAAATCGATACGATTTTAGAAATATTTTTATGGATTTTTAATCATAAAACTCATAATTTGGTATTGGTATGGATGATATAACATCGCTGATGTTTCTGTTATATTTTTTATATAAAATATTCAATCTTTTCATCAGAAATAACGATCAATATTTAGCAAATCATATCGATTTCAAATCGTTCGATTTACAGAACATGCCTGTATATGTATATATGTATATATATTTTAAAATTAGAAAACATTTTTTCTATTATTATTAGATCTTTTTAGTAAAAGCTTACCTTCGCCCTTTGTTTAATTTATATATGTTTATATAATTTACTTAAAACCTTTCACAAAAATGAACCTTATTCACTGCAAATTTCTTTGATAAATGAGAACTCATCTCAATAAAGAGATAAGTTTATATACTACATTTTCATTTCTCTAATAAGCATAAGAATTCAAAAATTGGCGGGCATTCAAAGCGTCAATCACATTTAATAAATCAATGACAATTTAAAAAGAATTTAAAAATAGCCAAACAAAAAATTCTATGGTATACATATATATTTAATTTCTCTGATAAGCCCCAAGTTGTGGTGTGATTTTTTAAAACATTAATATATTAGCCTATTCATCTATTTATTAATATAAGAATAACCTTGATCTTGATTTCATCATAATTGTTTGTCTAATAAGTATATTAATGCCAAGTGGACGACAACGAACGCACATAAATATATAAAAAAATGCTTAAAAATGCTTGACTTACTGAAAAAAGTTGTTAAGTCCACTTTTTATGAAAACTCATATTTTGATATAGGTGAAAATATATAATTTCTATGAGTTAATAAAGTTATTACTTATATGAAAACTGATGAACTTATATGAAAACTAACGAAATTATATGAGTTCATCAATTTAATACTTGTATGAAAATCTATCATTTCTATGACTTAATAAAGTTATTACTTATATGAAAAGTTATAACTTGTATTAGTTAATGAGGCAATTACTTATATGAAAACTGATGAACATATATGAAAATTACTGAAATTATATGGGTTCATCAATTTAATACTTATATGAAAATCTATAATTTCTAAGAGCTAATGAAGTTATTACTTATATGAAAAATTATTGAAAACTCATAACTTCTATGAGTTAAAAAGGTTATTGCTTATGTGAAAAAATTGTAACAGAGTCGAAAATGGATGGGAAAAATATGAAATTTCATCAAAATAATGCATGCAAGAAACATTACATATTTACTCCACTTTTTTTTGTACATTGACAAAATCTATGAAAATTTGAAACTTAATTAAGAAACAATTAGGCATATGAAAACTAATGAAACTAACTTACATGAATTAATAAAGCAATTACTTACATCAAATATTATAACTTTCATGAGTTAATATAGATATTACTTGTATGAAAACTGATGAACTTATATGAGTTCATCAATTTAATACTTATATGAAAATATATAGTTTTTATGAATTAATAAAGTCATTTCTTGTATGAAAAATTATAGTTTGTATGAGTTAATAAGATAATTACTTGTATGAAAACGAATGAACTCATATGAGTTCCTAAATCTAATACTTGTATGAAAAATTATAACTTGTATGAGGTAATAAATTTTATACTAATATGAAAACTCACAACTTCTATGAGTTAAGAAGGCTATTAGTTGTATGAAAAATTTTAGCAGAACCGAAAATATACATATGAAAAAAAATATATGAAATTGATAAATATAAAATTTCATCAAAATAATGTACGCAAGAAACATTAGATATTTACTTGACTTTTTTTGCACGTTGAGAATATCTATGAAAATTTAGAACTTATGTGAATTAATAAACAATTATTTATTTAATACTTGTATGAAAAATTATTACTTGTATGAGTTAATAAGACTATTATATGAAAATCTGGAACTTATGTGGGTTAATAAAATTAGTACTTGTATGAAAGTTAATGAAAATTGTATAAGTTAATAAATTTAACTGTATTTTAAATGAGGTTTTGTATAATTATTAGTTGTATTAAAAATTGTATCAGAGTCGAAAATGTATGGGGAAAAAATATGAAATTTCTAGATATGAGAATTCACCAAAATAGTGCATGTAAGAAACATTAGATATTTACTCGGCTTTTATATCATTTATATTGAAAGTGATCACTTATAAAATAATAAACTATGTATACTATTCTATTAATCAGCTAACTGCTTAACAAGGCTTTTCTATTAAACAGCTAACTGCTAAACAGGGCTGTTCTATTAAACAGCTAACTGCTAAACAGGGCTGTTCTATTAAACAGCTAAACAGGGCTGTTCTATTAAACAGATAACGGTTAAATTAGATACTACAATCAAACACAATATGAAAAGTGATGAAATTAAAGGATTTCTAGAAAGGAATTTTAAATATATATTAGATCATCATAGAAACATTATACAAAATGGATGTATATTAACGGAACAGATGGAAAATGGGTCTTGGATAAAATCTATATATGGAAAACATTTTACGATATGTCCTTGGAGTAATAATGATACTGAATCAGGACCTGATACATTTAATTGTTTTTTTCATAGATAGACGACATAAAAATGTTGTTAACTTAATAAATTTATATAATAATTATTATAATGAAGAAAACAAGGAAAATATTGATTTAAAAAATCTCATATGTGATATTAATATATTCAATAAAAAAATGTCCAAATAAAACAATAAAACATATATGTATGTATATACTATCATTATAAAATTAAACGTATTTGATATTTATTCATTAAAAATGTTAGCAGCGGAATTGGGAAAATTATTAAATATATATATA
>NW_023458559.1:8816220-8817180 GCF_013731165.1 Rhagoletis pomonella
AACGAACAATCATTACCGATTTTTTCAATTTTTTTTGTAAAAATATAAAAAAAATTGTACTTTGCGGGGAAGGATCTCGAAAACCTTTTATTTTTTTGCAGATTTTTTGATGTGTATACATTTTTGGTTTCGGTAGGGTAAAATTTGCGAAGCTGTAACGCATATCCCAGCACAAAATTTCGAAGGGCTTAGCATGTGTATTTCAGCATAAAATTTTCATTTTCATTAGAAACACCCTGTGTTTGCTTGCCAAATGGTTGCATACATTTAGGCATATGCATAGTAAGAAGAAATGCGCTCCAATAGATTATTACTTCCGATTATTTAAACTCCGCACATGCATACGGCTTTGTACCTATGCATGTACATAAATATGTATGGACTCATTTGTTGCAACTGGGCATGAATCACGTAACTTTGAAACGATAGTCGTTCAAACGATACTGACAAAACGATGTTGTCAAAACACTGATTTATGCATTTGTGTTGCGGTTACGTGTTAATAGCCGTCATCGATTCGCCACTTCGCTGCCTGCAATGTTTGAGTTCCGGTCGCTTAACGAAAAATTTTGCATGTGAAAGCAACAACAAAGTTCGCTAGCACGGATAGACGATAGCGAGTTTGGTTGTACCTCATTGTATTCGTTCCTTTCGCCACTCGCTAACTGTTGGCGAATCGATGACGGCTATTAACACGTAACCGCAACACAAATGCATAAATCAGTGTTTTGACAACATCGTTTTGTCAGTATCGTTTGAACGACTATCGTTTCAAAGTTACGTGATTCATGCCCAGTTGCAACAAATGAGTCCATACATATTTATGTACATGCATAGGTACAAAGCCGTATGCATGTGCGGAGTTTAAATAATCGGAAGTAATAATCTATTGGAGCGCATTTCTTCTTACTATGCATATGCCTAAATGTATGCAACCATTTGGCAAGCAAACACAGGGTG
>NW_023458559.1:8817280-8826572 GCF_013731165.1 Rhagoletis pomonella
GAAAGCCTGTACCCCGTAGTGTGGAACTTTAATCCGAACTAAAACTCCCTGTATGTCCGCTGTACCGTATCCCCCCCGGTACCACCGTAAAGTATTTCGTCGGAGGGCGGTTGAGCCTTAGCTCGATCGTACGTTCCTGTTCTGATGCAGTCAGTCACAAGTTGCATCTACTTGGCACTACCCTCAGTTAGTCATCAATTTGGTTTCTTCAACCACCACCACTGTCAATGCGTCAATACGTCCCCCCACACCCCCCTCTAAGAGGTCAAGTCAGTTGTCCAAAAAATGGTCACGTACGTAGTTACTGTATCATTGTATATAAAACCTACCTACCACCGTGCTAGATTATCATCGGCATGATCTATTACGCTCTTGTCGTCTCAGCTTTGCAATGACGTTTGCCGCGACTGTGCGGAAAGACTGCCATTTCTCTGGCGACTCGGTTATTTGCGGAATCAGGGTCTCTGGCGTCGGATTTACTCCAAGTGCACCGCTAAGGAAGACTCGTTCCTCCTGGAAGTTTGGGCATGCAAAAAGGACATGTTCTGCATCTTCCACACTGTTTTGGCCGCAGGTTTCACAATGTTCGGCATCATCTAACTTGAAGCGGAAGAAGTACGCTCTAAAGCAGCCGTGCCCACTTAGGAGTTGCGTGACATTAAAGTCTACTTCACCATGTTTTCTTGACAGCCAGCTTTCTATATGTGGTATAAGCCTGTGCGTCCACCGACCGCTGTTGGAGTGATCCCATCGGTGTTGCCACTGCTCCATTGTGCGACGCCTCGCTAGCAATTTCCAGCACTTTCCGTGGGGCTCGCCGCTGATTGAACTGGACGATTCTTGGACCAAGAGATCGATAGGCACTAGCCCAGAGATGACCAGCGCTGCATCTTCCGACACCGTACGGAACGCCGAGCAGACTCTTAATGCGCAAAGTCTATACACTGATCGTATACCCTTGATGTACGACGGCGTGTCGCATGCAGTTGCCCAAACCTCCGCCCCGTAGAGGATAACGGACTTGAGAACACCAGCTAGCAACTTCCTTACGTTATGTCTTGGACCTCTTGTGTTGAGCATGAGTCTTGAGAGTGCTCCTTGGGTGGACGCTGCTTTTTCGCAAACGTAGTCCAAGTGGTCCTTAAATTTCAGCCTCGAGTCGAACTTGATGCCTAAGTACTTCAGTGAGGGTTTCGACTGCACAGTGAATCCTTTAACTCTTATTTCTGCCTGCTCTCTGATTTTCCGTTTGCTTATTAGAAGAAGCTCTGTTTTCTGCTCGGCCAGCGCTAGGCCCATCGACGTAAGCCAATCAACGATGGCAGCAACGGTTACTTCCGCACATCGTTCTACCTCGGATAACTGTTTGGCAACAACTACTACGGCAACGTCATCTGCGAACCCGATTATCTTCGCTTCCGCCGGAACATGCAAGCGCAGGACGCCATCATACATGACGTTCCAAAGGAGTGGTCCCAGTACCGAACCCTGAGGGACACCGCCTGAAACTGTGTGTTCTACCAGGCCAGTTTGCGTGTCGCATAGCAAAATCCTATTTTGGAAGTAGTTGGTGATCAACCCTATCAAATACGCTGGGACGTTAAAGTTCCGTAGCGCGCACAGTATTTTTTGCCAATTCGCGGTGTTGAACGCATTTTTAACATCTAGTGTAGCTATTAGGCAGTACTCAATGCTGCCGCCCTTCCACCGCTTTCCTTCAATTGCCCTCGCTGCGATGTTCTTGACGGCGTTTGCTGCATCGATTGTGGAACGTCCCTTGCGGAACCCGAACTGGTATGGGGATAGGCCACCAGACGCTTCTATGGCTGCAGATATACGATTGTTAACTATGCGCTCTAGTACTTTACCCGCTGTATCGATCATGCAGAGTGGCCGGTACGCCGAGGGATCGTCTGGAGGCTTGTTGGCTTTTGGCAGTAGGACTAAACGCTGGCGCTTCCAGCATGCTGGAAATATGCTTTGCTTGATGCAGGAGTCATAAACTGTAGCAAAAGCTCGTGGATAGTGGAGCATTGCGGTTTTGAGAGCAAGGTTTGGGATAGCATCAGGTCCTGATGCTTTTTTCACGCCGATTTTTGCAGCTGCCGCAAGTACTTCCTCAGGGGTAACATCGGGGATGCTGCCGTTGTTTAAGATGCCAATGGCGAACGCATTTTGAAGAGGACTTTGCTCTGGGAACAGGGTGGTCACAATCTTGTTGAGTAGAGTTGCTGGGGCCGGCGATTCATTTTGGGATTTCAGCCGCTTAAAAACTATTTTATAGGCTGTACCCCACGGTTGCCTTTCCGCTTCATCGCACAGTGATAAGAAGGATTCACGTTTACTATCTCGGATTGCCTTTTTTAACTTTTTCCGCTTGTCTGCATAGCTCAGGCGGCAGGAGAGCTGTTGTGGCGTTCCATGCGCTCTTTGTGCTCTTCGCCTCGCTTTGTGACACTCGGACCGGAGGGCTGAAATCGAATCATTCCACCAATGGACCGGTTGCTGGTGAATTTTTCCGGACTTCCTTGCCATGGAGGTATTACATGCTCTTCGTATCATATGCATGAACCCGTCAACCTCTTCTGCGGCTGCTTTAGTTGCTGTGTGTTGCTGCAAGGGACTCAGAGCTTCGAGGAATAGGTGTTTGTCAAACGTGTTTACTTTCCAGCTGGGGCTACGAACTTGCGTGCTATGCTGTCGTCGGCGTGTTTCTAAGTCGAAAATAATGGCAAAATGGTCGCTAAAGGTGTAATGTTGGCTCACCCGCCAGTTTGTGCCTTGCGCAATTCCGCTGTGTGCGAATGTAAGGTCAATTACCGAGCTAGAGCCAGCTCTGCTGAAGGTTTGATCGCACCCGCTGTTTAGCAGTACAAAATCGGTAGCGGCCAATGCTTCCAGCAACGCTCTTCCTTTACCGTTGGTACGACGGCAGCCCCAGTCGATCGCCCATGCGTTAAAATCACCACCTATTATTACCTTGCTTCTACCTCTTGCGTGGGCTACAAGGTTGTCCATGATTCTTGTAAACTCTAAAAGGTCAGTGCTCGGAGGTATATAGCAACTATATATGTGAAATTCGCCAACCCTTGCACAAATGAAACCGGTTGCTGCGTGGACCAACTCCACCTGCGGAGCCTTCACCCCGCAGCTCCAAATCGCCGCCTTATGGCTGGTGTCTTGTGCCCATCTGACGCCTGCGCCTATCTTATACGGCTCACTCAAAATAGCGACGTCGATTCTCATTTCCCGTACGGTCTGGTAGAGAAGATTTTGGGCTGCGTAGCAGTGGTTCAGGTTCAGCTGGATAAACTTCATTTGGTTTGGTTGTACCTCATTGTATTCGTTCCTTTCGCCACTCGCTAACTGTTGGCGAATCGATGACGGCTACTGTTACTGTTACGTGAAGCAAAACTGGAATCGAGTTGACGATATCGCACAAACGATCAAACAATTTTTGATTTTTATGAAACAAGACAATCTCGACACGATATCGGTCAGACGAATGTCGTCATACGTGATTCATGCCCTGGTTTTGATATTCGTAGATGGTTTTAGGCATAGGTTTAGTAGTCTATTTTGGTAAATTTAGGAATATATACAAATAGAAATGCTCAAACTATAAGCTCAAAAACAATAACTGATGCGGTGTTTCCAAGATATTTTAACGCCCTGGAGTCACAAGTATATACAATACGGCGGGTCAATTTGTATGGATCGATTTTTTTTTGACATTGTTCCTAGCATATTCGGATTCTTCATAAAATTCTAAGAAAAAAATTCCTCCAGACCATAGCTCTAAAGTTAATTTCGAGCCTGCGCATTTTTAAAAGAAGATATCTTATATATAAAAATGAATTGCTGTCCGTTAGCCTCGCTAAGACTCGAAAACAGCTTGACCGATTTTAATATTTTTATTTTTTCGGTTTGTTTTTTATAATATCCGGATGGTTAAAACCAGAAAAAATAGAGAGTTGCCACCTGTTTAAAAATTTCAATATAAGTAAATTAATTACATAAATTAGATATTGCAATATGGGTTTCAAATGAAGGCTTACAGGCGAAAATATTTTTTAGGGGGGTTGCCACCTGTTTCAAAATTGAATTAAATGAAATTGATAAGATAAATTAAATATTGCAATATGGGTATCAAATTAAAAAGGGTTAAGAAGGCTTACTACTGAAAATATTTTTGAGTCGAGTTGCCACCAATTTCGAAAATTTAATTCAATTAAGTTAATAAGATAAAGTATGTATGTATTATAATATAGGTATCGAACGAAAAGTATTTGAAAAATTATTGATTAAGAAATATTTTCTATAGGCCTGCCACCTACCTGAGCGGTAAAAAAAAGCTCTTGAGGCTCGCATCAATGTGGAATACTGTAACTCCGTCAAGTTAGTGTTTATTGATGGCAAACAAAGTACTATCATGTTTGGCAATGATATCACCCCATCGAACAATGCACTTAGCCTCGATATAAAAAGAGAACAAAAGCCGAAGTATTAGCCAAAGCAGTTCACACAAATGTTCCACAATTGAACTAACAAAAAAATATGGCCAATGAATCTTTTATAGAAGCTGTGAACACTGGAGTAAAATTTAAACAAAAAAAACAAAACCGAATTCAATTCTCATATACAAATTTAAGTGTGCCATTATTTTCTTCGTGGCCCAATTATCGGATCTACACTCAATTAGTAGGAGACTACCTCTGAGGAACCACCTTTCCTTTCAAAAAGAATTATAGAAAACGGATAACGTAGTCCAAAGTTACGCGGTAACATACATAAAAACATATTCCGACGAATTGATAAAATATGCAGATTAATATTTAATAAAGTGTTACGGATATATTTTTTTTAATACAAACCTGTGCTTGGGAGTTTATTGATACGAAAAATTAATTTCTGATATCTATTTTTTATTGAAAGAACCGCAAGATTGCACTACAAAGCAAATTACATATTTTTTACTATTGTAACGGGAGAAATTACTGTATGTATTTTTTTATATGTACAGTGTCGAACAAAAGTTTTGGCGCACTAAATTTTCACATTACATATATGCAAAATTTTTAATTTATTTCCGATAATTTTTTATAAAAACATAGTTCATACTTAATGTGGCCAACCGTACTTCTTTCGGAAGTACAGTACTTCTTTTTTCGCTCTTGTTCTTTGTACTTCGAAGTGCAGTCAAATGTACTTATTTGCGATATTTTGTACTTCAGGAGGATGATTTTGTAACCAGTTAGCGACAATTTTCGATCGCTATCGCACTTTTTGACGCATGATATAAATGTTTTTGCGTCTAAAAGTGCGATAGTGATTCGAAAATTGTCGCTAACTGGTTTCAGAATCTTCCCCCAGGTCCTGTAATTCTCCGATCTTCTGGACGATCGTCACATGGTCTGGGCGATAATTTCGTTGAAACCATTAAAGTCGCCGCGGACCGATGGCATCATACCTGCACAGCAGCGAAGGACTCTGAAGGTGTCGTGCGATTGGTTGGTTCCCATTTATGCGAACTGCGTGAGGACCGGGTACATCCCGAAGGCTTGGAGTTCAGCCCGAAGGGCGGAAAAGGCGCACATGTTTCCCCTAAGTATTTTAGGTCAATCAGTCCCTCTTTGTTTTTGCTAAAAACTCTAGAGAGACTAATAGACCTCTGCATAAGAAACGCGATTGCTTGTGACTGTCTTTCAAGAGCTCAGTATGCTTATTGCAAGAAGAGGTTGGTGAATATCGCCCTGCATACATTGGTAAAGTGGTCATAGGAACTTTTCACGCATAAAGATTATGCAGTAGGGGCCTTCTTCGATATCGAGGGGGCCTTCAACAATGTCACACCAGAGGCAACAGTCGATATAAATATTCATAATCAGGGGGTCGAAACCAACCTAATAAGGCTTATCTACAGCTCACTACCGCGAATAGAACTGTCGCGGCGGAGTGGGGACGCGCCTGCACTCAATGCAGAGTCATTTGGAGCACTCCACAAGGTGGTGTTCTCTCTCCCCTGCTCTGGATTGCGGTTGTAAAAGACCTTCTAGAGAAACTGGATAAAGTGGGCTGTCGGGTGATCGCTTATGTAGATGATGTGGAAATTTTGGTTAAGGGACGATTTCTAGACACCATTTTTATTCTGGCTCAGGGTACCTGAAACAGGTAACTAGGTGGGCGATCAACGGCGGCTGTTGTGGAACCCTAATATTGAGGTAAGGTAAGAAAGGTGTCGGTTGCCTTGTACTTCTGTAGGGGTCTCTCGCCCAAATTAATTCATTAGCTCTAGGAAACCAGATTTAAGCCTATATTGTTTCAGGGAGCCCTTCTCTGGTGGAACTTACTAGAGAAGGCTACACTTGTAAAATAGGAATTAGCGGAGCATTAGGAACCACACCTACACTGGCGCTTAACTTACATATGTTGAACACGGTCCCGCGGATATTGCAGACAGAATTGTCGCAGCACGAACTGCTATTGGGCTTAGGGGAACCGGGTCCTTTCGTAACATAAAAAAGGAAAAGATGTTTCTCTGCTGCAGCAAATGTTTTAATAGGGTTTTAAACATGTTACCTCTCAAGGGCTAGTGATGGGGGTTCTGACAGGCCATTATGCGATTGGTATTCATGCGTTGCAACTTGAAATTTCAACTGATCCTCGCACTTTTCAACAAACACTGAGCTCTCAGGGATCGAAATTAGCCGCATTCGACATTTCATAATCGACTCGCGGCGTTAACTTAACCTAACCTGTACTTCTTTGTGCTATGAAATAGTTGGTCACATTATTCATACTACACTAAAACACATAAAAATCAAATGTGTAAACTTTGTGAAAAACTCAGGAAAATTCAATAAATCAGCATACTAATTTGCAATTTTGTATTCAGATTTTCAAGCAACTTCAAACCTGCATTTTGGTAAACTAAAATTAAATGTATTATTAAACTGCATACTTGGAATTTTTCTAAAAAATACTTTGCCTATATTGCGAAAAATTTACGGTGCCAATACTTTTGTTCGTTACTGTAAGTAAATAAACCCTTAACTTTAAACAACCCAAAAAAAATTTACAATATTTCAAAATTATTTTTTCGAATCATAAATTTTTTTTATGATTAACAATGTATTTATATTTTTTTGTTTGGTTTTAGATCCTTTTTGCTTTCAACACGAGGTATCTTTTTTCTAGTTTCTATTGTCATAGCCATAACTCCCTCTCTATTTCTATCAATCAATCAATTAATTTTATATTTTTTTTTGGCATTTTTCCTAGATACAAGTAGAGCTTTATAAAACTTGTATAATACCAAATGTTTATCAAGCTTAGGATTTTGTGTTATCCGGGCAGGCTTATTAATTTAACCAGAGAATATGTTTTCTTTATTAAGTTTACCCAGTTCCCCATTTTAAACTGCTACCTGTACTGTATCAGCGGTTAAAACTTGTTAAATTTTTATTTAACATTTTCGGTAAGGAATAAGCGAGTGGATGAAAAATATATAAACCGTAAGAACGGCTCATATATATGTTTATGAAAGAATACACACATGCGACGACTCTAGCCATTTTGTGTCACTCCTTTAAATCATAGTTATTTTTTTCTTATGGTATTAAAAAAATATCGTTCGTAACACTTTAGTAAATATTTATCCGTATATTAACTGAGTATATATTAAAGACTAGAAGATGACCCGGTGAACTTCATATCATCTATAATTTATTTGAATTTCACTTTGATCAATTATAACAAATCTTCAAAATGCAATGTAATGAGATCACTAATACTGCCCGCTGTTATAGCTGATAAAAGATTCCACACCTATGAGATGTGCCACGCCCCTTTTTACAAACTCATTTATATACATATATCTTTCCATAAGCACCTACCATAGGTATCTGTGCATTTCAAATTTCGAGTTCATGGGACTATAATTCCGAAGTCAGAGCTGATTAAAAATTTTCACTATGGGAGGTAACCCTCATCCCCCTTCCCCCCTTGGCGAGTTTAAATTTTTTTACCCTATTATAGGTCCAGGAGTCATGGCAATACTTTGGCAAAATTTTATTCGGTTCTGTACATCCGATCAGGCTGCAACCTGGTACATACATACATACATACTTCCACAAATATATAGTAGATTTGCTTTGAAGCGCCATCTTGCGGTTCTTTAAATAAAAAATAGATATCAGAAATTAATTTTTCGTATCACAAAACTCCCGAGCACAACTCTTTATTACAAAAAAAAAAACATTCCTAACACTTTAGTAAATATTAATCTGATTATGGACTTAGTATTAATTAAAAATATTTTCTTTTAAAATTGCGCAGGCTCGAAATTGATTCTAGAGCTATGGTCTAAAGGGCTTTTTTTCTTAGAATTTTATGTAGAATCCGAATCTGCTAGGAACGATGTCGAAAATAAAATTGACCAGCCCTAATATACAAGTATATTTTATTAATATACAAGTATATTTTATCAATCATAACGATAATTTCATGTATTAAAATAATTAAAAATGAAAATGAATAAAAAATTAAATCAGAAAAATTAATAAAATTAAGTGAAATTAATGTTTAATTTCTAACCTAACCTACATTTGTATGTATGTAACTGAATCGCTTAATAATAGATTTACATATAAAAAGATTATCCTAACTTTCGAGCTTAACTACCTAATCTGTTATTAGAAAAGAGATTAGCCATGCAAAATTGTAATTAAAAATATCTCAGATTAAACCGATAACTTTTTGGTGTCCAACTTAGTTTTATCGATTATACTTGCGAAGAAGAGGAGGAATGTCAAATATTAAAGTAAACAAAAATTGACGCTAGTAAGGAAAATAGGTTTGTAAAGGTATTTTTAATAAAATATTCAGTTATAAATATATTTAAATGGCCTAATATGTGCTGCAAAAAAAGTGACCACGGTGGCACAGAGAAGAAGTTTAACTTTTCCTCGAGTTGTGTGAATAACGAGCACAACCAATTTGACAGCTACCGAGCTTTGATTGAGATTATATTTATATGTAAACGTACTTTTATGCTTTGCCGTTCGCATATGTATACACATCAAATTTCATGAGTACCTAGTACTCACGCCTTTTTTTTTCTCCCTAAGCTCTGTTGTATTACAAAAAAAATAAGCTATCATCGAAGAACATCGATGCAAAACTACGTAAGTTATAAGCGATCAAATAAAAATACCCAGGTTGCGCAACTTCAATGTATGTACCTATACATACATACATATATTAAAGGTATAAAGTGCAAGTGAGATATTAT
>NW_023458559.1:8826672-8841451 GCF_013731165.1 Rhagoletis pomonella
GTTATGTCTCCGTGTCTTTCTTCCAACATTCTGCGCGAAATCAAGAATGCAGGTGAAAAATGTGTGGTACACGTTATCTTCGACGTTTCCACAGTAGTGACAGAACGGTGAGCCCACCCTTCCCATTATATGAAGATATTCTCGGAAGTAACCATGACCGGTGAGGAATTGCGTCAGGTATAAATCGACATCCCCATGCGGTCTGTTCAACCATGTTTGAAGGTCGGCTATCAGGGAGTGCGTCCATCGACCTTTTGCTCGCGTTCCAGTTTTGTTGCCACTTCTGGTTCAGTTGCTCGCGCCCTTTCCGCGGCAGCTGCTCGACCTATCTCGGCACTGAGATTGTAAATCTCTTTTCGCTCGTAAGCGAGTAGCTCCGCGGACACTGTACGGTATGCAGAAGCAATGCGTAGTGCCCCTCTGCGCTGGACCGAAGACATTTGAGTCCGGTATTTTTTGACTTTCAATGCGTCGGCCCATATTTCTGCCCCGTACAGGAGCACCGATTGGACCACTGTCATCAGAGGCTGCCTGCGGCATGGCTTCGGGCCGCCCACGTTCGCCATCAGCCGGCTTAGAGCCACCGTGCTCTGCGCAGCTTTTTCACATACTCCATGGATGTGTTTCCAGAATGTGAGTTTGCTGTCAAGCTTCACCCCTAGGTATTTTGTAGACCTAGAAGTCGTCACGAGTTGAGGTCCGACCATCATATTTATAATTGTTGGGATCCGTTTTCTGGTGAGGAGCACGATCTCCGTTTTGGCTGTAGCCAATTGCAGACCGTGATCGCTCATCCATCCACTGACGTTGCGCATGACCTGGGTTAGCTTGAGCTGTGCTAGCTGGACGTTTCTTGCTGTTATGGCGGCGGCCACGTCGTCCGCGAAGGCGACAAGGAAGGCGCTCTCCGGCATTTCCGTGCGCAACAGACTGTCATACGTGGCGTTCCAGAGGTCAAGCGTATTTTGAGCAGACTCTCCATCATTTTGCCTGCTGTGTCTAGCATGCAGAGTGGCCGGAAGGATGAAGGAGAGTTTGGGTCCCCTTTGCCCTTGGGTATAAGCAATAGTCTCGCCTTCTTCCATTGGCTTGGGAAGACCCGGGCCCTAAGGCAGCTGAGGTACATGTTAAGCAGGATATAAGGGCTCGTTTTCGCTGCTAAGCTGATTGCTCACATAGCGCTTTCCAGCAGTTCCGTTTACTCTTCTGTATCTCGGCCACAAGTGCTTTCTTAGCACTTTTGTAAGCTGCTGCTCTGGTTGGCGCCTCAAGTGTGCCACGAGCGCGCGTTGCGAATCTCCGCATTCTAAGGCAGGCCCTACGCAGCTCAGCAATTCGATCATTCCACCAGTATACCTGCTTTTTACCTGACCATGCTCTCCTCTGTGGAATTGAGGCTTTGCATGCCCGGTGAATGCAGCACATGGTTTCTTCGACCAGCTTAGTACAAGACTCCCTGTTGTGGATCTCTCCCGTTGTGGGTGAAATACCTTGGGAACCTGCTAGGAGTGACGTATCGAACTTGCGAACATCGACCCTAGACGGGTTCCATCCTGGTTTCCTGCGAGGGATACTACGTTTTAGCCCTCGCGTTGTGTCAGTGACTTGGAAGGTGATGCAGTTGTGGTCGCTACCACTCAGGTCTTCCATCACCCTCCATCCGTCAGCCCTTCGAAGAAGGCTTTCTGAGACCAGGATTATATCACGGATAGAGTATCCAAAACCCGGCCTTCGATATGTAGGGGTCGATCCGGTGTTGAGGATGGGCAGGCCAATGCGGGCTGCCATTTCAAGGACCAGTCTTCCCCTGGTGTTTGTTTGGGGCATACCCCATTCCACGCCTCTTGCGTTGAAATCTCCAGCAACAATTATGTGGCCGGTTTTACCGCGCAATTCTTCTTCAAGGTCTTCGAGCTTTTCCCTGAAGACAAGGACTGTGTCGTTTGGAGACAGGTAGCAGCTCACCAGAGTGATTTGCGCCATTTTCATATAGAC
Organism: Rhagoletis pomonella; assembly: GCF_013731165.1. Classification (NCBI taxonomy): domain Eukaryota; kingdom Metazoa; phylum Arthropoda; class Insecta; order Diptera; family Tephritidae; genus Rhagoletis; species Rhagoletis pomonella. The sequence goes on from NW_023458559.1 coordinate 8,828,668, forward strand.
GTAGCAGCGTCCGACCCCGCTGCTTTCTGCGAGATGGTTGGGGTTAGCAATCCATATCGCAGCCGAGTCTGATTGGTCAACATGCCAGGTTTCCTTAGTTCTATAGGGTTCACTGATGATGTCAGCGTCTGCTCTTTGTTCAAGAACCAATTGGTCCAGCAGGTCATCAGCTACCCTACTGCTGTTCATATTGCCTTGTATAAATTTAATCATATTCTCCCAAGCTTTGTCTTAGCCTCAGCAAGGGCATCCCTGAAGGCATTGCTCGCTCCCGACCCGGGCAGGTTATTGGTATTTTTTTGTCCATCTCCTGCCGAGCACAGGTAGCAGCTTGAGCTTTCTTTACATGCAGAGGTTATGTGGCCCTGCTGACCACATTTCCTGCATGAACTGCTTCTGTCTGGGCCTTTGCATGCCGCCTTTTTGTGGCCATACCCCAGACAGCGGAAACACCTTTGGACATCCGCGCGCTCTCGGACGCGGCAGATAATCCCACCTACTCGCAGCTTCCCCTTTTCAATAAGAGTCCGGCATTATTATTATTATTATTACTATTATTATTATTATTATTATTATTATCATTATTATTATTATTATTATTATTATTATTATTATTCTGATTCCCATGTAAACAAAATTCTCTACTTTCTCGAAGTTAAACTTGTCAGCAGTGTCGCAGATACCAAGGCGGGAACGCGCAGACTGTTTGTTTGATGACAGGAGATACTTCGGCTCGTCTTCGTTTTCCAACAGACTCATTGGCTTTTCTTCCTTATCCAACATGGAAAAGGCAGAATGGGCTCGCGGTGTCTGTTCTCGTTTTTTGTGTTTTTTTGCTTTTTTAAAAACTACATTAAACTACCTACAATCTTAAGCATTTTTAAGGCATTATTTGGGAACGTATCAGACATAGGAGCTTTCAACCTTTTTTTTTAAGCGACGGGTGTAGCCGCTGGATAAACAATACATACAATACAGCAATAGTGAAAAATAATGATTGTTGTGAACGATACGGCCGCAAGCGAAAAAAGTCTTGTAACAAAGTTCAATAAAAGGAACCACTTCCGAAATCGAGAAACAGATGACTTTTCAAGAAGTAGAAGAGGACCAGAAAGTATTTCCTTACCTGAGATCCAAAAACGACATTTTTAACAATTTTAACAAACTTTAAAGTAGTTATGTTATACCTGATTTTACTCAACATGGTTTTACTTAAACCATGGCTTTACTTATATAGTTGTTCGGTTGATTTAAAATTAGTTCGCTGTTTTAAAAACTACATTAAATTAGCTGAAATTTGATGTATGACAATTTTGGAAAAACTGTCACTATTTGGAAAATCCTAACGAACAAATTTGAAATTTTAGGCCGTGTGGGTAACTTTCACGTTAGCTGTATTAAAAAACTGACTACGCCGTTCGAATTGGCGGCTTATTCTACATAAGGTTTGGTATCTTGTGTTTTTATCTTGGGCAAAGTGAATGTTTTTTCGTATAAAAATATAAACCTATGGTAAAACAGTCTTTTAAATTGCAGATTTCGCAGTAGCTCATTCAGTTTTCGCAATATTGATTTTTTTTTTCATTTTGTTAGGTTCCTAGCGCCCTAGTTTCCTATTCTGCTGCCAGAGGAAGGATCTGAAATACTTTAGCAAAATAAGGCATCTAGTGGACAGCCATCAAATCTCTTTCTTAGAAGTATATGGGTTTCAAATGCATCTCGCCCTCTTTTCATGGCAAATAGTTTATATTGTATCTAAAATACATACAGAGAAATGTAGTAAGAAAAATTCAGTTTGTGTGGGATGTGCCAATCCCCATTTTCAATTTCATTTTTCATTTCATTTCATTTATTTCGGTTCAGGCATTAGTGCAATAAGATTCAATCTTTTATAGTACAACAATGATAAAAGTAAAGATAATATTTATTTATTTATATATTGCAAATTAAAATTCTAAAATATATACAAACGCATATGACACATTCAATTAAACAGAAAATAACACGGATACATAAAACTTATAACATATATACAAACATTATGGTATGTTAACAAAGCTCAAAAAATCACTTAATTATATATTATTGCAAATATGTAGATGGTTCATCAATTTTTAGCGAAATAATTATAAAGAGTATTTATGAAGTTGCTTCTGTTGATTTTGCTCCTAATGGTATTGACCCTAATTTTCTACCTCGATTATGGAATTAATTTTATATGTACATCTCGATGCAAAGTTACAGCACTGTACCATAAATATTTCCAGAGATATGAATGTACGTAATAGTATAAAAAATTCAGTTTGTATGGGAGGTGCCATGCCTCCTTTTTCAATTACCTTTATTTTTCTCCATGAGTATGGGACTGGTTTCTTATATCTCCTTACTAGGTTCTAGTACTCTCCATTTGTATGGAATCTGCCACACGCCCTTGATATATCCAAATTATTTGTATCCTATGGCCAGCAAGGGAAAGCCTGCTGTAGGTGTACTAAATTTAGTTAAGATTCGTCATGCGGTTTAGGACGCAACTGCGGACATATATAATTTGTGGCGCGAGCTAAAAAAGTCGACCGGGAAAAAGGCGCATAAAAAACTTCAGCGGAGAAAGACTTTTAACGTAGTTGACGGCGAAGACGGACGCGTAAACTTATTTACATGATCAACTATGTTTGCGGTATGTAAATTCCCCAAAGAGTTTTTGGGGAATGATGCTGAAGTCACAGTCCTTGGCCAAGTATAAATCGATGATTACGCGTCTTTCTTCGCCGAAGTTTTTCTTAAGCGCCTTTTTTCGTAAATTTTTTTTATGCGTCTTTTTTCGCCGTCGAAACACTAGCGCGCCTTTATTCGTGTCTAGTGCCGTTATGTACTCGTAAGTGCATAGAATAATGCGTTATTTTACGTTTTTTAATATTTCTAACAAGAACGTAGCAAACATTTATTTATCCTAGCATTTTTAAACATTAATTTCGCACAGTTTGTTTTTTAGCTATTGCGAAAATCAATACAATTACTAACTTTTTTTGCGAGTCAGCATAATATCATGTTCTGACCGACATCGAAAATATTTTTTGGTTGCTAAAACTGTCTTTCGACCTAAAACACTAACAGCCGGTGTGAACAGCCTTCAGCCAACAATCCCAAAACTCGTTTTCAAAGTGTTTTCGTTGTCGGTCAGAACATGGTATAATGAACAAATTTCTACGCATCTTCCACTACAAATTCAAAGTTAAACAATTTTACGCAAACTGCTATTGCATTGACTTTGCTTTAATTTATGAAAAATTTACTACCATTTCCCTTGAATATTTTAGGTTGCTGAGTGTCACTTAGAAGGTCGTGAAGTCATGATGGTGACAAGTGGCGCAGTGGCCTTTGGCAGTCAAAAATTAGCACAGGAATTGCTTATGTCACTTTCAATGCGTGAAACCCTGTCACCAAAAGATCCTACGCGCGCAGTTAGTAAACACAAACAGTTTGGTAAATAAGTATCTGTTTTTATTAAATTAATTTTACAGGAGCAGGGAACGCTGCTTGAACCGAGAGCTGCAGCTGCTGTGGGTCAATCTGGTCTCATGTCGCTGTACGACGCTATGTTTGCTCAGTATGGCGTGAAAATTGCTCAGGTATGTGTACATACCAATTAAATTGCTAATTATTTCGATTAGTACATATGTATATAATTCACAAATTTTCGGCTATAGGTTCTCGTAACTAAACCGGATTTCTACAACGAGGAAACACGGAATAACCTATTTTGTACACTTTCCGAACTGATTAGCCTTAATATTGTTCCGATTATAAACACCAACGACGCTGTTTCGCCACCAATGTTCTTAAAAGATGACGATCTACCAGTTGGTTCGAAGAAGGTAATTGGTTCTAAGAAATAGGGATAATTGAAGCTAAACTTTGTGTTTTTAGCAACATGTACTAATATTTTATTAGAAGTCCACTAAATATGTATGCCGTCACCTGAAATGCAAAAAGACGTAACAAACATCATCGCTGAAATGCAAAAAGTCATAACTAATAAAAAATTCAAATTTTACTTTTTGATTTATATGATGGATTTCATAAAGTTACAACTACCCACATCATTTTATGAAAAAAATAAAATAAAAATATCAGTCACGACCTTTTCCATTTCAGTTGCGATGTTGTTACGTTTTTTTGCATTTCAGGTGACGATGTATGTACATTAATATAGGCTGACCTCCAAAACGTCAATTGCATTGCATACGTACAAAGTTTAAAGTTCCATAACGCCGAACCACAATTAGTTAACAATGTATACTTTTCCAAAACGCATCCGAAATGTTATCGAAACGCATCGCTAGAGTAATCAGCGCATCAGAAACAAAGTAGATGCTTCGTTTGTTTTTGGTAACCATTGGTGTTTTAAAAATGGAAAATTCTGAAATGGTAATCATTGTTTTATTAAACATTCAAAATATGCAATATATATGGTTGCAATGCAGCAGAACAGTGTCCAAACATTGTATTGGTACGTTTTGGAAGTCAGCCATACAATAGAGGCCAATAGCACAACAAATACATACATGTATTGGTCCTTAGTATTTAGTTTTCCTTTTTTTTATTTAATACTAGCCAATGCCCGCTTACTTCGCGGCGCCTAATAAGAACTTTTCGTTGGCCAATGCAAAAGAGCGTTTAAAAGCAAAAATTTACTGCAATGTTACATTTTTGGTTTAAGGTGAAACCACTAAAGCGCAATATCTTCCTCGCACATAGGCCAATAATAGTAACGCCGTGATACCATATGGAATACGAATCCCTTTCGGTGTCATGAGCCTTACCGATGTTCTTAACCTGCAGTGAAATCCCAAACTAGTCAGGAATAATACTAGTTTACAACTAGAATTTCCTGACAGAAACCAAACTAGTTCGAAAATTACCAGACTTGTACCAAGTACAATAGTGCGGATCGGTCCCCATACAAAAAAAAAAGTTTTTCCAGTCCACCCCTAGGATTAAAGATATTTTGAAGGCGATCCCAAAAAAAATTTTTTTTTTTTGCCACGCCCCCCCGATGGGTTATTTACTTTTTTTGACACTACGTCGCCATTTTAAGTCCGATTTTAATGAGCCGTACACCGTTGTTCATGGCTTGGAAGCCGCCACAATTCTTACCTTAAACATTTTTTACTCTGAGTTCAAAAGGCCTTTTCGACAGACTAAAAAAAATTGGAATTTAGGTATGATATGAAACGAGATACCGACAGTCACTACTAGAATTTGAACTCGGAGTAAAAAATGATTAAGCTAAGAATTGTGGCGGCTTCCAAGCCATGAACAACGGTGTACAGCTCATTAAAATCGGACTTAAAATGGCGACGTAGTGTCAAAAAAAGTAAATAGCCCATCGGGGGGGCGTGGCAAAAAAAAAAATAAATTTTTTTTGCGATCCACCCTAAAGTACAAACCAATTTATACATGCCCTGTTTTATTTGACTTCGACAGTTTAATACTATAGAGTACACCAAATATTATAACTTTTATTTGGGTATGTATATTGATAACCGTTAATTGCTTAAAAAATAATTCAATTAATTCGTTAACTTTAATTACATCATTATTTTGTTATTTTTGAAAACTTTCAATTATTTTTGACTTTCTTTAATCTATATATTATTCTGAAACAAGGCGCTTATTCCCAGCGATCTACAAATCGTACAGAGACATATTATATATCAAATTAAAGTGCCCGATCTGAAACTTTGCACAAACTTTTCAGATTTAAGATTCATTGAGCCATTTTCGAAATATTTGCGTCGAAAGATTTTAAAATTTTTACATTGAGCAAAGCATTGCTACGTTCATTTCGAGAGGCAGCGCCTCAGCGGGACATATGAGAAAGGAAAATTGTTCCATTTATTCGCTTTCGTCTCTGCTTTTGTTTCATATCGATCAAAGCATTGCTACGTTCGTGTGCATGTAGGCAGCGATGCAGCGGAAGATCTGCAAAGATAATGTTCCCTTCGTCTCTGTACATACACAAAATTGTTGCATATACACACATTCATTCATACACATTTGTTAAGGCACAAGTGCCAAACTATCAACAACAATATTGCTTCGTTCGTGTTCATATACGCAGCGCTACAGCGGGACATAGAATGAAAAATTTTTCCATTTATTCGTTTTCGTCTCTGTTTTTGTTTCATGTCGAGCAAAGCATTGCTACGTTCATATGCATGTAGGCAGCGATACAGCCGAAGATCTGAAAAAGATGATGATTTTGGCTTTGTACATACACCCATATGTGCATCTTTCATGGTTTCTTTTAACGTTTTTTTCTAACGAGAAATATGGATCTATATTACAAACATATACATGTCTTTCTCCCTTTTCTATAAGTTTTGATTGAAAGGTAGTAAAGAAATTCCAACGATAGGAATAACAGTGGCTCTAAAACTGCAAATGGGCACAAACATACATAAGTACTTTACGTTACAGTTATTTGCGAGCTCTGGTATGTATGTATGTACATATGTGTCAAGGCAAAAATGCGAAAACTATCGGCAACAATATTTGTTTTGTTCTGTTCGTGCTATTTGCAACAAGCAATTTTAGAAATTTTGATATACTAAACCATAAAAGATACAATAAACGTTTATAAAATGTCAGGTGAAAGGTGTATAAGGCGAAAGCGAAGTTTAACAAGTCGAAGAGAAGAGGTGACTTTTATTTAAAAAAATTGAACTTTTAGAGCCGCAGACACGTATCTTCTATGGCAAGTTCTTTCAAAGCAGCCTTAAACCCTGTAGTTCTTCCGGAATATAGTTCACTTGGGGGCGTAACAAGTACATGCTTGCAGTGCAAAGCAAAACATTTCAGCAGTGAAAAGGAAAGTCTATACCTTTTATTGTTTCATAACTTATAGTCTTAACACGTATTTGAAATTGCTACATTTAGGTAAGAAATGGCTTTGCAACATGTTGTCACGCTGGAAAAGTCAAATTTCCAGCATTACCTGTACCTGAGTTTTTAAAATCTGTGTTTGAAAACGATTTGAGCTCTTGGCGCCGATATTACTTGGAGCACATACGGCAACTAAACAGTTCGTTTGCTTTTGCATTATTCGAAGTGAAAATTGCAGAGCCAACAGGACGTGGACCATATTGCTTCCGAATACATGGATCCATATATCATAGGGTGGGTCCATTGCATGCAGATAATCCCGCCGAATCATCCTACGCTCAGCTGTATATTCTTGACACGGATTAAGCAATTGATATTAGGGCGCAACACAACTCAAGTTGCGACAAGTCTTTACTGAAAGAAATTCATGAAATGCTTTCGAACATTAACCCCTTGGCCCGTGAGTATAAGCATATGGCAGGTAGAACGTGAAGAAGAGCAGAGAGCAAGAGAAGAAAATCGAGGACGGCATCAGGTTAGCATGCTACTTTTTAACAGCGTTAGTGACCGACGTTATAACTTGCCAAACTGGTCCGAAATTGCGGCGGTTTTTACAACGGAAGATGGTGAGCCACCTGCAAGTCGAAATTTGCGAATATTTCCGCGTAACTCTGACATGCGGAACTTATCATTTGTGTCAACGCTACACAGATTATGTGATCCTTTAGTTTATCCCCTTTTGTTTCCATATGGCGAGCCTGGATATGATGAAACTCTCCTGCATGAACAAGATCAACGAACGGAGCATAGATTTAAATTAACACAACTGCAGTTTGTTTCTTATCGCATGGCGATTAGAGAAGGTTTTAGTTTGCTTCGTGTCTCAGGTAAACTTTGGCAACAGTATTTGGTTGACCAATACGTCAGAATTGAAGGAGCACGTCTGGCCTTTCTGTGCACCCATCAGAAAGAACTACGTGTTGAAACATATGCTGGTTTGCATGATTATTTAATACGTAGATCCAATATTGGAAATGTGCGTCCTGGCCGTATAGTTGTTCTGCCTTCAGGTTTTGTTGGCTCCCCTCGCAACATGAACATGAATTACCAAGATGCCATGGCTATTGTGAGAAAACATGGAAACCGTCTCTTTTCATAACGTTCACATGTAATCCCAAATGGCCAGAAGTCGTTCAAAATATAGAAAGATACCAAGGATCGGAAATGCGTCCAGAGCTGATAGCCCGTGTTTTTAAACAGAAACTCAAAGAGATTATGAAAGATATTTCACAAAAGCATGTGTTTGGGAAAGTAAAATACTACCTATATATCATTGAATTTCAGAAGAGGGGTTTACCTCATGCCCACATATTGGTAGCCCTTCATGAGGAGGATGTTATTCGTGAGCCTTCTGAAATTGACCTGGTTGTTTGCGCTGAGATTCCTAATAAGGAGACAGAGCTTGAGCTGTATGAAATTGTGTCGAAATGTATGATTCATAGCCCGTGCGGCATACTTAATCCATCATCGCCCTGCATGACTGCTGATACTGGAATTTGCTCAAAAAAGTATCCCAAATCTTTTCAAATTAATACGCTTTCAAATGTAAACGTCTATCCCCAATATCGTCGCCGCAATGATGGAAATAAAATAGTTGTTCGTGTCAGTCAAAATTCAGTTGAATTAGACAACCGATGGGTAGTCCCCTACAGTAAATATCTGACCAAAAAATACAATGCTCATATTAATGTAGAAACATGTTCATCTATAAAGAGCGTAAAATATCTTCACAAATATATTTACAAAGGCTATGATTGCGCAACCGTTCAAATTATCGAACAACAAATTGATCGTGCGGTTTTTTATGATGAAATATCTACATTTGTAGATGATCGATATGTTAGCGCTCCTGAAGCCTGCTGGAGGCTTTTAGAGTTTCCCATGCAAGAAAAATCCCACACGGTGAAAACACTTGCAGTTCACTTGCCAGAGGCACAAAATATTTTTTTTCGTGAAAATAACGCTGAAATAGCTGATACCCTTTCTCGATGTCGCGATACCACCTTAACCGCATATTTCAAATAAAATACTGTGGATTCTTTTGCTAATACTTTGTTGTATTATGAAATTCCTGAATACTATACTTGGCAAGAAGCGTCGCGCTCATGGCAAAGGAGGAAATGCCAGGGCAATGCAATTGGCAGGATGTATACGGTCGATCCAAAAAATCGTCAACTTTTTGCTTTACGTTTATTGTTAACTTCGCTAAAAGGACCAAAGTCCTTTACAGATTTATTGACTGTGAACGGGGAATACCTGTCCTCTTATTAGGAATCAGCAGTAAGGAGAAAGTTGTTGGCGGACGATACGGAATGGATAGCTGTACTTGAGGAAGCCTCTGCCTTTAAAATACCTGAGCAACTTAGACGTATGTTTGCAATGATTTGCGTATTTGGGGAACCAACTTCACCAATTGAGCTCTGGAGAAAATTTAAACTCCATCTTTGTGAAGACTTTCTAAGGGAAAATTCGGAAGACAACAGCGAGCTTTTGGCATTGAGAAATATAAGCCATGTCTTACAATCGCATAACACATCTTTGAAAGACTTCGGTTTACCTGCAGATGATCTTGCCACTGAAAACTTAGAGATAGAGAACTTTAACATACACGATGAAGTACTATGCGCCCAAGCACTCAAGGAACAGCTTAATCCCGAGCAAAAGTATATTTTCGACCAAATAATCCTTGCAATTTCCACTAGCAATGAAGTCATAAAGGCTTTCTTTATTGATGGTCCTGGCGGCTCCGGCAAAACTTTTTTGTATAAAAGTATAATCCACCATATTCGTAGCCTTGGGCAGAAGGTAATATCCGTAGCTTGGACAGGGATTGCTTCAATTTTACTTCCTGGTGGAAGAACGGCACATAACGTGTTCAAATTCCCAATACCCTTGACTGAATCTTCTGTTTCCCTTATTAAACCTGACAGCAATCTCGGAAAAGCAATCAAATCTTCCATGGCAATAATATGGGACGAAGCTAGCATGGTTCCTGGGACTGCTTTACTATGCTTAGATCGGTTATTGCGTGATATTCACCAAAATGAAACACCTTCGGAGGAAAATTTGTTTTGTTAGGTGGTGACTTCAGGCAAGTTCTTCCTGTTGTCCCCAATAGCGCACGCGCCGCTATAATTGGAAATTGTTTGAAACGGTGTTCACTTTGGAAATGTTTTAAGTGTTTTAAACTCTCGACAAAGATGCGTTCTAAAGAGTCCGATTATTGCAATTTTCTTTTGCGTGTTGGAGAAGGTCGAGAACTCTCGCCAGACTCGAAAATAAAGTTACCAGAAGAGATTATTTTGCTAGATGGAAATTTAATCGATTGGGTATTTGAAGCTCAATCAGGTGTAATTAATGAAAATCATTTGAAAGATCGGGCAATTTTGTGTCCAAAAAATGAGCACTGTACGATAATTAATACCGAAATGATTAATATGTTGCCCGGAGAAGAAAAGGTTTATTATAGCGTCGATACTATCGTTTCTGAAGATCCACTGGAGCAAGTCAGATTCCCCACAGAATTTTTAAATTCACCTAATTTCAGCGGGGTTGCACCTCATGAATTAAGGCTAAAAGTTGGAACAGTTGTAATGTTAATCCGTAATCTTTATACATATGAAGGGTTAGTTAATGGCACTGGCGTAATAGTTAAAGCACTACACTATAATTGTTTGGACGTCGAAATTTTAACAGGTGCATCACAAGGGAAACGAATTTTACTTCCCCGTATAAATTTACAGCCCAGCGAATCGCCACTTCCTTTTGTTTTAAAACGTCGCCAATTCCCAATTTTTGTTTCGTTCGCAATAACAATAAATAAGTCTCAAGGTCAGACTCTAGCAAAAGTTGGTGTTTTCCTGAAAGAGGATTGCTTTACGCATGGCCAGCTGAACATGGCATTGAGTAGAGTACGATCTTGCAAAGATATCAAAGTTAAAATTAATGACCAAAAGAAATGTACTGCAAATATAGTTTTCCATGAAGTATTACATGAATAAATTATTGTTTTTAGAAAAAACAAAAAATGTTCATTTTATATTTTTTAGACAATAGAGCACCCCGATTTTCGGGGGTTATTACTAGTTTCTATTATCAACCAACAAGCCAAACTATAGACAAAAGTTAAGAATATTTAACAACTGCTTGAATTATTTATTTATTTTATTCTTATCCAAGTCTCACATTTTAAACATTAACTATTACTTTTATAAATTTTTAAAAAGAATAGACTGAAATATCCAAAGTTAATGAATTTAATTTATTTTAATGAATTACTCCCTTTTATTAGCTCCGGATGTAACTATGTTATATTGATGCGCCTAAAAGATGCAGCGATTTCTATTCTCAAGTTACATACCTGTACATGCAGTACGAATGGAAATCATAATAGCGCGGTTTTAGTTTTTTAAACTATAATTATATTTTTATTTTAGTTCGCTCAAAAATGAACTAAAGTATTCATTTTATTTTTAACTAAAATGTTTTGTTTTGCATATTCAATATTATTAAAAAAGATAAAAAATAGTACTTATTTTACCTGAAACCTTTTACTTTTAATAACATTTATTGAAAAATTCATTTAAATTTATGTTCGAAAGTTTGGAATATTTGTGTATTTATTTTTGCTTTTAATTAATACTCAAAAAATTTAACACTAATTATTGGCAAATCTAAGGCTACTAAATAAAATTGTGTAATATGTATATTAAAGTGTATTTAATCAAACGTTTTTTAGTGTATATACATGAATTAATTTTCTTTTTTGACTACCAAAGTACTAGTATTTTTCTGTCTATTTTGAACTAGTATGAGACTGGTATATCTCTGACCGAAATCTGACAATTGCCATCTCGTAGGACATCCACATGTTAAAAATACCAGTTGACTGCATGGAAAAAAGATAGTTGGCTGACTAGTTGGGCATGCGGTTCATACTAGTTGTGAGGTAGTTTGCAACTAGTTCATTTGACTACAGGGTATTTCCACCTGTGAGACTTCTGCCAAGCATGCGTAATCTTTTTCTATGATCTTGCAACTACAACATTGGTGCGATGCGTATGCCAATAAAAGTTCTCATAACGAAACTCAAGACCACAGAAGTGCGTTTTCTGTTTTAGGAGGGCCAAGAATCCTAGCTGTCCTACAGGATGAAAAGTTTTCCGGTACATTGGCTAAATGAGTCGTGTGATCTCTTGAATATCTTTCAAATGAAGCAATTGATATACCTACGGTGATCTTTCCTTGTGAATTCGCCACTTTTACAACTCGTGGTAATATTTATAAACTGATTTCTGGGTAGATGTAAGATCGCATGATCGTGCATGAGGGCGTCAGACAAACTAAGCCCCATCCTTCATTTAGACATCTGAAAACTAAATTCGTATAAACTAAACATAGGGCCAAAGCAGACCAACCAAACGGGGTTTCTATATATTTCGGCTGCAGCGCCCTTCATTGGGTCCATTTTCTGCAAAACCATTGCTTACCATAAAACGAATACGTGTTATGAATTTCAACCTCGACTCCAGCGGCACTCATCGGGTCAATTTTTATAAAAGTATTTTTCATCATACAGGTACATAGCTCACAAATAAAATTTGAACGAAATCGGTTAATAAATACGATTTTTATAATTAACTCTACTCCAGCACCACCTAGCGAGTTTTCTAGTAGCATGTAATAGGACCATATATGGGTAACGCTTCCTCAAGTGGGCCCCGAATTTACCAAGATTATTATATTTCAATTATATTCAGGAAGCGCCGAGTTTAGTAGTCGAAAAGTATACTGTGTAAATTTTGTTGCGAAATTCCAAATAGTTTTTTTTAATCAA
>NW_023458559.1:8841461-8844439 GCF_013731165.1 Rhagoletis pomonella
TAAAATATGAACGTAATCGGTTAATAAATACGATTTTTATAAGTAACCTACTCCAGCACCACCTAGCGAGTTTTATAGTAGCATGTAATAGGACCATATATGGGTAAGGCTTCCTCAAGTGGGCCCCGAATTTTCCAAGACTATTATTTTTCAATTATATTCAGGAAGCGCCGAGTTTAGTAGTCGAAAAGTACACTGTGTAAATTTTGTTGCGAAATTCCAAATAGTTTTTTTTAATCAACAATTGAAAATTTTGCAGTGGTTTGGAAATTCTTATTTTTCCTTGAAAGTAAGTGTCCGAATGAAAAAAATTTTTTGGGTGTAGTTTAATGTTTTTTAAATATATTAATATTGGGAATAGTTTAATGTTCTTTTAAATCTGTACCCAAAAAAAAAAATCATATGGACACTTACTTTCAAAGAAAAATAAAAATTTCCAAAACACTGCAAAAATTTTCAATTGCTGATTAAAAAAAACTATTGGAATTTTGCAACAAAATTTACACAGTGTACTTTTCGACTACAAAACTCGGCGCTGCCTGAATATCACTGAAAAATATTGATCTTGGTAAATTCGGGGCCCACTTGAGGAAGCCTTTCCCATACGTAAGATAACCTCCGACAATCTAACGGAGCTCTATTCAGTGGTTTTTGATGCATTGCATTTGCAATTGGTTTTAGAGATATATTGGTTTTTTTACGTTTTAGGAGTATCCCCTAATTAAGCTCCCTAAACCTCTTTAGTTTATTATCTGTATTGTATTATTTAATTTATTTTACCAATTTAAATGAATAAAGGTATTCAAACACGTGGAAGATCCCCTAAAAATATTTTCGGCATTAAAATTTGCGAACCTCTTTGGTTTGATGCCAATATTGCAGTATTTAATTTATGATATCTCTTTAATAAAAAAAAAGTTTTCAAACAAGTGGCAACAGTGTTGCCAAGTTTTGGATTTGAAAAAGCACTAAAACCCAAAAAAAATCGCGTTTTTTCTCGAAAAATCACCAAATTTTTTATTGGAGGATTCAATGGACTTTGTATGCATACAAAATTTTATTGTAGGTATGTCGATTCAAATTTATAAAAATTAATGTTTCTCTCTCGGCGGTCGAAGGTTCGTTATTCATTTTACTGTTAGGAGATGCGGGTGCTTGTTGTAATATTCGTAGAAAATATAACAAATTCAGCTTGAATTAAAGGTCTAAAGATCTCTTCCTGGTCCCAGCAACATGGTTGTTTTTACAGGCAATGGCAAATTACCGTATGTAATTCTGGCATGATTTAAAGTTCTGCCACATATTTTTTTGACAAACATAGGCCCTTTCGCCTATGATTGTCATTGTGACATGATTTTGTTTCCATTTTTGTAAAGTTCCTTACGAAACTTCCAATTGCTCTAAATTTAACTTCCTTTTTTGTTTCAGATTTACAGTTTTGGTGTCTTCAAACTAAAAAAAGCACAAAAAAACGCACCAAGTACCAACTCAAAAATTTTCGCGTTTTGAATTAAGAAAAGCACTAAATTTAGTGCGAAAAGCACTAAGTTGGCAACAGTGGATGGAAACCTTCCACAAAAATATGTTCAGCTGTAACAGGCTAACCTAATATTCGCGGCTTGCGTTTTGGTACGCACGCCGTCGAATTTGTTTTTTTGCGTCACCCGAAATTGGCTTGCGTGCGTTTGCATTTGATTTCATTGTGCGAAACGTCAAATCAAAATGTCACGCAGAACAAAAATTGGAAATTGAGTTAGCTTCATACGCACGCCGTTCAATTTCGGTTGGTCCCATACAAGTTGTATGTGCATGAGAAAGTTTTGACAGTAAATTGGCGGCGTGCGTGAATATTAGGTTAGCCTGTAAGCCTTTGCAAACCTCTTTCTTTTGACAGTCATATTGCAATATTTATTTTATCGTATCAATTTACTTGAACTGACATTTTCAAACAGGTGGGTGCTCTCTATTTTTTTCTTCTATTTTGTAAATTAGACATCTAGCGATACATAGGTGAAAACTGAATTTGATTCCATGCTTTAGTCTTCGAGTGATGCGCGTACAAATATACAGACAGACAGGCAGACAAAAATTCTAAAAATTGATGATTTGGCTTCTGTAGCTCTAATAAAGACCCCATATTAATTTTTCTTTAATATCTATAATGTACAGACATCATCTGTTACAATTTTATTATAAGTACAAATATAGATTTCATTCAATAAAATTTTTCAAACAGGTGGCAACCCTCCTCGAAAATATTTTCGTCCGTAAAATGTTTTAACCCTCTTGAGTTTGATACCCATATTGCAATATTCATTTACCTTAAAAATTAATTTTAATTCAAATTTTCAAACAGGTGGAACCCTCAAAAAATATTTCCGTCTGTAAGCTTCCTTAAACTTCTTTCTTATCAATTTACTTAACCTGCAATTTTCAAAAAGGTGGCAACTCTCTAATTTTTTCTTTCTATATTTTAAGTTAGACCTCTAGCAATACATAAGTGAAAACCGCATTCAATTCCATGATTCGTTTTCGAGTGATGCGCGTGCAAACATAAAGACAGACAGACAGATAGACAGACAGACAGAAAGTCAGACAGACAGACAGACAGAAATTCTAAAAATGGTAAAACTGTAACAGGCCGATGTCTGTACATTGTAGACATTAAAGAAAATTTAATGTGGGGGGTCTTTATAAGGGCGACAGAAGCCAAATCGCCCTTATAAAGACCCCCCACATTAATTTTTCTTTAATGTCTACAATGTACAGACATCGGCCTGTTACAATTTTATTATATGTACATATAGATTCATTAATGAAAACTGCATTCAATTCCATGCATTAGTTTTCACCTGATTGAATTAAATTTAATTTTTAAGATAAATGAATATTGCAATATGGGTATCAAACTGAAGAGGGTCAGAAAATTTGACTGTCGAAAATTTTTATTAAATTAAACTGATAAAATAAATGAAATC
>NW_023458559.1:8844539-8846074 GCF_013731165.1 Rhagoletis pomonella
ATGTAGTAAATATTTTTCTTTTTTTAATTTAGGAATTTCGATAATGCCATAACTAATCGCTAGAAGAAACCATTTATGTACATGTGACCATACTTATTTTATTATATAGCTCATTTTAAAGAGGAGCGGGTTGTGTATGATAAGAAAATAACTTGTGTCAAAACCAAGCTAATTGGACAATGTAGTAATACCTAAAACATATACTCATCATTTGAACATACAAAAAAGCAGTAAGTTCTGTTTTACGAAAGCCAAGTCTGTTTAACATTTTATTTACTGCCTTTACACTTGTTTTAACGTTTTCCATCTTTTTACATTAAAATAATGCAATATTTTAGCTGCTATTAATTTCGCACAGAAAAAGTAATCATTTGACCTAATGTGCATTAGCTCAGTTGTGGTCATCAGTGAACATACACATTGCACACATTGCAAAACATGATTATATTTTCCATACAAAATTTTTTTTTATAATAATATAGTTCATTCAACAGCAAAAACCACAATAATCAATTTTTTTTTTTTAATTTCATAGTCTCAGGAAAGTTCAAGAAATACCAAAGAATTTTCATAAAAATTTAGTTCTTTTAATTCGATTTCTTAGAAAAATTTTAAGAATAAAGTTTTGCAGCTATTTAATTTGTAGTATAATAAAGTGCAAGTTTCATTTTTGAGAAGTTTTTTGTCGAGGGAGTTGCTCATTTTCCTCCATACAACGTATTGAAAACTTTAAATTTCTTGGTATTTCTTTAATTTTCCCCGAGTTTTGTATGATATTAAAAAAATTGATTCTTGTAAATTTTACTACTTCATTATAAACGCACTACATATAATTTAAAAAATTTGTTTTGTTATTTAATTTAACTTATTTTATTATAGATTTTTTTTTTAATTCTAGTTAAATAAACTTCGCAACTTGGATCTAACAAAAAATAAATAAATGCTTAAAACTTGTCAATATGTGTTGCGTTTAAAATTTTGAAACAGGGTGCATAGTACTTACGTATAAAAAATAATTTTTCCTAAACCCCTCTCCCTTCAATTTTAGTTTGGCTTTGATGAGGATACAATTTCAGTTGATTCAAATGTTGGAAACTGGCTTAATGAATCGGCACCTTCGCCCTGTTCAAACAACAATTTCTCAGCTTGCTTTACTTATATCAAGACGGTAATTTATTAAACATATCCATTGCAGAAAAATGTAATACATATTTTTTAGGACTTAGTTACTTTATTGACATCAACAGCACGAGGAAAAAAAGTTTTGGAGTTTTATAAAGGGGCTGGAAAACTTGATGATGCGAGCCGGGACGATTTAATAGCCGTTTTAGTTGAAGAATTATGTTACAACAACATATCTCTTAAACCAAGAAGTTTTCCATCCATAGTGAACGAAATTTGCTCGATTTTTCCAAGTGAATCGAATATAAAGGTAATTGTGTAACATAAATCTGTGCTCATTTGCAATACCCGCGTAAGTCTGTAAAATACTGTTAAATACTATTGAATTTTATTCAACCCCTTTAAATGAAAAA
>NW_023458559.1:8846174-8891632 GCF_013731165.1 Rhagoletis pomonella
ATGAATATTGCAATATGGGTATCAAACTGAAGAGGGTCAGAAAATTTTACTGTCGAAAATTTTTATTAAATTAAACTGATAAAATAAATGAAATCTATATTTGTATTATAATAAAATTGTAACAGATGAATTCTGTACATTATAGATATTAAAGAGATAATAATAATATGAGGGTCTTTATTAGAACTACAGAAGCCAAATCAATTTGTGTCTGCCTGTCGGTCTGTATATTTGTACGCGCATCACTCGAAAACTAAAGCATGGAATCAAATTAAGTTTTCACCGATATATCGCTAGATGTCTAACTTACAATATAGAAGAAAAAAATTAGAGAGCTGCCACCTGTTTGAAAATGTCAGGTCAAGTAAATTGATACGATAAAGTAAATATTGCAATATGGCTGTCAAAAGAAAGAGGTTTGCAAAGGCTTACAGCTGAACATATTTTTGTGGAAGGTTTCCACCCACTGTTGCCAACTTAGTGCTTTTTGCACTCAATTTAGTGCTTTTCTTAATCAAAACGCGAAAAGTTTTAAGTTTGGTGCTTGGTGCGTTTTGTGGTGCTTTTTTTAGTTGGAAGACACCAAAACTGTAAATCTGAAACAAAAATGGAAGTTAAATTTAGAGCAATTGGAAGTTTCGTAAGGAACTTTACAAAAATGGAAACAAAATCATGTCACAATGAAAATCATAAGCGAAAAGGCCTATGTTTGTCAGAAAAATATGTGGCAGAACTTTAAATCATGCCAGAATTACATACGGTAATTTGCCATTGCCTGTAAAAACGACCATGTTGCTGGGACCAGGAATAGATCTTTAGACCTTTAATTCAAGCTGAATTTGTTATATTTTCTACGAATATTACAACAAGCACCCGCATCTCCTAACAGTAAAATGAATAACGAACCTTCGACCGCCGAGGAAGAAACATTAATTTTTATAAATTTGAATCGACATACCTACAATAAAATTGTGTATGCATACAAAGTCCATTGAATCCTCCAACAAAAAATTTGGTGATTTTTCGAGAAGAAAATGCGATTTTTTGGGGTTTTAGTGCTTTTTCAAATTCAAAACTTGGCAACACTGTTGCCACCTGTTTGAAAACTTTTTTTTTATTAAAGAGATATCATAAATTAAATACTGCAATATTTGCATCAAACCAAAGAGGTTCGCAAATTTTAATTCCGAAAATATTTTTAGGGGATCTGCCACGTGTTTGAATACCTTTATTCATTTAAATTGGTAAAATAAATTAAATATTACAATACAGATAATAAACTAAATAGGTTTAGGGAGCTTAATTCCGAAATTATTTTTGAAGCGGGTTGCCACCTATTTGAAAAATTTAATTCAGGTAAATTGATAAGATAAGCTAAATGTTGCCATATGGGTATCAAACGAAAGTATTTGAGAATAATAAAATTGTAACAGGCCGATGTCTGTACATAATAGGTTTTAAAGAAAAATTAAAAGGGGGTTTATTAGATTAACAGAAGCCAAATATAAAATTTTTATAATTTTGGTCTGTCTGTCTGTATGTTTGTAAGCGCATCACGCAAAAACTAATGTATGGAATTAAATGCAGTTTTCACCGATGCACATATTACTAGAGCTCTAATTGAAAATATAGAATCCATTGTTTTTGTTTGTTTTAGTTTATCGTCGATCATTATTCCTAGGCATTCGAATGTATTAACTTTTTCCAGTGCGTCGTTGTTTATATTTAGAGTTAGCAACGGACTGTGCTCAAAATTGCGCACAATAACCACAAACTTAATTTTATTGACATTCAATTAAGTGTGTTCAAACATAATCAATCGTACGTTTTTGGAAATTCTGCGTGGAAGGTTTTTCGCTAAAAAAAACCAAAACTTTTTGTTGTTGCTGCCAAAAAATTAAGAAATCTGAGACGTCACGCTTCACAATTTCATACAGTTCTCTGTACAAAGTAATTCACTAATCTATTAAACGGATGCACCGATTTTGTTCATAATTGGAACATATGCCAGCACCTTGAAAATAAATATTCCGACGAAAAATTTACTCGGTATGTAATCTCATTCGGACATTTACTTTCAAAGAAAAATAAAAATTTCCAAAACACTGCAAAAATGTTCAATTGTTGATTAAAAAAGCTATTTGGAATTTCGCAACAAAATTTACACAGTGTACTTTTCGACTACAAAACTCGGCGCTGCCTGAATATCATTGAAAAATATTAAACTTGGTAAATTCGGGGCCCACTTGAGAAAGCCTTACCCATATATGGTCCTATTACATGCTACTAAAAATCGTATTTATTAACCGATTTCGTTCAAATTTTAAATGTGAGCTATGTACCTGTGTCATGAAAAATACTTTTATAAAAATTTACCCGATAAGTGCCGCTGGAATCGAGGTTGAAATTCATAACACGTATTCATTTTATGGTAAGCAATGGTTTTGCAGAAAATGGACCCAATGAATGGCGCTGCAGCCGAAACGTATAGAAACCCCGTGTGGTTGGTATCCTTTGGCCCTTTGTTTAAGTTATACGAATGTAGTTTTCAGATGTCTAAATGAAGGATGTAGTTAAGTTTGTTTGACGCCCTCATGCACGATTATACGATCTTACATCTACTTAGAAATCAGTTCATAAATATTACCACGAATTGTAAAAGTGGCGAATTAACAAGGAAAGATCACCGTAGGTATATCAATTCAAGAGATCACACGACTCATTTAGCCAGTGTACCGGAAAACTTTTCATCCTGTGGGACAGCTAGGATTCTTGGCCCTCCTCAAACAGAAAACGCACTTCTGGGCTCTTGAGTTTCCTTATAAGAACCTTTATTTGCATACGCATCGCACCAATGTTGTAGTTGCAAGATCATAGGGAAAGATTACGAATGCTTGGCAAAGAACTCACAGGTGAAAATAAGAGCATCGGTAAGGCTCATGACACCGAAAGGGATTCGTATTCCATATGGTATCACAGCGTTACTATTATTGGCCTATGTGTGTGGAAGATATTGCGCTTTAGTCGTTTCACCGTAAAAGACCAACATTGGGACTTTGCAGTCAATTTTTGCTTTTAAACGCTCTTTTGTATTGGCCAACGCAAAAGTTCTTATTAGGCGCCGCGAAGTAAGCGGGCATTGGCTAGTTTTTTATAAAGAAAAAGCAAAAACCATTTAAATCCGATATCAAAATTTTTGTACAAAATAAAAAAAGTCAACAAATGGGTACGCAGAAGGTTTCAAGACCAGGGCGAACTCCTGTAAGAATAACCATGGCGACCTAGAGACTGATGTCCAGAACGTACCTAAATTATGGAGGGAACACTTTTCCACCCTATTGAATGGCAGCAGCACTGAAAGTAGAAGAAGACGAACCCGAGCCCCCAGTCGATGAATATGGAGTCGATGACCCACCGCCTGACTATGACGAGGTACGGATAGCGATTAAGCGGCTGAAAAACAAGAAAGCTGCCGGAGCTGATGAGGTGCATGCATGAGCTCTTATGCAGAATATGGTCAGATTGGACTGATTGGACCTTATCAGTGCGGCATTAGGCCTGGCAAATCAACCGTAGATCAGGTATTCACAGTACGCCAAATATTGGAAAAGATCCACGAGAATAGGATCGACACACACCATCTATTTGTAAATGTCAAAGTCGCTTTCGACAGCACGACGAGAGGTCTTTATGCCGCGATGTTTGAATTTGGTATCCCCTCGAAACTAATATGACTGTGTAAAATGACGTTGAGCAATACCATGAGCTCTGTCAGAATTGGGAAGGACCTCCCCGAGCCGTTTGATATCAAACGAGGTTTCAGACAAGGTGGTTTCTTTAATCTGATGTTGGAGAAGATAATAAGAGCTGGAGAACTGAACCGCTCAGGCATAATACTTTACAAGAGCGTACAATTGCTGGCGTATGCCGACGACCTCGATATTATCAGTAAAAATGAGTGCTACGTCTGTTCTGCCTTCTCGGGATTAGATAGAGAAGCAAAGCGAATGGGGATGGTTATGAACGAGGACAAAACAAAGTTTCTCCTGTCATCACACAAACAGTCAGAGCAAACGCGTCTTTGCACACACGTCACTGTTGACAGTTACAAGTTTGAAAAAGTACATTACTTCGTTTATTTCGGAACCAGCATTAACACCAATAATGTCAGCCTTGAAATCCCACGGAGAATCACTCTTGCAAACAAGTGCTACTTTGGACTGAGTAGGCAATTAAGAATTAAAGTCCTCCCTCGTTGTACCCTCTATAAGTCAATAATCACGCCTGTGCTGGTGTGTGGCGCGGAGGCATGGGCAATGAAATATTTAATGAAGCGGCTCTTGGAGTTTTCGAGAGAATGATTCTGGGAAAGTTTTACAGACCTTTACACGTTGGCGATGGCGAATAGCGTAGACGATTTAACGTTGAGCTGTGTGAGCTCTACAACGATATAGCGAATTAACATTCAGCGGCTCCGCTGGCTTGGCCATGTCGTTCGAATGGACATAAACGCTCCTGCTCTGAAACTATTCACCGCGGGCCGCGATGCTGGTAAGAGAGGAAGAGGAAGGCCTCCAGAAATACCAGGTGGAGAAGGACTTGACTTCACTTGACATTTCTAATTGGCGTCAGTTGGCACAGAAGAGAAATGACTGGCGTGCTGTTTTGGACTCTGCCAAAATCGCTCAGGTGGTTACATCGCTAATAAAGAAGACGAATACATCAAATTACAAAAGCTCAAAGGCACTGCCATTTTAATATGAATAGAAACTTTACTAGCATTTATTGTGAAGAATGAACATATTTCACTGTTTTATTAATTATTGCTTTATAGTTCGGGATTATGTTTTTAAGCAGAATGCTCATTTCTGGGGTAGCGTCCAATTTCGAGCTGAATTTGTTTTTTGTGTAAAAGTATAAGCTAAAAATCCTGTTTCACACGATACGTTGTGACAGAAGGAAGCAAAGTTGAGATTGCCTTTTTAGCTACTTCATGATATTACTCCTAGTACTAATCCTAAACTTGTTTACAGACGCATACTCAAATGTGTGTTTCAGTGTCGAAGAACTCTGAAGATATATGAATGCTTCTTAGATGGATTTTTTTCCAATCGATATCACTATTACCATCCGATATATAATCTGACAAACACTTCAGGAGATTTACCAAGTGTCCAGTTATGACATTTCACATTTCATTTGGTATTTCATAGCGTTTCTTGTAGGAAGTGATATAAAAGTGGGAACATTCAATGCTTTTCTTTTCCACACAGGTAATCCAGAAATTCAATTTGCTTTTTAAGGATGACATTTTACCCCTCGCCAAAAATACGGTTGTTGATTTTCCCCGCAAAAATTTAGTAAATTCTTTGATATTTCCAAAAATGTTATAAACCGGATATTCCAATAATAATAAAAGGATCAGTCCAGTTCGTCTTGACCAGTGTTGCCGTTGTGCGACTAAAGGGGCAATTTGACCCTTTTTAAGCGCTAATACCCTTTGACCCGATTTTATGAAAATTTTGATTTTTTGATGTGCGACTTTTGCCCCTTTCACAGAGTTTTTAGGAATTGTTAACAGAACCATGCTATTAAAAAATCGTTCCTCCTGTAAGTACGAAAAAATTCATCACCTTAAACTTTTAAAGGAAATTCAAACTTCTTGCAACAATTCGGTTGCTGTGTATGTTTGCAAAGCTTGTCCCGCTATTTACTTTTTATATTCAACAGTGGAGCGTTCGAGCAGCGAAAAGATTTTATAATACATGTAAATTTGATTTTGACATTGGTTTTCTGCTAATAAAGAAAAGCAAAAATAATATGGTGACCCTTTATTTTGACAATTACCCCTTTTCTGCGACTTTCTGAAAATTCTCAACGGCAACACTGGTCTTGAACTGCGGGCTGTGTCGGAGCCACAGCCGCTAAACTTAAACGTAGAATACGTGAAATTATTAAGATCACATTCAAGATAAAAACGGTACATGAAATACTCATATTAATTTTATGGAATTGAAATTAATAAATCGATATGAATCGCAAAATATTAATAATTAGCAACAAAGAAGCAGACCCACATTAACTTCATTCATATGTACCATCAGCTTAAAAAAATATACATATATGCCATGACGTGTATCACTACTTCGATTAATTTTTACTTCCTTTCATACTGCAGAAATTTGTGTTACTTTTTTTATGAGCCTAGCTCCCTGTATTAGTATTCTTCTTCGTGTTCGTGGTTGTATTCGCATTATCTTCGTCTTCAGATTTGCGCATAAGTGAGCTAAGACTTCTGAAACAGGTGGTAACCGTCCTAAATATAGTTAAGAAATAAACAAATCTCGTGCGTCTGATATTGTGATATCTACATATTTCATGTGCCTGATGAATTAAGTTAAATTTAATTTTTTAAATACGTGACCATGCTCTTAAATATAGTTCAGAAATAAAGCCCTTTTAAAACCACTTCGTTTGATACCCACTAAACAATTTGAGTTTACCTTTTTAAACATGTGGCAACCCTATTTTTTATTCTATTCCCACTAAGGATATCTTAACACCTTTGTTTCACTTCATATTTGAATATTTCATTTAGGTTATGCATACTTTAATTAAATTCTAATTTTAAAACAGGTGGCAACTCTATTCAAAATATTTAAAACCAAAACCTTGTTAAACCTTGGTTTCATTTAAATTGTGTATTTAATTCTCTAAATTCAAGTTAAATTTAATTTCTAAAGCATATGGCAGCCTTCTTAAATAAATTTCAGAGAAAAACCTTTTTAACCCATGGCAATTTATACCCATACTTTAATAATTCATTTGACTTATTAAATAATCTGAGCTTAACTTTTTACACAGGTGGAACTCTTTAATGTTATAAATGCTCAAACTAAATATTTCTTAATACTCCTTAGTTTGACGCCAATATTTAAATATTTGATATAAGTTAGTTTACTTCTACTTTTAAAACAGATGGCAATCCTGTTCAAATTATTTTTAAACCAAAACCTCCTTAAACCTCTTTCGTCTGACACTTGTATTGTGATACATATTTAAATTATCTATTATGTACTCTTAATTCAAATTGAATATAATTATAAAGTCAGGTGGCAACCCTCCTACTTGCAGTTTGGAAATAAAGTTTCTTCAAAGCAGGGTAGCCAACTCGTGGAGAATTCCCGATTTGCGGGGAATTTCAGTTTGCGTGGTGAATCGGGGAACGTACCGTCTTTTATGGGGAATTTCAGTTTACGTGGGGAATCGGTGGATGAACTCTTTTTTTGGGAGGAATTAGGTGTTAACTAATTATTTTCTTTTTTGCTTCACTAATTTCATAATGAGTTAAAAAGGTTGAATGAGAAATGCAACTGCAACCAAAAGTACTCCAATCTTGAGTTATTAAATATTTAAGTCAGCAACGAATAGAGAACAATGGCAGCACTTTTGATTTATATTCATATTGAAGTCATTTATTTAACCTATTGCTTATACTGCAACCCTCTGCAAAATATTTTCAAACCAAAAAGCCGAAATACCTAAACCACGTACTTTTTATCTCCTTCTCTCACTTACAGCGTAGGTACGTGTTTACGAAATGATGACGGTGTGATTATGTGGAAAATCATTTATGCCCATATATTTGAATAAAATAAACATACTTAGAAGATATCAACCAATTCTTCCCTTATACCAAACGAAAGGAAAATACTTGAATTTTTAATTAAAGAAAACAAAAACAAAATCATTGGAGCGGTTTTCGAGCATTTCGGTACTAAAATTTTTTTTTTAATTCATAATTTTTTTTTAATTTTTTCAAAAATTTTTTGCCTTAAAATGCTCAATATTTGTTGATTTATATAAAATTTGAACACGATAATATTTCCATTGATCCAAACATTCCATATCCCGAAAGTGAAAGTTATATTTGCAAATCATAAGCTGCTAGAGAACTTTAAAGGCACAAAATTCACCCCAAAATAAGCCAATATTCTATGACAGAAACCGAATTGGTTACTTACAGAAATGAATCTGTAGATAGGTTTGGAATTTTATCTTTGAAACGCCATACTCTTCTTTGAAGTCGCTTCATTAATAATAATAATAATAGATTGGCGCTTGCACATATGTTAGTGTTTGGCCGAGCCTCTCCGACTTGTGGCGTGCGCCTTGATGTCGTCACACAAATCGGAGGGACCTACGGTTTTACGCCGACTCCGAACGGCGATTGTGTTTTTATGCGAAGCTGTTTTTCATGGCAGAAATACACTCGGAGGTTTGCCTTTGCCTGCCGAGGGACGACCGCTGTTAAGAAAAAACCGTTTTCTATGTTTTTTGCGATGTTGCTTTGACCAGGGCTTGAACCCAGGTGTTGATGAGTGAAAGCGCGCACTGCTTACCACTACACCAAAGCGGCCGACGATTCATTAGTTCTTGTGAAATAAGCGTTTTCGTTAAGCTATAAAAATTACAACTACAACATTTGAGCATAGCACCCATATCGAAACGTAAGACGTATTCTACGTCAATAATATTTTAATATTGTTTTTGAGCTTTGTATCACGATTTTTTTATTAGAAAAAAATGGAAAAAGCAACAAAGTCTAAGCGGCAGAAGTTATAGCAGCTATTTCGGAGATCACCACATCTCGTCATCAGACATCTTTTTCTAGACTTCAGCAGGGATCGATCCCGCATCATCGATGTGCAAAGTAGTGATGGGCGAGTCCGAGATGTTTAAACGATCGAGAGAATCGATATCGTTGCAAAATTACAATCGAGTCGAGATGTTTTTCGATTGTTTCGAGTCGACTGACTTATCATTGACGAGATCGTGTGAACCAGGGGAGCCAATTCGTGGGGAATTCTCCGATTTGCTGGGAATTTCAGTTTGCGTGGGGAATCGGGGAATGGACCGTTTTTTGTGGGGAATTTCAGCTCTTTCAATTATAGTATAATAAAGTTTTAAATGGCCAAAAATTACTGTTGATTTTTTTAGAATTTTTCTTGTCGCATTTGCTTAATGCTGAATGTTAAACGCGACTGGCAATTCGTTGCCACAGTCTGCGACAGAGAACCATCGAGATGTTTTAACAACCGCTGGCCAGCAGCGAGACCGAGATGACTTGGTCGATTGTTAACGAATATGTTAGTTCAGCTTAAGCACGACTTTTTTCGGGTGGCAAATCGTCTACGAGAGAAAACATGAGGACAATCGAGATATTTGAACAATCGAGACAATCGACTAAAACATCTCGGACTCGCCCATCACTAGTGCAAAGTCAGAAGCGGTAACCAGTGAGCTATGCACACCCCGTAAGCTCTTGTTGCTAATTCATTTCCTTATTCAACCTACTACTATCAAGTGCAGCTGATTTGCCGCTATTTATATATGACTTGTTATTGTAAATTCTATATAATAATTTGCTTTATTGTATAGTTTAAAGCAGGCTAATCCTAAACTATGTGTTTGTGAATTTTATTGTGGCTTATTAACATTTTTATTTTAATACTAGCCAATGCTCGCTTACTTCGCGGCGCCTAATAAGAACTTATTTCCACCTGTGAGATCTCTGCCAAGCATGCGTAATCTTTTTCTATGATCTTGCAACTACAATATTGTTGCGATGCGTATGCCAATAAAAGTTCTTATAAGGAAACTCAAGAGCACAGAAGTGCGTTTTCTGTTTTAGGAGGGCCAAGAATCCTAGCTGTCCCACAGGATGAAAAGTTTTCCGGTACACTGGCTAAATGAGTCGTGTGATCTCTTCACTGAGGGAAAAAACAACGTAAATTTTACAAAAACGAGGTCAAATATACAAAAAACAGTGATGATATTCAGCCAACCTTGAAAACTGTTATATCAACTTTAAAAAAAAGTTATTTTAAAGTTTAGTAGATTACAATGAAAATCAACCGAATTTATATTTAATTTGACGTTAAGTCTTAGTCAATTTAATATTTTTAGGTGTGGACTAGACATCAGTATATTGTTAATTAAAAAGCGTTACAAAATTTGTTTTAAGCATATTTCGTGATGAAATAGCAGCACACAGTTGTTAATTTAACGTTAAAATCTCCTTTATTTAATATTGTTTAAGGGTTGTTTTTATGTTGATATAGTTGTTCTTTTGAAGAAGAGGTATCTTGAATCAACATTTAAACAATGCCAATTTGAAATGATTTCAAAGCTAAGTTAAGGCGATTTTTTTGTTAGGTTTACATTGATACATATTCAATTTGACATTTTTTAAGGGTTACTTTGAAATGAATTTCTTTGCTGATTTAAAAATGCAGAATATTTGGTTTGACATTTTATTAGTTTTTTAATAAATACACAACTTAAAATAAGGATATTTCGAAGTTTTTAATGCTTATTCAACATAAAAAGTACATATATATATATATACATGCATGTACACTTGTGGTAAACTAAATAAGTAAGCGACATTTTAATCAGTTTTAAACTTGGATGTATACGGTTTTTGTTAAAGAATAAGCTATATTAAAAAAAAAATTATAATTAAAATTAGAATACATTTTTAGTCAAAACTTGTCAATATCTGGCGTATTATTATGATAGCCACTCTATAATGAGCTAGACTTTTCTACAAAAATAATATTTAATGTTTATTATTTTTGTAAACTGGAGAAACATAGCCAAAACTGGCCAAAATGTCACGTACTTATTTAGTTGAGCATGACGGTATGTAAAAAAGTTAAATCTGTTTAATTCTACAATAAGTGTTTCCATAATTTATCGAGTATAGATGCAATGGCTTACTTATAAAAGAAGATATTTTTATAATTCGAATTTCATCAATTCTATTTCCCACTTCATATGATTGAAAATGGGAACTAAATGATTTTAAAATAATTGGGTTACATAAAACATATAGATTTGAGGATTGATACAGAAAATTCTTTATTTTACATAGAGTTAGCCCATTGTCATTGTAAGCCAAGTAATAACCGGTTTTATATTATGTACCTTGATATATAGCTTCTTTTAAAACGTTAACGTTGCTATAATCAATGTTTTCAGTTTGTACTATTTTTAAAAAGTAGTCAACTTTTGTTAAATTTATAGGTCTGACAGTACCACATTAGTAAACACTTGATTGCAATCATTTTGAACACATTTAAGCTTTAGAAATTTAGTTGTCAATAAATGATTAAATTTAAAGTGATGAATTAAAACCATTGATTCAGAAATTTTTTTACGACACTTAAAACAAACAAACATTGGCAGTCCAGAACTAAATTACATATAAATGCAAAATTATAAATTGAGTTAAATAACAATTTAAGCACTAAGCAGTTTTTAAAAAGTTTATAAGTGAAACTATATTCGATGATTTGGAATCGAACTGTGTTGTTATGTCATAAAAGTAGTTTTGTATAAAGACCCACACTAATTCACATCCTTGAGAATATTTTAAGGAAAAAACATGAAATATTTTAAAGCACAAGTCTAAGCTCTCAATAAATGAGTTGAATTTGTATAACGTATTGTCAAAATAAATAAAAAAATCTTTAAGCTCATTTTCAGGTCCTACTACTATTAAAAATGGCTGAATCGTTGTTTTAGCTGAATAATACTTGCAAATGATTTCGTCAACTCTTCTTTGATAGTCATTTACTGATTCTAAACGCAATATGAAGCTCTCCTGTGCATCGACAATAGTAATTTTCCCGTAGTGTTAACAAATCTTGAAGCGGTTTGCAGTACTGAAATTAGCAATGTCGAAATTAGGCAATCCTGAGTGTCTAAAAGTATTTTTATTAGTAAACATATACGAAGGAAAAAATGTAATTTAGTTACCTATGTGTTTTAAGGACTTTGCCAATAAAAACATTTGTTTGCAATTTTCATTACTTATGCGAGTTTCGTAAAAGCGCACAATGCTTAATTTGAAGTGCTCCCATTTTGAATACAACAAGTCTTGCTTCGATGGATACAGGAGATTGAAATCTATTTTGATCTAAACAGTAAAAATCAAAAAATATTAATAAAATAAAAAATAGTAAAAAAATAAAAGTAATAAAATGAAAAGTTCCAGAGCTATGCCCATATATCGTCGCCGCGCCAACATATGTAACTTTTCAAGAGAGCAAAAAAAAAATTTATTTTTTACAGAGTATTTCTAGTACTGCAAGCACATTGTTGTTTATCACTTCTAAATCACAAACAGTCATAAACAGTTATAAAAAAACCGCAAATGCAGAAATGTTTCCAATAGAAAGTATTAATAACAAATGCAATAAAGAAATTTACAAATATCACATAATTGTTTTTGTTGGCGCAGCAATGAGATATATATGTACATACGTATGTTTTAAATACCAGTTCAGGTGCTCTTGAATCTGATAGTTTGGGCCATGCTTTTAAAAAGTCGATGTTTGTTAAGCTCCTCAGATCGTACTGTCTGGCTTGGAATGTTTTTGACCACTTGTCACAAACTTCATTCCAATTCGCGCTTTCTCTGCTAAGTGACGTTTGCAATGCATTTATAACTGAATCATCTAATTCATTTACTTCAGACGAGATGGTATTTAATGCACTGTCGTTGATGCAAGGTGAGGGAAGAAAATGTCTTTTGTCTCTTCGACAGTTGACAAACTTATAGTAAAATTTTCCACTTGGATTTTTTTCCCCTTCGCGGGCTATTTAATAATATTCCTGAAATGTCAAATTTGTTTTAGTAAGAGTCTATTATGCACCTAAGACACTATAATTCTGTGCTCATTTACAATAATCGAATAACTACTACTATAAAGTACCATTTGATTTTTCATTTAAAGGGGTTAAATAAAATTCATAGTATTTAACAGTATTTTACAGACTTACGCGGATATTGCAAGCGAGCACAGATCTATGTCACAAAATTACCTTTGTATTCGATTCGCTTGGGAAAATCGAGCAAATTTCGTTCACTATGGATGGAAATTCTCTTGGTTTAAGAGATATGTTGTTGTAACATAATTCTTCAACTAAAACGGCTATTAAATCGTCCCGGTTCGCATCATCAAGTTTTCCAGCCTTTTTATAAAACTCCAAAACTTTTTTCCTCGTGCTGTTGACGTCAATAAAGTAACTAAGTCCTAAAAAATATGTATTACATTTTTGTGCAATGGGTATGTTTAATAAATTACCTTCTTGATATAAGTAAAGCAAGCTGACAAATTGTTGTTTGAACAGGGCGAAAGTGCCGATTCATTAATCCAGTTTCTAACATTTGCATCAATTGAAATGGTATCCTCATCAAAGCCAAACTAAAAATTGAAGGGAGAGGGGTTTAGGAAAAATTATTTTTTATACTTATGTACTATGCACCCTGTTTCAAAATTTTAAACGCAACACATATTGGCAACTTTTAAGCATTTATTTATTTTTTGTTAGATCCAAGTTGCGAAGTTTGTTTAACTAGAATTCAAAAAAATTCTATAATAAAATAACTTAAATTAAATAACAAAACAAATTTTAAAAAATTTTCAATATGCGGTGCGTTTATAATTAAGCAGTAAAATCTACAAGAATCAATTTTTTTAATAACATACAGAACTCGGGGAAAATGCAAGAAATACCAAGAAATTTAAAGTTTTCAATACGTCGTATGGAGGCAAATGAGCAACTCCCTCGACAAAAAACTTCTCAAAAATGTAACTTGCACTTTATTATACTGAAAATTAAAGAGCTACAAAACTTTATTCTTAAAATTTTTATAAGAAATCGAATTAAAAAAACTAAATTTTTATGAAAATTCTTTGGTATTTCTTGCACTTTCCTAAGACTGTATGAAATTAAAAAAAAAATTGATTATTGTGGTTTTTGCTGTTGAATGAACTATATTATTATAAAAAAAAATTATGTATGGAAAATATAAACAAATACAATTTTCAAAACGTCAGGGTATTAATATTTTTGAAGCTGACTATATACACTGGCAATCAAAAGTGCGTGCGGTTTTTTGTTTAATATTTGCAATGCTTTGCAATGTGTATGTTCACTGATGACCACAACTGAGCCAATGGTTATATATTTTTTTAAACTCACAATATGTATTAAGTAAAACTTCGTTTATACTTTTGTTTAAAAATATTGTTCATGCTACAGCTACAAACATATGGATCGATGTTTTAAACTAAATACTAAATTTTCATCAAAATTTCAAACTTTTCAACCAGAATTTCCAAAATATTTTGGGTATACTTTTTTATAGCCCATGAAGTTTTAGTATAATAAAACATCGGACGCAATTTTTTGTAATTGCATTCGTTATTTGAGAAAAACTGGTAAAAAACTTCAGCAAAAAATAAACATAAATTTGTAGCCACCTCAAACCAATTTAATGGGCTATAAATAGCATACCGAAAATTTAAAAAAAAAAATTTGGTTAAAAAGTTTCAAATTTTGATGAGAATTTGTTAAATTTTTGCAATTAGTTTGAAACTTTGATTCATATGGTTATGGTTATAAAAAATTAGCAGACAAATTTTAACTTGTAAGAAGTTGTAAATCTTAAAAAGATAAAGTCACCATTCGCTAATTTGTGATCATCCGTGTATGTTAAAATTTGCCTTAACGTTTGCTTTTTCCATATGAGCAGCTTTTCCCGGAATTGCACTCTAAGACCCAATGGTGGAATAGCTTCTTTTAGGTCTTCCTTTCTTAAATATTTTAAGCTTTCATAGGTCACTTGCGCCGCTGCAATATTGATCAAAATACAAAACCGGCACAAATATAAAACGGGCACAATCACTTACATTTTAAGTAGTAAAAACATTTTCCAGCTCAAAGTCTTTTAACAAAGATTTAAGCTTTTCATCACCCTTTTCCTCCTCACTTAAACATGGCACATTAGTAATATTAATTATTTCGCCATCCACCGCATAAATAACGTCACCAAAAAGGGGCATTTGATAATTTGTTAATCCTCTGAACTATTCTTGTCAAATATTCTTCACCAAATAAAATTGTTCAATAATTGAAATGACGCCGAAAGTGAGAAAGCGCAACAAACGCAAGTAAACGAATAACCGTTAGCTGTGTGTTTTGTTTTTGCTTTGCAAGCAGCCGTATGCCATTTAGCGTGAGGTGAACTGCATTGCCACTTTGATTTGACAACGTAACCATATCAAAACAAAAAAGGTGATGTTAAAATGAAATCGGTTACGTTGTTAATTAAGTTTTACAATGAATCGGTGTTACTTTGACATTTTTTTATTTAGATCAACTACAAAATGTTTATTTTGACTAGAAAAGAGTTTAATTCAAATAAAAATCACTCAACATTGCAAAATGTAAAATTGTCAACGATCAGTGTTATTTTTACAAGGCTCTTTTTCCCTCAGTGTTGAATATCTTTCTAAATGAAGCAATTGATATACCTACGGTGATCTTTCCTTGTTAATTCGCCACTTTTACAATTGGTGGTAATATTTATGACCTCATTTCTAGGTAGATGTAAGATCGCATGATCGTGCATGAGGGCGTCAGACAAACTTAACCCCATCCTTCATTTAGACATCTAAAAACTAAATTCGTATAACTTAAACATACGGTCAAAGCAGACCAACCATACGGGGTTTCTATACATTTCGGCTGCAGCGCCATTCATTTGGTCCATTTTCTGCAAAACGATTGCTTACCATAAAATGAATACGTATTATGAATTTCAACCTCGACTCCAGCGGCACTAATCGGGTCAATTTTTATAAATGTATTTTTCATCATACAGGTACATAGCTCACATTTAAAATTTGAACGAAATCGGTTAATAAATACGATTTTTATAAGTAACTCTACTCCAGCACCACCTAGCGAGTTTTCTAGTAGCATGTAATAAGACCATATAAGCCATTCTTTTTTAAGTCGGACGGATTTCTTAAAAAAAATTAGGTCATGTCTCCGATTCACTTCAAATTTTTTTTGTGGGGTCTATACATGAACGAAGCTAACACGTGTTCGAAATTTTTTTTTCTTTTTTTTCTTCGGAGA
Source organism: Rhagoletis pomonella (assembly GCF_013731165.1). Classification (NCBI taxonomy): domain Eukaryota; kingdom Metazoa; phylum Arthropoda; class Insecta; order Diptera; family Tephritidae; genus Rhagoletis; species Rhagoletis pomonella. Next base: position 8,862,177 of record NW_023458559.1, read on the forward strand.
TATGATCTGTCAAAGTTTGCATTTTTTCGTGATTCTGACTAATCATGTACTTCTTCAAATTGTTATATCTCGGGTTCAGCTAATAGTAGAGACTTAATCTTAACGTCATTTTAAAGCTATGAAACGGGCTTCTATGCATAAGATGATTTGCATAGTGAAGACCAGTAAATTAGGGACTCAAAATTATACCATCGAAATCCTTAATTCTCTATATAAAGCGTGGTTCAAAAAAACATTTGGGTTTTTCAAGAACTATTTTTAAAATATTTTTCTTTATAGCGAGATGGTTTATTTTGTGAGAATCAACAGTTTTTTGTAATTTGTTTTTGAAAACTTATGTTGAGATATATTTGGTAAGGTGTTAAACATCGGGTTTTTCCAAAAAGTAAAATTTTATTGCGGATTTCGACATAATATTTGTACGGCAAGATTTTTCTTTAAGGCGACAAACCCCTAGAAATGGGCGTGGCAATTGCAGGACTAAAATTAGCAAAACGCAGATTTTATTGCGGGGATCGGCAGAATATCGCTTCGTTAACAATATTTTTTCCACAACTTCTTCAATCTATATAGATATCAGGGTAGCCAACTCATTTTTGAGAATTCCCCGATTTCGACAATGAAATTCCCCGATTTTGCCCGAAATTTCGTAAAATTCCCCACCCATAGATATCTCATTTATAAAAAAAACACATACAAATATTTTATGTATTTTGATATATTTCTGGTCTTTCTGTTTATTTTATTTTGAAATGTAATTCATCTATGTATTCATAAACCAAACAAAACTTTTATGAAGTTAGCAAATAAATAATAAAAATATGTTTATATAATATTTACGTATGTACATAGAGTGGTCGAACAGGTTTTAGTCACACCAATTATTTTTATTTTGTTATTTAATTTGAGTTATTTTTTTATAAAGATATAGTTATTCTTTAAAAAATACCGTATAAATCCAAGTTTCAAACTTTGTGCAATATTTGAAAAAATTCTACAAACTTTCGTAAAAATTTCGAGCTTTTTAACTGGATTTTCTAGAAAGATTTTGAGTATGCCGTTTTGTAGCCCACTCAATTCTATTATAATAAAGTGCAAGTTTCAAGAGTCTAAAATTTTTCATTTAAGAATTTTTTGCCGAAGCTTTGTGCGGTTTTCTTCCATATGAAAATAAATTATGTTTATTCGTTATATGAAAGCAAATGTGACAAGGAAAATTCTAAAAAATTACCGGTCATTTTGGCCATTTGAAAATGTATTATATTAGAATTGAACGAGCTGAACTTCCCCACAAAAAACGGTCCATTCCCCGATTCCCCACGCAAACTGAAATTCCCCGCAAATCGGAGAATTCCCCACGAGTTGGCTTCCCTGATAGATATTCTGGCGAAATCCACAATAAAGTCTAAATTTTTGGACTTTGGTTTTAATATAGGCATGCCCATTTCTAGAATATTCTTTGATTGAAAAAGTTGTGGACCAAATGTTGTTAACGAAGCGATATTCTTCCGAAATCCGCAATAAAATCTGCGTTTTGCAAACTTTAGTCCTATAATTGCCACGCCCATTTCTAGGGGTTTGTCGCCTTCAAGAAAAAATTTGCCGTACAAATATTATACCTGGATAGGTTTTCTATCGGAATCTGTAATAAAATGTAGATTCTTGCAAAACTTGATGTTTAACACCTTACTAAATATATCTCAACATAAGTTTTGGAAAACAAATGTAGGCAAATTGTTGATTCTCACAAAATAAACCATCTCATCATAAAGAAAAATTATTTAAAAATATTTCTTGAAAAACCCCCAGTTTTTTAACCACGTTTTTTATAGAGAATTAAACAAGGATTACGATGGTAAAATTTTAAATCTCTGATTACTGGTCTTCACTATGCAAATCAACTTCAAAAGTTCAACTCTTAATAGCTAAGTTAGCTTTAGGAAAATCTTGACCACCTTATATATAGAAATGCTAAGCCCGTTTCTTAGCTTTAAAATGACGTTAAGATGAAGTCTCTACGTTCAGAACCCGAGATATAACGATTTGAAGAAGTACATGATTAGTCAAAATCACGAAAAAATGCAAACTTTGACAGATAATATCTCCGAAGAAAAAAAAAGAGAAGAATTCCTCGAACACGTGTTAGCGTATTTCATGTACAGAACAAACAAAAAAAATTTGAAGCCAATCGAAAGTGTGACACCAAATTTGGTGTCCGATATGAAAAAGAACGTCTTTTATATATATGGGTAAGGCTTTCTCAAGTGGGCCCCGAATTTACCAAGATTAATATGTTTCAATGATATTCAGGCAGCGCCGAGTTTTGTAGTCGAAAGGTACACTGTGTAAATTTTGTTGCAAAATTGCAAATAGGTTTTTTTTTTAAATCAAAAATTGAACATTTTTGCAGTGTTTTGGAAATTTTTATTTTTCTTTGAAAGTATGTGTCCGAATGGAATTTTTTTTTGGTCCAGATTTAAAAAACACTAAACTATACAATGAAATTATTTGCGTTACAAAAATATTTTTTTTTGCTTTTCAATAATTTTTTTATGAAAAATTGAACATTTAAGCAATTTCTGCGCCTCGTGGACGAAAATGCTTAACAACAACTTCTGTAATAAACATTTCTGCATTTATCTATGGAAAAATGCGTGCATTTCGATATGGTTTGGTCGGAATGAATTTTTATTTGCCAGCGTGCGCGCCCGACTCCCGCGGGCATGCGAAATTCGAGCATGAGAAATAAGAGTGGAACGATTGAAACGTGCATTTCTTTCTTGCGCAAGAAGTCAACACAGATTGCGCGCGATCCAGCCACGAGAGTCGGGCCCGTACGCTGGCAAATAAAAATTCACTCCGACCAAACTATATCGAAATGCACGCATTTTTTCCATAGATATATACAGAAGTTGTTGTTAAAAATTTTCGTCCACGAGGCGCAGAAATTGCTTATGGTTCATTTACATGGTATGAATCTGTTCATAATCCGTATGAATTTTCTTATAAAAGAAGCACCAACTCTGTGAAGAAATGAATGAAACCGATATATATTTAACAATTTTGACTTATATACTTGGCAATATTTTTTTTGTAAACCACAAATAAAACAATTTTATTTTGTGCAAGCTTTGAAAATAGAAGCTTTTTTTTTAAATGTGCTTTAAAAAGGACCTTCTGCCAATAAAACCTTGTGGATTGCTATTTTTCCATATTTGTAATGCTTCCTTTTAAACATCTTTGTGGAAAAACCATATATGTAATACTCCTATCTAGCTAGTACCGTCCGAAAACACTACAGTACAGATATATCAATAAACAAGGCATAAAAAGGTAGAAGTGATTTCGACATTTTTCTCTTTTGAACTGCGACTGAAATGTCAACTCTTAACCCTATACTATTCAAAATTTTATTTATTTTTTTTTAATTTAAATTTTCAATTGAGAGACTGATTTGTAATTCATAATAAAATGAAAAAGAATTACGTGCGGTGCGTTGTGTTTGCCAAGAGCCAGGATAACAAACATGTGCGTTATTTTAAACCTCCGCATTGTCAAGTGAAGCGACAACGAGGGAAAATTGCAGCGATGTTTCATTAGGAGACTCTTCACGTGTGCGCGTGACTTTATTTGATGCCCATCGCAGCCGAGCATTTCTAAGCGGACGCGTTTGTTCACAGGTGGAGGATGTATACCGAATATGAAAAGACTCATATACATGGATAGACCAAATTTCAAATGGTGGTCTTATAAAACCTAAACCAGAATTCCTTGTCAACATAAAGAAAGTAATTTTTAATAAATTTAATGGAAAGAAAATTTCGAATTGCAAAATTTTAATAGCTAAATTATTGAAGTTAATTTCTGATTTAAATTTTGAAGAATCGAACTTTTTTTTAATGTCTAACATACTTAAGAATTAAGTATTTGAATAAAAGAATAAATGCTCAAACAGATTGGGATAGCAAAATGTAAGAAAATTATCAACACGGTTTTATAAATAATTTGTGTAAGTATGCATTTCCACATTTACATTAAAACTAAAATGCAATAACTAAAATGAAGCTGATTCTAATAAGATTTAAAATATTTTCATATTTACAAAAACTTTAATTTCAAAGATATTGAGTTTTATCAAATGTGGTAAATACATATCAAAGGGTTAATTTCTTTGTTTACATTTTATGACATTACAGTCAGCTATGAGAGAGCTCGACTGAATTGTCACTTCTACCTTGTTGAATATGCCTTCCCAGTGAGAATTAGGAGCACGTAATAATACCTTATTAGCAACTTACTCTTCACCTGGCAGTCATTACCATTTCCCAGCCGAACGTCCCTTACTTTTACAAAGGCATGGCCGCCTTATGTAAGTAGGAATTTAGAATGTACATTTGGTATCAGACATACTTCTGAGCCGCTTTACAAAGTAAGTTACGTGTAATGCAGATAAGTCGCTCGGAGTAGTTCGGCGCTTGGAGATAACTTCGGCTGCACGTTACTTTGCAACTGACAACGTAATGTGTCGTTGGAGGTGTTCATTTTGTGCTTTACTAGTAGATGACATTGGCCATGATGACAATTTTGGTACTAAAAACTGAAAGAAAATTTGGCTTACCTCGTAAGGTGCTTACCTATTTTCCCAGTGGGTTGATCAATAAACACGTACGAAAGAAAGGGAACACATACGTTTATAAATAAACATGTACACAACACATATACAAAAACGGCACTCAAGTACACAATACATTGACAAAAACGGTACTAGACTGTCTCGCTTTGATTTCGGAATGTGTAAGCAATTGAGAAGTAACCCTGCAAGCCATGGCTGAGCAGTTTCCCCTCAAATTCGACAGCGTTAGACACATTTTCACAACTTTTTAGCTATCACGCACACATTTACAAATTTGGTATTCGAAATGAGAAACATTTTTCATTTGTTAGAGCGGAATTCCTACTTTTATAGGAATTCTGTGCGTTAAAGCGAGTAAGAAATATGGCAGTTTTTATGACAGTAGGCTTTGTCGAAAAATGTCACATTTGATAAAAAAAAAATTATAATTTTATAGATATTTCAAATTTCATTTTATGTTCCCGTTGCCGTTGCCGTCGACTTTGCATCATTATTTTTAAGGTATGTACATACATATGTAAATTACTTAACTTGTGCATTTTAATTGATTTTCTCGTTATTACAGATTTGCAACAATTAAAATTAAAACCCACCATCATCTTTAATGCCGTCACCAGCTGATATCGCACGCACCTCCTCCATCACCTTTAATGCCACCACCAACATCGTACCATCACCTTCAACACCGGTACCAGAAGTATCGCCACCATCATCATTCAACACCGGCACCAGCAAAATCGCACCATCAACATTCCACGCCTCTACCAGCAAAATCGCCTTCAACATCGCCACTATTACTTTAGGGCCACCACCAACATCACCTTCAACGCATGCACCAGCAATGTTATACACATCCACATCAATGGTCCTCTGCAATAACTACACAATTCAAAATTCAAAAAATAAAAACTGTTACTACTCTTAAGTCGCTCTTGTCTGTAATCCTCGTCTAATCCATTTCCAACCTTTTATAAAGTAAGCAGTAAGGATTGCTAAAGTAAGTACTAAATATTAGACATGGATTCGACATGGATTAGATAGATATATGAGCCACTTAAAAGTAGTAAGGGTTTTGTTTTTTGAATTTTGAATTGTGTCGTTATTGCACAGGACCATCGATATGTACAAAGTATGTTATTTGTTTGCACATATGTACTATAAGAGTTTTGTATTAATAAACGTTTTTTAAATAAACCAATTCATTTTTAAAAGTAAAAATTTTGATTTTCTACTTATTTGTTTTTTCGTGTACTGAGGAGTTTATAACGCCAAAATTAGTAGTTTGATTATTAGTGCTGAGGAGTTTATAACGACAAAAATGAGTAGTTTGATTATTAGTGTTGAGGAGTTTATAACGACAAAAATGAGTAGTTTGATTATTAGTGCTGAGGAGTTTATAACGACAACAATGAGTAGTTTGTTTATTAGCACTGAGGACTTGCTAATGACAACAATGAGTACTTTATTCATTAGCACTGATGTGTTTATAAAAACGAAAATAAGCAGTTTGGTAGTTTTTAGAGCAGAGCAGATATATTTTTCATTAATCAAAGTTTTCAATTAGTAAGAAGAGGTAAAATATTACACCAACAAGGGGAAAGTGCTGAACGGCCTTGCCACATTGATAATATTAAAACAATTAATCGGAATATTTTCTTTCCCATATTTATACCAATGTAATAACATTTCAAATCAAAAACCATTATCAGTGCTTGGTACTTTTTTTTACTTACGTGGTTGGCACCTGTTTTTTATTAAAAATAATTAAAATGTAAAATGTTAAAGGAGACTATATCAATTATATGATATTTTAATAAAAAAAAGGCGTGAGTACTAGGTACTCATGAAATTTGATGTGTAAACATATGCGAACGGCAAAGCATAAAAGTACGTTTACATATAAATATAATCTCAATCAAAGCTCGTTAGCTGTCAAATTGGTTGTGCTTGTTATTCACACAACTCGAGGAAAAGTTAAACTTCTTCTCTGTGCCACCGTGGTCACTTTTTTCTGCAACACATATTATGCCATTTAAATATATTTTAACTGAATATTTTATTAAAAATACCTTTATAAACCTATTTTCCTTAATAGCGTCAATTTTTGTTTACTTTAACATATGACATTACTCCTCTTCTTCGCAAGTATAATCGATAAAACTAGGTTGGACACCAAAAAGTTATCGGTTTAATCTGAGATATTTTTAATTATAATTTTGCATGGCTAATCTCTTTTTCTAATAACAGATTAGGGAGTTAAGCTCGAAAAGTAGGATGATGCTTTTATATGTAAAGCTATTATTAGGCGATTCAGTTACATACATTCAACCGTAGGTTAGGTTAGAAATTAAACATTAATTTCACTTAATTTTATTCATTTTGCTGATTTAATTCTTTTATTCATTTTCATTTTTAATTCTTTTAATACATGAAATTATCGGTATGATTGATAAAATATACTTGTACATACTTGTGACTCAAAGGCGTTAAAATATCTTGGAAACACCACATCAATTACTGTTTTTGAGCTTTTAGTTTGAGCATTTCTATTTGTATATATTCCTAAATTTAGTTTCTATATGCAGTTCATATTGCAGGATTTTACCCGATGCTTTTTTGCTCCGTACGTTTTGCTGTTACACACTTTTTACTCTCACTTCAGAGAGTGATTTTGCTGTTTGACCTTTTTCCAGGATTTTACACGAAAAGTATTGGATCAGAGCTATTATATCATCCATACATATGCATATTATACATACATATATTCATGTATTTCATCAGTTATCAACGGTCCCAGTTAAAATGATATCGGTATTTTTTTAAAATTTCGCCTTTCTTTTTTATCAAAATAGACTACTAAACCTATGCCTAAAACCATCTACGAATATCAAAACCAGGGCATGAATCACGTATGACGACAATCGTCCGAACGATATCGTGTCGAGATTGTCTTGCTTCATAAAAATCAAAATTTTTTTGATCGTTTGTGCGATATCGTCAACTCGATTCCAGTTTTGCTTCACGTAACAGTAACAGTAACACGTAACAGCAACACAAATGCATAAATCAGTGTTTTGACAACATCGCACAGTGGTTCGGATCGCAAATCTAGCTGGACGAAACTATTTAAACAAATACTCGATGATGGATCTTTACACCACTTCTTACCTAGGGTATCTTTGAGTCACTGATTACGAATATGAAGTCACTTATCAAAAATTCAAAATGGCGGATCCAATATGGCGGACGAAAAAAAAAAAAAAAATGGTAGATTTCTATGAAACTGGGTATCTGGGGGTTTTCTGGGTCGCTGATTACATATCTAAAGTCATTTACCAAAAATTCAAAATGGCGGATCCAATATGGCGGACGAAAATTTAAAAAAAATCGGTAGATTTCTATGTAATTGGGTACCGGGTCATTTACTTAATTTACTTTATTTACTTCGGAACGAGCATTTTCATCAGATATTTCTTTCAATTTACTAATCACATAATCACGGACACCCTGTTGTCTTGTAGAAGTTTCAGCAACACTTCTCCAAATGTCAAACAACTCACTTCTTAAGATTTTACTTACCATGACTAAAATTTAAGATCACAGCAAGAAACACAAATAAATTTCAGAAAAAAATTTTATAACAGCGCTTATAGATTTGCATGCCTGTTGTATAATTTTGTAATTTCAGAAAGCGGAAAATTCGCGAGGTACTATTTTTTTTAACTCTTACATAACCAAAGTTTTTATAACTCCAAGTATTTTTCTGTTTTAACAAACAATGAATCTATAGCGGAATAAGTGTAATTTTTTGTTTATAAAGTCAATTTGCAATTATGCAAATATCTGTGAGTGCCATTACATACATAGGTACAAAGCCGTATGCACGTGCGGAGTTTAAAAAAGGCGTGAGTACTAGGTACTCATGAAATTTGATGTGTATACATATGCGAACGGCAAAGCATAAAAGTACGTTTACATATAAATATAATCTCAATCAAAGCTGGGTAGCTGTCAAATTGGTTGTGCTTGTTATTCACAAACTCGAGGAAAAGTTAAACTTCTTCTCTGTGCCACCGTGGTCACTTTTTTTGCAGCACATATTAGGCAATTTAAATATATTTATAACTGAATATTTTATTAAAAATACCTTTACAAACATATTTTCCTTACTAGCGTCAATTTTTGTTTACTTCAATATTTGACACCATAAACTTATCGGTTTAATCTGAGATATTTTTAATTATAATTTTGCATGGCTAATCTCTTTTTCTAATAACAGATTAGGGAGTTAAGCTCGAAAATTAGGATAATCTTTTAATATGTAAAGCTATTATTAAGCGATTCAGTTACATACATACAAATTTAGGTTAGGTTAGAAATTAAACATTAATTTCACTTAATTTTATTCATTTTTCTGATTTAATTTTTTATTCATTTTCATTTTTAATTATTTTAATACATGAAATTATCGGTATGATTGATAAAATATACTTGTATATACTTGTGACTCAAGGCAGTTAAAAATATCGTCAACTCGAATTCCTCTTACTATGCATATGCCTAAATGTATGCAACCATTTGGCAAGCAAACACAGGGTGCTTCTAATGAAAATAAAAATTGTATGCTGATATACACATGCTAAGCCCTTCGAAATATTGTGCTGGGATATGCGTTACAGCTTCGCAAATTTTACCCCTACTGAAACCAAAGATGTATACACATCAATAATCGGAAGTAGTAATCAATTTTAGCCATATATGTAATACTTCTATATTGGCAGTAAGCTAACTTCTCATTGTGTAAGTATTCCGAAATCAAAGCGAGACAGTCTAGTACCGTTTTTGTCAATGTATTGTGTACTTGATTGCTGTTTTTGTATATGTGTTGTGTACATGTTTATTTATATATATATATATTATTGATATATCTGTACTATAGTGTTTTCGGTCGGTGCTAGCTCTTACTGCCAATATAGGAGTATTACATATATGATTTTAGCGCATTTCCTCTTGCTATGCATATGCCTAAATGTATGCAATTATTTGGCAAACATACACCGGGTGCTTCTAATGAAAATAAAAATTTTATGCTGAAATACACATGCTAAGCCCTTCAAAATATTATGCTGGGAGATGCGTTACAGCTTCGCAAATTTTACCCCTACCGAAACCAAAGATGTATACACATCAATAAATATATTTGGTTTAAAATTTTATGTTTTTATATGTTGAAAGTTTATTATTGAATAATCAAAAATTTTCTTTTTGATAACAAACAAATTCATTGAACCATAAATTGAACATCAAGAATTTAAACAAGTATAAAAACATACAAGTAAATTACCCTACAGAGACTTCATCATAATTGTTCTTTCCATTTTGTAATAAAAACCACACGCGCAATTTTCTGTTATTTTTTTGTTTTCTTATTTCTAAAATGTTCATCCCAAATGAAAACTTTTTATATTTCGGTTCAAATTTACTTTTAAATTTCTCATAAGATTTTTACAAAAAATTAGGCTTTGTGATTAGCGCATCACCATTAAATTTCACAAATTTTGAATTTATGCAAAACATAAACAACTACCAGATCGTCGTTTAAAGTACAAAACCTCGTATCAACAAAATGAAAAACCGCGTATGTGAGGTTGCATAAATTATTTTGTAGAGAGTAAAAACACTCATATTTCAAAATGGTTCTCTCTTTTTTACAAAGAAATCGCATTTCAGGACGAATGGATAAGGCTTGAGCCAAGAGCTTGTGTGAGCAAATCCAATTTTTGGCAACAAATGTCAGTTACGCGGTTTTGCAGAACGAAGATACGCGGTTTTGTACTTTAAGCGACGATATGTAAGTATACACTTTCTTCATACTTTCTGAAACCTAGTCGTCAACCCCATTTTCGAAATCATGTAGCCGGCATAATTTTCTTGTTCATCATATTCCACATCTTTGAATGTACTGATAAAATCTTCTGCTTAAAAAAAAATATTTCTTCTAGTGACCAGGTAGCATGAATTTGATGAAATGTCATAATTTTATTAAAAGTCAAATGGTTAAGAACAACAACGAATGTCATTAAATGAAACTACCTTCTTTTTTGTATCATGGGAAAAACTATTTTTTGTTCAGAACTTCTTGTTTACGAAACGTTGGCATAAGTTGAAATCATAAGGATGCCGTTTTCTTCCGTTTCTCAATGGATTTTATGTATGCACTACTTCTACATATCGTCGTTTAAAGTGCAAAACCTCGTATGTGAGGTTGCCTAAATTTTATAGGAGAGAGTAAAGCTTGTCCTAATTAAAAAGGGCTCTCTCTTTTAAACTTAATTATCTCTTCTCCTTATGTCTAAGTATCGATATTTTATTATAAATGGCTAAAAGCTTGATGCCAGGAGCTTCCGGTGACAAAATATCTTTTTTGGCACAAATTTCAGTTTCGAGGTTTTGCAGAACCACGATACGCGCTTTTGTACTTTAAACGACGATATACATATTGGCGCTTACACAGTATGTTAGTGTTTGGCCTAGCTTCTCTTCCGATATGTGACGTGTGTGATTTTGTCACACAAAGTAAAGGACAGGGACAATTTAGAGTTTTTCCGAGCATACTTTTCAACCTAAATTGAACTGTGAAATATAAATGGGCGCGCGATTAAGCGAACAATTATTTTTTTAGAAGTTTTAAGTAATTTTTCTATTTTCTATGGCACTAAAAAGAAAATATTCAGAAAAATGTCAGTATAAATATTTTTGATTTTGGTAAAAGTAGAGAATAGGGAGCGATGAGCTAGAAAAAAAGAAAAATTGGGCGTGGATCGACCTTTATTCTTGATTTTGATGGTATGAATTTTGTTTGCTGCATATTAAGAGGGCCGGTGCAAGGGGGTGGTAAAAGAGGAATTTTCAATATTTTCAAAAGCTTATTTTTCGAAAATTATTGAACCGATTTTTCGCACACAACCTTAAGACAGATTTCGCTTCTATTATTTTAATGTGTTAATGTTTGCAGTCATTTACGAACGATACAAGATCGATAGAGAAATACATAAAAATCTCTTGCTTTTTGATTGGATTACTCAGAAAGGTTTTAAGTATGCAGTTTTGTAGCCCAATTTAATTTGATTTCAATTTTAATACATTAAAGTGCAACTTTGATGTAGCTAGGACTTACCGTTGATATTTGTATTTTTTTTTTTTTTGGTTGAAGTTGTTGGTCATTTTCTCCATATAAAAAAATCGTGTTAACATGCATACTTCGTATGGAAGAAATGACTGACACCGTCATTAAAAAAAGTCTCAAAATATCAACTGCTGCTACTTCATACATGCACTTCAATGTGTTAAAATTACATGGGCTACAAAGCTGCATATTCAACGAAATCTAATGAAAAAGCTAGAAATTTGTATGAAGGTTTGTAGAATATTTTTTTTTTTTAATATTGCACAAAGTTTAAATCTTAGATTTATACGTGGTTTGTTAAAGAATAAATTATAAGGTATAATAAAAAATTAATAGTCAAAGCTTTTCAATATATGGTTGGCGTATAATTGTGATGCACACCTCATTTAAAATATTTGTTTTTGAAAAGCATTCTTTTGTTAGTTTTATATTTTCTTTCCTTAAATATTTGTTCTGGATTATTATACCCGTTTAACAAATAAACTTTACTGATTTCTTTAACATTGACTAGTTTTCATAACTTTATTCATTACCTTAATGCAGCAAACTAAAATAAATAGTACATGTGTGCATAAGCACATAATTAGCAGAACCCAAATACCAAAAATCAACAGCTCTATGAAAATACTTAAGCACTTTCACAGTACACTGCTTGCGCACGATTAAGGGATATAGAGATTGTGCCAATCGCGGTACCGCTAATCCGCTCTTTGTGATTTTGACAGAATCAGCTGTGTGCGTGACGTCATCTTGGTTAGTTATTGCTACGTGTTCCTAATTAATCAATCTTTGTATATTTATTGATTCCTGCAAAATTGGGCCATGTAATATTAAAATTAACACATTTTTCTGCATTGTTTATATATTTTTATATGCGTTTTGGCATTTCTCTGTCGCAATTGCACCAAGATGACGTCACGCAAAAATCACGCTCAAAAATCCTCTCTCATTGGCGCAATCTTGTATTCTATCAATCTTGCTGCTTGCGGATATTTTCAGTCGATGTAATTGTCGCTTGCAAAGCAAATACTACTCTTCTTGCTATTGATCGGTTTTTTACTCTCGCATACTCCAGGTGGTTTGTGTTTACTTGCACTCTCCAAGAGAATGGAGAGATAAAGAGAGTAAGTAATTGCGCTGCTAACAAATGTCTTGTTGGGCAACTCAAATGTACCCGTGCAGTTTTTTAATACATGTTTTAAAAGGTAAAACCGTTCGCTCAATTCGCCGGCCGTCATCTATTTTCTGAAGTTTGTCTACTTTATAAAATTTAAATTTTCAGAGCAACTCAAATTCCAAATAAAAGTAAAACAAAAAAAAACAAAACAATCTCATATAAAAGTTTAAGAGTACCGTTAATTTCTTCATGATCCAATGATCGGACCTAAACCAAATTAGTTGGGACAACCTCTGAGGTACCACCTTTCATTTATAGAAATCGACTAACGTGGTCCAAAGTTAAGCAAACATAAATAAAAAAAGGAAATATTCGGACGAATTGATAACGTCCCCCTTGTAATAATAAATAATAATAGATATAATATTAAATTTTTCCTTTATTTGAGACTGAAAGTGAGAATGTTTTGTGCGAGATTGAAAATCTTCAGGCCGCCTCTCAGCGGTTGTACCTTTAAATTTTTGTATCAAGGACGTTTATAGGCGGATTTTTAGTAGATATTTTATTTTTAAACATTTATTAATTATTTTTTGAACGCACTAAATAATGTGTTGGTAATATGGTTTAGTATACCATATGTCACGAACCATATGTACCATATTACCCGCAAGTTTTTCAAGGTGCCACTTTTTGACTTTTTTCAAGTTTTTCATAAAATCCTTTTTACGTTGCATTATTAGGAATTCTTTGTTGTACAGTCTTTTAGCCAATACCACAGTGGTGATAAATTTGCAAATTGGAAAAAGGATGCATAGTTTCTTAGTTATGATCCAAAAAGGAATAGATATTCCATATTACCCGAACTTACTCTATGTAATGCATTGCTTACTTTTCGTTTGGTTTCAATTTCAGGGGATCGCCATTAAAGACAATGACAGCTTAGCCGCTATGCTTTCAGCCGAAGTTCAAGCAGACTTGTTGATTTTGATGTCTGACGTGGATGGAATTTACAACAAACCACCATGGGAAGATGGAGCAAAACTTATGCATACTTATACTTCAAATGATCGCCATGTCATCGAATTCGGCAAGAAATCCAAGGTATACATATGTGTAGTCTTTTAAACATCTATACTAATTATATAAAGAGAAGTCCCTTTTTTTTGTAACAGGTAATCTCGCGAACGGCAGGTCCGATTTTCATGAAATTTTGCATACAAATAGCTTTCGGTAACCACCATGTTTTAGGCTAAAAAAAATTTACTTTTTTTTTCGGGTAGGTGGACCAGGGACCGGTCTATTCGAAAAAATCTTATTATAGTCCGATTTTCTTAAAATTTAGTACGTAAGTAGCTTTTTAGCATATATTAGCATATATGACCCCTTTTTTCCAGGAAGTGGTCCAGGGATCGATCTATTCGAAAAAATCGAATTTACGATCCGATTTGCTTAAAATACGGCGCGCAGGTAGCTTTTTAGCATGTATTAGCATATGTGATAAATTTTTTCCGAGAAGTGGACCAGGGACCGATCTATTCCAAAAAATCGTACTTATGGTCCGATTTGCTTAAAATTCGGTACGTAAGTAGTTTTTTAGCATATATTAGGATATATGGTAAATTTTTTCCGAGAAGTGGACCAGGGACTGATCTATTCGAATTTACGGTCCGATTTGCTTAAAATTCGGTACGTAGGTAGCTTTTTAGCATATAATAGCATATATAATCCATTTTGTCCGAGAAGTGGACCAGGGACCGATCTGTTCGAAGAAATCGATTTGCTTAAAATTCGGTACGTAGGTAGCTTTTTGCCTGGATAAGCTTATAAATTCCTGCTTTCCAATTTTCATGCAATTTCGAATATAAATAGCTTTAAGTAACGACCATATCAAGGGGCGAATTCGTCACTAGGCAAGATTTTTTTGCGCCAATCAGACACAAGGGATACTGTCAAAATATAATTATAATATATAATATATCTCAACTAATATATATTTAGAAAGCCGTTTGTTAGTTTTCGCAAGGCTCGAGAGCGGCTGAACCGATTTTTTTGAAACTGCCACCTGCCGCACGTGTCCCAAGGATGGTTTTAGGCTGAAAAAATCTATATGTAAAGGGGGCGTGGCACTTCCCATTCAAACCGAATTTCTCATGCTACATATCTCTGAAAGTGTGCATGGTAGAGTTTTGGAAATTGGTATGGAGATATACGAAATCAATCGCATACCCTTGGAGAAAAATTTTAGCCATTGTAAAAATGGGTGTGACATCTTCCATACAAACCGATTTTTTCATACTGCTTATCTCTGGAAATTTTTTGGTAGAGTTCTAGAGTTTTGTATGGAGATGTACGAAATAAATCGCATACTCTTGGAGAAAAATTGGAACTATTGGAAAAGGGGGCGTGGCATCTTCCATATAAACCGAATTTTTCATACTGCCTAACTTTGGAAGTGTTCATGGTAGAGTTCTGGAACTTGGTATGGAGATATACGAAATCAATCGCATACTCATGAAAAAAGAGGGCAGCTGTTGGAAAGGGGAGCGTGGAACCTCCCATATAAATCGAATTTTTATACTGCATATCTCTGAAAGTATTCATGGTACAGTACCGGAACTTCGTATGGAGATATGTATAATGATTGAAATCAAGCCCATACTCATGGAGAAAATTGGGCTATTTGAAAAGGGGTGTGAGGCCTACAAACGTACCGACCTTTACCTATCTTTGAGTGAATTTTTTTATTCTTCTGTAGGTGTGTTTGTGAGTGAAATCCTCCTAAATAGTTGTACGGATTTTAACGAAAATTTTTGTGTATTTGAGTGGGTCTCTGGATGGTTTAGTTTCACAATTTAATCCGACAGTTGGCGCTGTAGTTGAGTTATTACTAAAAACCTTATTTATGATCCGATTTGGCTAATGTTTTAAATATGTATGCAATACTATTGCAAAAACGTGCTGCCAAGTGGTGCTGAAGTCGAGCTATTACTTAAAATAGCCAAGTGAGAAAAGGGGCCGTGAAGGTCGGATTAAATCGACCTGTTGCACCATTGAGTATATCGAACGCTCCTGCGTTGCGATTGGCCCAATGGATGTGATTTTCCAATATTATTATGCGTTCAAACTTTTAAGGCATTTCGTCTGAAATAAGTATATGTATATTGCATTTCTGTAGAACAATGATTCGCACCCATTTTGAAATTGCCACCTACTATACTGTAAAGCTTCTAGGACATTCACTATAGAACCGGGTCATTGTTGCCGCCAGGGAGTGAAGAGGAAAAAATTTATTTCGCTTTGCGAATAACCGTGCTATGAAATGCCGCACAACTGGAGAATTTCAAGAACGGATATAACACTTTCCTTAGGTTATTTAAAGCGGCAAATCACCACCAAACCTTAATCTTAGCAGACAAATGTGCCAATGAAAATCGTAAACGTGAATTGTTGGTGAAAATGTTGGACCAAAAAGTTTTGGGCGGGACGAAGTTCGCCGGGTCTGCTAGTACATACATAAATACATATTTGTATGTGTACATAACACAAGTTTTGATAACACCTCTATAGCAAGTAATTTTTAAGCAAAACCAAAACCGACTTCAATTCTCATATAAAAATTTAAGCGTTCCCTTAATTTCTTCGTGATCAAATGATCGGATCTAAACCAAATTTGTATGGGACCACATTTCTTTTAAAAAAAGAATCATAGAAATAGGTTAACTTTGTTCATAGTTATGCGGTAACATATCTACATATATAAAAAAATATTCCGACGAATTGATAAGCTCCTCCTTTTTTGAAGTCGGTTAAAAATATATGTATCGATAAACCAATACTATTTGCTCGAATAAGTCCACACCAGTGTTGCCAGTTTGCGGGATTTCGCCCTTTTTTAGGGATTTTATAACTAAAAAGGGCGAATGGGATTTTCTGTCCAAAAACGGGATTTTTTGCACACCATACCGAAAAATAAAATTTAGTAATTGATAATTAAGAAAAGGCTGCCATACTCAGGGCTGCGGAGAGGGGGGGGGGGGCAGCCAGGGCAATCGCCCTGGGGCCCGGAAGGTTTTTGGGGGCCCGGAAAGGCAAAGCAGTATTGACAGTACTCGAACTAGGATTTCATAGATACATACATAGGTATTTTGTTGCTACAAAAAATTGTTTTAAAATTGAAGTGTTTAACTTAACCAAATCACCAAACTAAAATTATAAGCATCCAATCAAATACTTACCTTGTTTATACATACATATAAAAAACGGTTCTGACGACACAAATTTGTCAAGTGTTTATACGAACGCACCTAAATCGATAGCAAAGAAATCGTCTTGAACTGACATTTCGCAACAGTGAATGTGAAATGAAGAAACAGCTGATTTTTAAAGCGCTTTGAACAAAATTTGTGTTTATACGATATTTTGCACACTTCCAGTCAGTGTGGCTGAAGGGGAGCGTTCTTTCAGTCTATTGTCTCGCGTGAAAAATTTTTTGCGTTCTACTATGAGCCAAAATCGCTTGACATGCCTAGGAACATTGGCATTGGAGTCCAGCCTTGCTCGCAGCATTAGTTTTGACTCAGTAATTTCCATATTCGCAGACCAAAAAGCACGGAAGGTTTTCCTTGGATGATTCAAGCTCTTAAAATGTATTTAAAAAGGTTAATGTAAGCAAATCAAACAATGAGATCTAACATTTCATTTACATATCGACGTGCCATACGAAAACTAACACCAAAAATTTTGTGTCTGAAGAAAACTAACACTTTTATTTTGTGTCTGACGAAAACTAAAACTTTCAATCTGTGTCTGACGAAAACCAATACTTTTATTTTGTATCTGACGAAAAGTAACACTTGAATTTTTTCTCTGAAGAAAATGTACTAGCTAAAAGTGTTAGTTTTCGTCAGACACAAAATAAAAGTGTTAGTTTTCGTCAGACACAAATTGAAAGTGTTATTTTTCGTCAGACACAAAATAAAAGTGTTAGTTTTCTTACAGAATTTTAAAAGTGTTAGTTTTCGTAAAAAATTTAAAAAGTGTTAGTTTTCGTATGGCACGTCGATATGTATGTAAGTGCTCTAGTAAATCTTATTTTATATGAAATAAAACTGACAATGTGAATTGAAAAATTTTTGTATGTTATTTTTTTACTAGATTGAGTTTATTTTTTAGGGGGGCGCGCAAACGCGAACTGTCCCAGGGGCCCGGCTCGGCTCTCTGCGGGCCTGGCCATACTCCGTCAGCGCACCTTCATTCACATGAAATAAATTTGGATGGCTTCTGAACTTGCTTTAAATGAATAT
This sequence comes from Rhagoletis pomonella, assembly GCF_013731165.1. Classification (NCBI taxonomy): domain Eukaryota; kingdom Metazoa; phylum Arthropoda; class Insecta; order Diptera; family Tephritidae; genus Rhagoletis; species Rhagoletis pomonella. Next base: position 8,880,416 of record NW_023458559.1, read on the forward strand.
AAAATAATTAACTAAGCACAAGTCTTTAGAAAGCATAGCGGTATACACAGGTGTTGATCAGTTTCATTTAAACGATAAGTGGAAAAGTATTTTGAGTGATTCTATTTCGCGGTGTTACACTGATCATAAACTTTTTAATCCACCTAGTACAGGTCGTAGTGCTGATCGACTAATTCACGAAACTGCGTTTAAAATTTTTCTAACATCCTAATATCCTCAACTTATTCTTAAAAACCATTTTCGCATGACTTCCGGCACTAAACCAGCTTAAGCTCGCTTATTATTTAACCAATTTTAAGTTTATATATGAGTTTGGGAAGAAGGATGTTTGTATTATTTAAATAAATAATAAGTTTTGTGAGCGCATTGCAAATATGTGGAAAATTTTTAGAATAAATCTAAAATTTAGACCAACATTTATTATTTTTTTCATTTCTACAACATTTTTTGACAAACTTTTAAAAGAAAATATTCCTAGTAAAACTAGGTACCATTTATAAAAATCAATAGACAATTTCGGAAGTTCTGATTTTTTTCAAAATCACTTCGCTAATATATCACAGAAAATTTGAATCAGTTAAATTAGATTCACTCTGAGATTTAATAGTTCGTCTAGTTGACCTTTAAATGACCGCGATACTGACCTCGTGAGACCAAACTAACCCCGGATTCCGGTTCAGCGGTCCCAAAATCATATGTAGTGACCTTTTGTTACGATTTTTGTTCCTTGTTCCTTTTGTTCATAGGAAAATTTTCTGGAAACTGGTCGGAAAACGCTGACTAAGTACCGAATCGTTATTTTTTATAAGCGCCACAAAACCTTCGAGTTAAAAAAAAAAACCTAACTTTTCACATCTTAAAAGCAACGATAGACCTCCATCATTTTTGAGCAGAGCCGCATGCGTTTTGACGTGGTCCATATAAATCCTATGTATATTGCATATACAGGGTGTCCCAGAAGTAAGCTGCCAAACTTGAGGAGAAGGTAGGTGGGGGGTGAGCTCCCTGATAAGCAAAAATGTTTCAGGTAAAAGTGTCATCGTTTTTGAAATATTTAAATTTTTTTGAATTAAAAAATTGTGCCTTTTTATGTATTTTCTTTAACTGCAACTACAAACCGGGCAATACTTAGTAAATTTTTTATGTAAGATATTTCCAGATAGTTGCCTCTCCATACTCAAATGCAATGTAGTTAAAATATATTAAGGAACCATCATAAAATTAGGACTATTTCTGGATTTTTAACTTTTTGATATTTTCTTCCCCAACTTTGACTATCTCGGGTGAAAAAAAATGTACTGAGCTATAACTTTACATTACATAAAAAAATTTCTCATTTAATAAAGATTTCAGAAAGGTGCCACACTTACTGTTTTGAATAGAAAAAAAAAGTTATAGCCGCTTTTGTGGGTAAAGGACTGAGACACGCTAGAATGTATTTAATAGATTTAAATTGAATTTGCACTTGTTACCGTCAAATGACATGCTAAATAGTACAAAGGTACATTATTACCTGCTTCTGACATTATTTTGTGTTACTTACCGGAATTAGTGAAAGTGGATTTTGTGAAATTGGACCCTTCGAACATTGTGTTATTAATACTATGACAGAGAACACGCAGTATACGTCGCATGAATATGCGGATATTCACCTAATTTACGGTGAAGCTTGCTGTAATGCCAGAGCTGCTCAAATACTATATGCAGAGCGATACCCCAATCGTCGACATCCGGGTCGTGAAGTATTCGCCCGGACCCATAGAGAAATATATGAAGGTAAGTGATTTTTACACCTTTCTTGTTTGCTTGCTTGTTAACTATCATTTTTCACTTTTTTAAGGTCTCATACCTGGAAGGCGTGGCGGCGAAACACGACGTCCTGCCACGGTAGATGTTGAAGCTGTGTTAGAGGAAGTGGAACTAGGTCCATCGACTTCAGTGAGAATGATGGAAAGACGGACGGGAATACCAAAAACTACAGTTCACAAAGCTTTAAAAGACCATCGATTTCATCCCTACCACATTCAACGTGTTCAGGCTCTACAGGAAAGAGATTACCTGTCGAGGGATAGATTTTGCCGTGAAATGTTGCGAATGCATACATCAGACCCCAACTTTTTTAATAAAATAATTTGGAGCGATGAATCATCATGCAAACGTGATGGTTATTTTAATTTACATAACCTTCACAGTTGGCAGATAAACAATCCTCACGAAATGAGAGAAGATCGTTCGCAGTACCGGTACAAAATAAATTTATGGTGCGGTATTTTTAATTGTCAGATATTGGGACCTGTGGAACTGCCACCAACGCTCAACTCTCACGGTTATTTATAGTTCCTTCAGAAACGGCTTCCAACTCTTTTGGAAGATGTACACTTAAACCAGCGGCGAAGACTATGGCTGCAAAATGACGGGTGCCCTGCTCACTACGGGCGTGAAGTAAGAGCTCATTTAGACGAAACTTATCCTCGCCGATGGATTGGACGATACGGGCCAATCACGTGGCCCGCTCGATCGCCAGACCTGAATCCATTAGATTTTTTCTACTGGGGCTGTCTTAAGGACAAAATTTGTTCAAAAACAATTCAAAACGAAGAGCATTTGCGGGAACAAATAAATGGAGCTGCTGCTGAGATAGCCCAATTGAGTTTAACATCTCTAAAAGCGTCTTTTCTTAAAAGGTGCCGAGCTTGTATTAGAGTAGAAGGTCGCCAATTTGAGCATATTTTATCAATAAATGAATACACTTTTCTTCAAACAACTCATGTATATCTTATTTCACGTGAACCCATCCTTCACACAAAATATTGATAGATATAGCCCTTGTTATAGACTCTAGTCCGAATTCCGGTAAGTAACATAAAATAATGTCAGAAGCAAGTAATTATGTACCTTTGTACTATTTAGCATGTCATTTGACGGTAACAAGAGCAAATTCAAATTAAATCTATTAAATACATTCTAGCGTATCTCAGTCCTTTACCCACAAAAGCGGCTATAACTTTTTTTTCTATTCAAAACAGTAAGTGTGGCACCTTTCTGAAATCTTTATTAAATGAGAAATTTTTTTATGTAATGTAAAGTTATAGCTCAGTACATTTTTTTTCACCCGAGATAGTCAAAGTTGGGGAAGAAAATATCAAAAAGTTAAAAATCCAGAAATAGTCCTAATTTTATGATGGTTCCTTAATATATTTTAACTACATTGCATTTGAGTATGGAGAGGCAACTATCTGGAAGTATTTTACATAAAAAATTTACTAAGTATTGCCCGGTTTGTAGTTGCAGTTAAAGAAAACACATGAAAAGGCACGATTTTTTTTTTTAAATTCGAAAAAATTTAAATATTTCAAAAACGGTGACACTTTTACCTGAAAATGTTTGGTTTATCAGGGAGCTCACCCCCCCCACCTACCTTCCCCTAAAGTTTGGCACGTTACTTCTGGGACACCCTGTATGTACATTACGGTGGGTCAATTGGTATGGGAGGTTTTTCGACTATGCGCGTATAGCACAGCAAGATTCTACAAGTGATTATAAGCAAATTTGCCAAAGAAACCATGGATCAAAAATCAATTTGCAGTTTGCCAAATAGCAAAAATAGGTTTCTTAGCATTTTGCTGTAGTGCAGTTAGAAAGTGCTTCAATTTTGTTTAAAAACATGCTATACGCGAGTTTATGGTATAAGGAATCCTTTTCTGGACTTACCTTTTACTTATAAATTTCACCAGAGGACGGAAAGTGAAAAATTTCACATTTACTTCAAAACCTATTTTCGCAATTTGGCAAACTCCAAATTTATTTTAGACCTATTGTTTCTTCAGCAAATTTGCTTAGAATTACATGTAGAATCCTTCTATGCTATACGCGTATGGTAAAAAAAATTTACCCGCCCATGTACATAAGGGCTTGTGTTTCTTCATCTAAAAGCATTTTATGTGTAATATATACATATAGCGCGGGATTTCTGTTATAACTTTAGTACAAAACGGGATTTATGTTATATTTGGACGGGATTTTATTAACGAAGTTCCTGGCATCACTGGTCCACACGTAGTAATGTAGACATGAGAGAGACTATCAGGGTAATTCTGACTAAGATAGTAAAAAGTTTTTCGTAAGACAAATGAAAGAGAGATGGTAAGTTAGTTCGAAAGACTTTTGTTATTCTAGCACATAAGTCTTAAAAAAAGTTCTCTCATTCACCACTCATTATGAAAATATATTTTGAGAGAAAGCACTTGTATATCATTTAGCTCGCGTCGCTTCAACAGTCGCAATGGCCGAGTGAGCAGAGCACAGGCGTGCCGTTCAAAAGATCCGAGTTCGAGTCTCGGTCATCGGATTTTTTTATACCCGAGCGCACTTGTGCACAAGGGTATATTAATTTTGTTCACATAACGGTTGTTTGTAACAGCCAAAACGAATCGAGATAGATATAGACAAATGTATACATAAATAATCAGGATGAAAAAAGAAATCGATTAAGCCATGTCTGTCTGTCCGTCCGTCTGTCCGTCTGTCCGTCCGTCCGTGTACACGATAACTCGAGCAAAAATTGAGATATCTCAACGAAATTTGGTACGTAGGTTTCCCTTAATCCAAGGTAGGTTGGTATTGGAAATGGGCGAAATCGGACTGTAACCACGCCCACTTCCCATATAACGGTAATTTCCAGAAATACGAAAACTGCGATATTTTAGTATCTACAGAAGATAATTCACTAAAAATTGATATTTACAATAATTTTTAGACGAAAAATAAGAATATTATACATTTTTGGAAAATGGGCGTAGCCACGCCCACTTATGGTTACATGTGTATATCTTGGTAACCGCTGCACCAATTTCGTCCAAACTTGGCACAGTTGTTGGCCTTGGTACAGCATAAAAAATCGCCGAAACTTTTTAAAATCGGACAATAACCACGCCCACATCCCATATAACGGTAATTTAGAGAAATAAAAAATCTTCGATAAATCAGTAAATATTGAAGCTAATTTATTCATAATTGATGCTTGCAACAATTCTTTACCAAGAAATACGTTTATGGTAAAATTTTGGAAAATGGGCATGGCACCGCCCACTTATGATCACATATAAGTATATCGGTAACCGTTCTACCAATTTGTACCAAACTCGGTGACAACGTTGACAATTATTGAAATCGGACTAAAATAACGGCCGCTTCTCATATAACGGTAAATTTCCGAAATGCTTGAAACTTCAATATTTCGAATTCTACGGACGCCAATTTACTCAAAATTGATACACCCCGGGTTAGCATCTAGCGGATATATTTAATACTTGCGCCGGGTATTTAATGTTCGGCTCCGCCCGAACTTAGACTTTCTTACTTGTTTTCTTTTTTTGTTTTGATTTTTGTTTTTCGTAAGTCAGTTCTCTATTCCGCCAGCTATCTTAAAAGCTCTATACTGTCTTTCGAAAGACTAACTGAAAGATCTCCTAACGAGGAGGTCTTTGCGTTACAGGGCAATTTTGGCCAAGATAGTAAAAAGTCTTTCCTATGACAAATGGTAAACTAGTTCGAAAGACTTTGGTCATTCTAGCACAGATGTCTTAGAAACAAGTAAAGAAGTATAAGTTCGGGCGAAACCGAATTTTTTATACCCGGCGCGGTATCAACTATCGTCGTTCCAACTTTCTTTAAACTACCTATACTACTGCTTGTTACCGAACATTTTGACAACGGAAAATTTTGTTACCAAAAAAATAACACCACTTCTTTTAACCGTAATTCTAAGTACCTTGGTAACAATTTAATTTATTCAGCCATGAAGTTTTGTATAAATTCTCCTGTTGCATACTTCACGGGGCCACCATATTTTGTTACCTACTTATGAGATGGTAACAGAATCTACCAGTGCGCAGAATGCCAAAATGGCTTAAAAATTACTAGGAACTTAATTTGCCGGTAACAAAATTTTTGTTACCAACGCAGAATAGGCTTGCTAAAAGTCTATAACAGTTTCATTTATTGTTGTAAGTAGTAAGTTGGAGTAAATGAACGTCCTCAGTTATTGAAATATTGGAGTTTTCGTATATCCGAAAATTACCGTTATACGACAAGCCGGTAAATTTTAGTCCGATTTGAAAAGTTTTCAACGAATTAATTTTTCGTACCAAGGTTATTAAATGCACCGAGTTTGGTAGAAATTGATATATCTGTTACCGAGATACAATGGTCATAAGTGAGCGGAGCCACGCCCAAAATCCAAAAATTTATAATAATCTAATATTCTGCTCTGTGGTCATTGCAATCATCGCTTTTGAGTCAATCAGCTTCTGTTGTTACTGATTTATCGCAGTTTTTGTGTTTCAGTAAATTACCGTCGCCGGAGATGGGCGTGGCTTTTGCCCGATTTCAAAGATTTTCAACAAATTCCTTAGCTGGATCCTAAGCAAGGCTTAGGATTGGTGAAGCGGCTAGTAAGATACAGTAATTCATCATAAGTGGGCGGGGTCACGCCCCTTTTCCAAAAATTTCATAATAATAATATTTTGCACCAAACTACTTGAAATACTAATTTTCAACAATTTGGATCCAATATTTACTGAAATATCATAGTTTTTGCATTTTTCGAAAATACCGTTATATGACAAAGGGGCGTGATTACAGTCCGATTTCGCCCATTTTCAATAGCAATCATCGGTAAAGGGCAACCTATGTATATACCAAATCTCGTTGAGATATCTCAATATTCGCTCGAGTTATCGTGTACACGGACAGACGGACGAACGAAAAGAGAGACATTGTTAGAAAAAGTTATAAAAAGTGTAGGTTCGAAAAATCGCGGCATATATAAAATTGTTTAACAAATTAGATACCTTCTGTGGTACAAGAAAAATCAAATAAATAACATTTTCATAAAAGAAGAAACAATCAAATAGGGGATTATTAAATAAACCTCCAAAACGCGTGTATATCTAGTAACATTTACATTGTTAAAAGGTGCGGTAAAAAAAAACAAAATAGTGCGGTTCTTCATATTAACTAAATTAATTTTGATCGGGTTTACGCAGCTTACGAGCTGTAAGTCGTCTACACAAAAAAGGGAAAAAATAAAAAATAAAAACAATTTTTTTCTTTCACAAAATATACATAACAGAAGAGCGGTTATATTAAGTAAAAAGCGATACGTAACCTGACTAATTTAATCGGAGGCTACTCATTTATTTGCTTAAAACAGTATATAAACTGAAAAAAACCGGAAAAAATTAGAAAAATAAATAAAATTAAAGTTATCGAGTTCACAATTAAATGCAAACGAGCAAGTCTCCGGTCAAAGAACCGAAAACTCCTCAATTACTAGATATACCGAAAATGGTGGATGAAGATAAGCATCAAAGCACCTCTGCAGAAGCTACACACTTAAAACAGGGTGCGAAGCAAAAAAAGACCAAAGATTTTTCGGCCGCAAAATTTATTGCGGAAAGTGACTGTCTAATAAGATACTATACTAGGTTTTCCGTAGCCCCTATAAGAGACAATTCAGAATAAGTTCTGGAAGTAAAAACCCTAAGTACTGATAATTTTTGGACACGTCTCCAATCCGATTATGACGCCATAATTGAAACTGAGGATTCAGATTTACCTGAAAGTTTTAAATCCTCGGCTTACGCGAAATATGAAAATTGCTTAGTCCAATCGAAGAAACCAAGGCTACGATTTCGGTCAACTAAAATTAATAAAGCCATTAAATGCACCTACTCCACCCCTGAGAGTAGAGCTGCCCCAAATACAAATCCAAGAAGCATGTTCAGGCATTTATCTTAAAGTGCCAGCGTGTGATACAGAAGTATTTCATGGAGGTCATGAACAATGGCCGTCCTTCCGGGACATGTTTACAGCCGTATACATAAACCGTCCAAAGTTATCTCAATCGCAAAAACTGTATCATCTCAGATACAAAACAGAAGGTCAAGCAGGCGCTATAGTAAAACAGTTCGCACTTGGTGACGATAATTTTAATCTGGCTTGGGAAGCATTAAGAGTATTGGTCGACAATCAAATAACGATTTTAATGAACTTGCCAAAAATTCAAAAAGAAACAAGTGAAGAATTTATGAAATTACAGTCCACTGTATCAAACTGTTTGTCGGTTCTCGCGGCACAAAACATTCCCACTGATAATTGGGACCCTATTCTGGTAAACGTGTGCGCTGCAAATTTACCAGAAAAATCGTTACTCTTATGGGAGCAATCGCTCTCATCCCGAAAAAAATGCCAAACGTGGCAACAAATAAAAGACTTCCTCACAACCCAATTCGAAATCGCAGAAAGGGTAGATACAAAAAATATCAAAGCCGAAAAATACACAGCTCGACCTCAATAGAAGCTACAGTAGACCGCAAGCCAGTAACAATAATTTACATAATCGAGGTTTTAACAGAACTCAATCGTTCATCTCAGAACAAAATAAACGTACGTCATGCGAATTTTTGAAAGGAGGTCACTTATTAAGATCTTGCGAAAAGTTTAAAAACTTACGACGACCGAAAGATATAATGTCGTCAGAAACAACAGACTTTGCACAAATTGCTTCTCTCTCACATGCAAAAAGACTGTGAAAGTAAATTCAATTGTGTATATTGCCAAAAGGCATCACTCGATGCTCCATATTAACAATCTTACCCCCCAAAGTAGCTCTAACTCCCAAAGAGCCAGAGGGCTAGTTGCAACAGCTAGACCCGAAAACCCCGAAAATCTCGGAATCGAAACCGAAACCGAGAAACCATGCTGTTCAAAAACGGCAAATATACAAGCGCTTCATTCTGATAATGAAAGCAAAATTTTACTGCCAACCGCGATTGTCTCGATTGAACATCGATGAGAATTATTTAAGCTTAGAGCTCCAATCGATCAAGGCTCACAAAGATCGTTTATCTCATCAAAAGTCCAAAACCGGTTAAAACTCAAAACCACAAACTCAAATAAAATAAACGGCAAAGATCGCCAAAAATTTGCCCACCTCAAATTAGCGGATCCCAACTGCCACACCCCCGCGCAAGTAGATATCCTGTTAGGCAGCGACCTAATCCCCAAATAATGCTAGAAGGCATTCAAAAAATTTCAAATACCCTGCTAGCCCAAAATACCATCGTTGGATGGATACTAAGCGGTAAAGTAAAAGAAAAAATATCGGTATTCACAACTCCAGTTGAAGATATTTCAAACGTATACCTCAATTCTCAATTAAGAAGCTTTTGGGAGTAAGAAGAACTTCCCCAATGCAAGTCAATACCCCAGAAGATAAGTATTGTGAGGACTATTATAAAGCCACAACTACAAGATCAAAAAACGGCCGTTATGTCATACGGCTACCACGTACGGTATTACCCCAGAAGATAAGTATTGTGAAGACTATTATAAGGCCACAACCACAAGACCAAAAAACGGCCGTTACGTCGTACAGCTACCATTCAAGCCACAATTCCCCGACACACTCGCCTTAGGTCACTCCCGAACCTCAGAACTTCAGCATTTTTTAAGTATGGAAAAAATCTGCTTAAAAAGGGCGAGCTAAAAACCTCGTATGACAATGTACTAGAGGAATACCTCCAAATAAATAATATGGAAGTAGTTGAGTCATATTAAAAAATAACACAAGGTAAATATACATCATTTTACCTCCCACACCATGCAGTAATAAAGCCAGAAAAATCTCCACAAAAGTAAGAGTTGTATTCAATGCCTCGAAATGTACAAGCTCAGGCAATTCATTAAATGACATATTATATACGAGACCCACACTGCAACCCGATTTAATGCTCCTAATACTAAATTGGCGCATGTACGTCGAGAAAATTTACAGACAAATCCTTGTGCATAAAGACGACCAATATTTTCAGCGCATTATATTTCGCAATTCACCTAGTAGTGCAATACGCGAGTACAAATTAAAGTCGGTGACATTTGGCGTTACTGCGCCCCCTTTCTTTCCTTTCGAACACTTCAAGAATTGGTAAACGATACAAAATAAAAATTGTCTCTAGCAACCCCGTAATTCTACCACGACTTGAGCTATGCGGGCGCTCCTTCTTGTAAAACTAGCCTCCACTGTTCAAACCCTTTTAAGCCTGAATAATCGCAAATTATTTCTATGGACTGACTCTGAAATAGTCCTAGATTAGTTAGAAAAACCACCACATACGTGGAAGATATATGTGTCAAGCCGCACAGCCCAAATAATTGACTTAGTTGGGCTAGCAACTTGGCGACTGTAGCCAGTGCTGATAAACCCACCGATATTGGCACAAGATTTTGCAAACCCCTGCACCTCGCCACCGCCTCACTCTGGTGGAACGGCGCGAGCTGGCTAACAGAATCACAAAAATTCTGGCCATAATCTCCCATACGCAACATAATACCCCCAAAAACCGAAAAATTGAAAACTTTCATGCTGTATTGGATGTTATTGATATCCTGGAGTGATTTTCATCGTCCGCCAAGCCCTCAGAGTAATAGCTATATGTTTCAGTTTATAAATCGCCTCAAAAAGAAATTAAAAGGAGCGCCTAACCCCCTTGCACTAACACACCAAGATCTACAACGGGCTAAGATCACTCTGATTATGTCTACTAAAACCCGCTATTATGACCGGGAAATAGCACTTTTAATGGGATCAAAGCCAATAGATAAAAAGAGCCCACTCTTAGTTCTTAATCCCTTCCTAGACCCGAAGGGCTGCTACGTGCCAATGGGCGTCTGACAAACACCACTTTGAGTTATAACGAGCGGCACCCAATAATAATACCAGAAAAATCCCCATTTGCCACACTATATATATATTATTTGAACTTATTGATGCTACACGCAGAACATCGGCTTATGCAGAAAGAAAGAAATGTATTTTCCTGTATAAAGTCTGCCCTCTACATAAGCAGAAAATACGCACGCAGATCATGACAGTTGTAAAAGCGAATGCCAATAAAACAATATTTTCAGCGACACGTATATGTTTGTACGAATAAGCGCTAAAATCTGCAATTTATTTAAGTAACGAAATTTACAAAGTTGTATGGTATTTGATTGCTTCTCACACTTGTGTTTGGCTTTGCATAAAGCAAGGCATTCGATTACAAATATATTTTGCGATAAATTTATGTAAAATTTTATTATGTATAAGATTTACTTCTGCTCGGCTAGAAACCCACGTTGAAAAGGAAGGAAATTGAAGTCAAAGCGGGAGAG